>NW_027556180.1:116424098-117024098 GCF_003287225.1 Phascolarctos cinereus | reverse complement strand
ATTTTACCATATAATAAAAGTAATTCTTAAAAGGAGAAAGGCATCTCAGATTACTGGTTGATCAAACAACAGGAAATACAACAATAAATATATGACAGGTAGAATACTGTGTGGGAAGAGTGCTAGACTTAGAATCACCAAGAACTGGGTTCACCTACCTACTCTGACACTTATTGTGTGACAATAGGAAAGTGGTAACTTCTAGGAACCTCAGTTTCTTCACCTATAACACAGCATGGAGTAATAACAGTAGTACTTATATCACATTCGTTGTGAGGTTCAAATGTGATTTCATATATATATATATGTATATGTATATATATATATACACACATATATTTGTATACACATGTATATTTATTTCACATATACATATTAACAGGGAGTATGTGTGTGTATATGCATATTTTAAGCTCTATTAGCTTAAAATAGTACTAAGGCTTTTAGGATACCATATGTGAATACATGTGTGTACATGTATGGATACATATATATATGCATACACAAATATACATATATGTTTATATTGCTTGCAAAACTTAAAACTAGATGTAAACTACAGTTATTTCTTGATATTCATGGGTTTCACATTTTGTGATTTGGTCTTTTGAGTGTTGGGCACTGATAGTTAAATGGGAATTTTTGGAGATTTGAGGCATACTATGGAAGACTGAAGATGATGCATGTATGTAAAGAAAACCAAAAAATCTTTTAGTAAATCATAAATGTACAAATACTGCATACTATTAATCTACTTTTATTATTTACTACCATACATATACATCCATAAATTTATTATAAACACAAATTTGTTTATGTTTCATTGTGCTAAAGAACTATGGGTGCTGCACACTCTCTTTAGGAATGCCTCCTTTTTGTCTCTCTACCATCCAGACTCAGTCACATGAGAGATCCTTATATTTTGTACTTTTTGTAGGAGAAGGAAATCCCTGAAGCAGTTGCTGCAGCTTCACAGGGGACTATGAAGATGCTGCATAGTGTGTGAGAAACTAATCTCTGCCCCATAGAAACTGTAGTGTTTCTATGCAGTGTGTTATTTTATTTGTTAAATAAGTATTAGAATTATTAAGAATAAAGGTTTGGGATGGGGCCTAGAGTTATTCATGATTTTTCACATTTGTGTCCCTAGCCCCTCACGAATGTCGAAAACAACTGAGGATATTAGTTGTTTTTATTATATTATGTAAATATTGCCTAATTTATCCCACCATTAATGATCAACTTCCTCCATCACCTGACCTTAAATAGTATGTCCACTGCAAAAAGGGCATCTTTGAGACTCTCTGTAAGTGCGATGTAAAATATGTAACATGGGTAGCCATTCAGATAGTTTAAAACACTCTCTGTCCTGTTCTTTGCACCTTTTTTGGGTCTCAATTGTTTGGTGAAAAAATGATTTTCATTTTTCAATTCAGTGCAAGAAATACTTGGCAAGTGTTTATTACATGCAAAAGGCAGTGCTAAATAGCTCCAAATCATTCCTCCTCCTCTCTAGCCATCATCTCCACTTCTCTCCCACAGACTTCCCCTGGAGTCTATTCTGGGAAGGATATGCACCTCAATTTCTGACAGCCACCTCCAAATCATACATTACTCCTGCCATCACCCTTTTATGTATAGTCTTTCTCTATTAGAATACAAGTTCCTTATGGTCAGGGAATGCCTTGCTTGCTTACATCTGTGTCCCTAAGCACTTAGCAATTTTTTTTGGGCACATATTAAGTACTTCATAAACACATCATGTAGGTATGTATGTTTGTATGTGCAGTTGACATTTCTTCCTCTCAAATAATTTTTGGTTTAGTAAGAAAAATGACATACACAAATAGTACAAGTTAGGAAATGATTTAATGTCTATAAGAAGACAAATGAAGTAGTCAGAGAGATTCAAGGAATAATAAAATCACTTTTAGTTGGGGAAGCTAGGAAAAGCATCATATGTTTGGTGGCACCTGAACATGGAGAAAGAATCTTCACAGAGATGAAAGAAGCAAGATAGACTATGATAGGCTTAATGGAAAAGGAGTATTTGCTATTTTAGCAATATTCCTATCAGTGGCCTTGGGTTTTGTCCCTAAACCTCCATTGTCTCTAATACTTTTATAAAAGCTTTTCTAAGCCTTGATGTTTAGGACTTTTTCATGTTCTGGTCCTGGGCATCAGGGTGGGGGTGGTGGGGTTGGGGAGAGCATCATGACAGTTGAATGGAACGTGAGACAAATGTTAATTTTTCAGCCTCAAAAAGACTCAGTGGGAAATGCTGATCATGGTGGGAGTAGTGGGAACATATTTTCTGTACCCTGAGTAGGAGAAGGGTGAATGTAATTTAATCTTCCTAACTCTGCTATTAGTGAAGGCTGAGCATGACAGGTTTAGGTAGATGAGTTGAGAGGTCCCAATGGCTGCCATTGATGTAGAGCTGTTGTGTTGATTAATAAAAGAGCTAGAGATGTGTTGACTAGCCCTGAGACATACTGGACTGGACTGGATCATTTTATAAGAGTTATCGTATTTTGCTAAGGAAACAGCTGTGGCAACAGCAGGAAATGTCTGATAGCAGCCTCATCAGTGATGGTAGTAGCAATGGCAGTGGCGATAGTGCGACAGAATGTCATACTCCTTGATGGAGGGAAAGAGACTCCTTGATGGCAGGGAAGAGACCATTTGATGAAAAGCTGTGAGCGCTGAAGGGGGAAGAGATATTCACATGGCAGGGGCCCCAGACTCATGAATCACAGGAGGGGGTGGAACCAAAGAACAATATAGACAAAAAACATGATTTGGAGAAGCAAACCCACACTTTGCATATCACTTGCTACTGTGAGTCCTATGGATGTGTGGATTGTGCAGAACAGGATCAGTGAACCTTATAGGTCCCTAGGGAAGGCAGATTTCACTAAAGGGATAGGTAGTTTGACTCTATAGTGATTTTGAGTTATTTTTCTTTATAAAAGGACCTTAACCCTCAGTGCTGCTCAGAATCAGGATAATATAAGTGCCTAGGAAAGAGGGATGGGGCCACATAAGGATAGAGTTTTCTTTATTATACATGAGCATGACTATGAGACCTTTCTGTATTCCTTATTGTTCTAAATGCATTTCCTTTTTTATTTTATTTTTATTTTAAACTAAAATACACAATAAGAAAAGAAAAAGAAACACTATAAACTTAAATACTAAAACTTAAATGCAAAATAACATGTGATGTGCACAGCAGAACGTAAGAGAGGATTCAAAATATACAGCAATACATTTGCCTTTCAAGAAAGCCTATGTAATAAATACTATAAATTGTGTTCAGAGCTGTCCATCTTTCCTTTGCTTCCTTGTAAATTTTCTTTTGTTCTCTGCTGTACATTTTTTACTTTATTCTTTTTTTCCCTTTTCCTTCCCTCCCTCCCCCAAGAAGGCTACAATTAAGTGTGGAGATATACATATATATATATATATATATACATATATATATATATATATACACACACACACATACATACATACATATACAGAAATATACATCTGCACACATATATACACATAAATATATACACATATACATATAGACACACACATATATAGATATCTATAATCATATTCACATATAGACATATACATTCATGTGCATATGTGTAAGACCATGCAATACTTGTTTGTCCTCTGTTTCTCTGAGGGTGGATGACATCTTCCTTCATAAGTTCAAGTCTTTTCATGTTTTTTTCTAAGTCCATCAACTCATCATTTCCTCCATCACAGCAATATTCCAACCTCTAAATAAATTTTTTTTTTTGTGTGTTTCTGATCTTATTAGATTTGTACTTACAAGGGAAATTAGTTCCTAGAGAAACCCTGGGTGGAAGCTTGAGCCACTGAACAAGATTATTGAGAAACCTTCAAGATATAAACTTGTATCTGTGTGAGGAGAGAGCTACTGTGGGCCATGAGTTAAACAAACATAGGGGAAGGCATCTGTGAATGCAGGGAAGTAAGAGATGACAGGACAAGAAAAGGGAATAAGAAATAATCCAGTTTGACTGTAATGTGGAGTTGGTTAGTTGTTGGCCTTCATACTTAAAGAGGACCAAAAATGACATCATTATGTCAATGTACAGTGTGTCTGACTGTGGTTGATCAGATCAATATGCTGAGCTTGGAAGCATCTACCACAGGTTGGGCAGAAGTAGTCTGTACGAACATTTTGAATGGAGATATGTGATCACAACACAATGAATACTTTTTTTGTGTGTTCTGTTTCTAATTTGGTGTGTGGACCCAGCCTGAATGTATACTGATTACCTTATGATAAGTTTATGGCATATCATTTATTTTATTAAGGTTTTCTGCTCTCAAAAAGGTAGTATTTAAAAACTAAGTAGTTTATGCTTCCTGATAACATATTATAGGAAATATATATTCTACAAATTAGGGCATTCCTTTATTTTTGGCACAAATTTGTGATATGAAATTAAAAAAAATGTAGCCCCCCAATCTGCCCTCCAGCACTGAATAATAATTTACTACCAAGTTATAAAATCCTAAAAATAGGCAGAACAAAGAATTAAGCATAGCAGCCCTAGCGGAGACCAATATTCTGTACCAGTTAACTGCTGATTATCTTTCGATGAAGAGGAAAGGAAGAGATTAATCAGCCATCTCACAATGACAATTAAACAGAGCTAGTTGGGATTCATCATTCAGGAGCTTCTGTGGCAATGAGATAGAGAAGGTTCAGATTAAATGTAAATATTTTGAAGGCATTTTGACCATTTTTTCAGGGAATAAGACAATAAATATAAGAAGAAGACAAACAAACAATGATAAAATAATAATTTGTTTGTCCTGATCATTCGTTTGCGTTTAGTAATTTTTCTTTTGAGATTTATGAGTCTGTATCCTTTGCACTTGGGTGACAAGTAGATTCATTATGATCATTAGTTTCCCGTGGTGTTGTTATATCAGGTACAATTTCATCAGTACTGCTGGCGAAATTATCAACCATAATATGAAGATTAGAATAAACAAGAGATTCTTTCCTTATATAATCAATTCAAGTTTCCATTTCATTAAAGAATATGGTGGCAATGTCACTAAATTGCTATTTAGACTATTACCAGGCTATGCTAATCATCTTAATTTATCAGCCACACAGTTCAATTTTTGCTAAAATGCTTTTAAAACAACAAAACTTATCTTTATTAATTTTTACATAAATATGATGCTAATAGGGCTGTGCTTTGTTTCTTTTAGTCACAGTCCAATCAGCACAGTGGTAGAGTCTTGGCAATTTTTCTTTACTATGAGTTTTCTTCAAGAGTTCAAAATGTTAGCCTTAGAGACTTAATTGATTTTCTTTTACTGTACACTAAAAGCACTACCAAAAGGTAGGTCTTCCTTGATCAAGGCCAAGGATGCCATTGATTCTTATGGGATTACCATAGGATCACCAGTTTAGAGCTGATAGGGACCTTGGAGGTCATCAAGCCTTATACCTTCACTTTGCAGATGATGAAACTGGAATCCAGAGATTTGTATAAGGTCATAGAAGTAGAAAATGACAGAGTTTGAACCAGGTCTACAATTCCAAAACCATTGCTTCCCCTTCCACACTCCCCCCACTCCCATACCACACTGCATGATAATAGAAGTGCCTTGTCCAGACATCATGATCTTATAGCACAGGTCCAGTGCATTACCCAACAGTTTACAATTAAGCAACATTTTACAGTTTATAATGTGTCTATCTTATCATGATAACCTTGTGAGGTAGGTAGTACCCATAATATAGAATATGCTATATATCAGTACTGCTGGTGAAATTAATAACCATAACAGGAAGATTAGAATAAACAAGAGATTCTTTCCTCATAAAATCAATCCAATTTTCCATTTCATTAAAGAGCAAGGTAGCAATGTTACTAAATTTCTATTTAGACTGCTATCAGACTGTGTTGATCATCTTAATTTATTAGTTCACACAGTTCAATTTTTGCTAAAATGTTTTAAAACAACAAAACTCACTACTGAGTGACCAGTGACCCTTTGCTGAAATGAGAGACAAAACTTGGATCAGAAGCAGTCATTTATATTGCAATGACCACAGAAAAGGAGATCTTTGGATAAAGTTCTTAGTAATCTGTTCTTATAATTTCAAAGCACCAATAATTTATGTATTATTCTGCAAATTCTATATTTTTTACTTCTTTCTCTTGTAAGGTTTTGTCTTGATAAGCATAGCCGGATAATAGTTACTTTTGCTTTAGTGGCTAGGGAAGGTAAAGAGGAAGCAAATCTACAGTCACATAGCCAACCTGGTAGCAGCAAGAATTTGAGTGAATTCGAGGAAGATCACCCAACCAAATGCCAAGAGTTCTTGACTGTTATTGAAATTACATAGACCTCAATGATAAGGTCAGTTAGTGGCTTCTGGGAGTTAGTTTAGTCACTTCACTTGTTGGAGTTGTCAACTCCTTGAGTGGGAGTATAATAATAATAATAATAATAATAATAATAATAGTCATTAAAATGATTAACATAGCTCCCATTTACACAGAGCTTTAAGAGGTATATAAAGTATACAGAACTCTTGTAAAAGTATAGAGATAGCAGCTGTCTAGTGAAATGTTTCTCGCAAAGATTGCTTGGGAGTCACTGCGTATAGCCATAGGTTAGAGAACTTTTCAACTAAGAAAAATAATGAATGTACTACAGGGACTATGGTTTAATGCCCATATGACCTTTTGTTTATGCACATCCCTGACTGGCTAGTGTTTTACCTAGAGGATCATAGGATTTTACACTTGGCAGAGACCTTAGAGATCATTTAGTCTAATCCTTTTAATTAAAAATTAGGTGGTGCTTATTCGAGGTCACATGATCATGCTTAAGTATTTGTAACAGTGCTACTTATAAGGTCCTTGAATTTTATTAATCTTTGCATCCCCAACAATGCATTGCAATGGACCTTGAACACAGTGGTCACTTTTAAAATGTTTGCTGAATAATGAATAAACACAATTCCTTCTGTACATGCCAGGTACCTAGTCCTCTGGAGCTTTTTTGGAAGGGTGGTGAAAACCTATCAGCTACTCATAGAGATTCCATGCATTGTACTCGTAGTAAATTTGTAAAACAGAAAATAAGACAGTTTGTTAAGGATAACAGCCAATATTGGTTACTGCGGATTCTCACTCATTTGAAAACCATGCTGGAGATTTGGTAACATATTAAATTTCCTTGTGTCATCTTAAATACAGTCTCTTACTTTCAACACAGTTTCTGTAGAAACATGCAATCAGTGGGGACCCAGTAAGGCAGTGGGAATAAGGATGAAAATTATCACCGTTGACTCAAATAATCTTACTTTATTTTATTTTATGGGGTGGTCAGGTTATAGTATCCCTTCAATATATCAATATGTATACATGTCAATATTATATATAGACATGTATATATTAACTTTGTTAATTTTTCTATTTTTATTTTCAGTTCCAAATCCTCACTCTCCACTTTTCGTCCACCCATTGAGAAAGCAAGAAATATGATAGTCATTATAGATATGAAGTTATGCAAAACTTATTTCCACATTAGCATGTTATAGAAAAAAAGCAAGAAAAATAAAGTAAAAATAAATATGCTTCCATTTGCCCTCAGAGTTCATCAGTTCTCTCCATGGAGGTGGATAGTATTTTTCATCATAAGTCCTTTGGAAATATCATAGATCATTGTATTGATCTGAGTAGCTAAGTCTTTCACAGTTGATTATTGTTATAATATTGCTGTTACTATATACAATGTTTTAATTCTGCTGACTTCACTTTGCTCATGTAAGTCTTCTCAGAAAACCTAATTATATGTTGACAAATCCTACAGCAGTTGAGGCAAGCTTGTGAAGGGCTCTAAATGCTATGCGGAAGGAAGACTTTCTATTTGATCCTGTCACTAATAGGGAACCATTGGTTTTTATTGAGATTGGAAGTGATGTGGCTAGACTTGAACTTTTGGGAAATCACTTTGGCAGCTCTGTAGAGTATAAACTGGAGTGTGGAGACACTATTGACGCAGGGAAACCAAGTAGGAGGCTATTGCAAATAATACATTTAAGGGATGCTGAGGGCTTGAACTAGTATGGTGGCTGTGTGAGCCAGGAGGAGACAGGTGAGAGAGTGCGCAAAACAACATACTGCAGGCTGAAGCCTGCATCAGCTATTCCTGTTTTCACCTGTCAGGCCACATTTGAAATGAATACATTCTCATGGGACCCCTCTCCTTTTGGTGCTGATATGTTTACAACACCTCTGGCTGACCTCTAACCTCTCAAAATCAGCACATGGGTCTCTTCAATGATGCTCCTAAATAATTTTAATGACTTTCCCCCTTGTAGCTGCTCTCATGTTAGTGAGTTATCAAGAGGACAATATTCTATTGGATGGACAACACTTGTGTTTGTGTTCCCCTTTCAGTTCCACTCAATCCCAAGCTCCTTTCTGACAGTAATAGGGCAAACCTAATCATTTATATTAAACATTAAAAATTTTGAGCAGAATAGGCTGAGTACACAGCCTTGTGTTACTTGATTAGAATTAGCTAATTGGTATAATGGGTAGAGCATTGGATCTTGAGCCAGGAAGACCTGAGTTCAAATGTGACTTCAGACACTTGTTAGCTATGTTTTCCTAGGCAAGTCACTTAACTGTTGTCTATCTCAGTTTCCTCATTTGTAAAATGGGGGATGGAAATAGTACTTATGTCCTAGGGTTGTGGTGAGGATAACATGAGTTAATATTTGTAAAGTGCTTTGCAAACCTTAAAGTGCTTACTAGATACAGAGAGACATCTTTCCAGGATGACTTTGATTCATTGGTCAAAATTGGCTAGGTCTAGTCATTTAACCATTTCCAGATTCACCTATTATTCATCTCATATCCCTCTAAATTTCCCACAAGTATTGCATGAGAAACTTTTTCAAATGTTGAGCTGAAATCCTTGTCTATGGCATTGCTCTGATCTACCAGTCTAATAACCTTGTCAAAAAGGGAACTATTTTAACATGAATTATTCTCAATGAGGTCTGTTCACAAGGATTAGTGATGCTGTGAAGGGTGGATTACAGGGATAAGAGAGTAGAAGCAAAAAGAGCAGTTAAGAAGTTATTGCAGTAGTCACTTGGGAGTAATGAGGATCCTTACTAGGGTGATGGTAGTGGAAATAGAACAGAAGAGAGAGTAAAGGACAGAACTTTTGAGAACATTTACTTTAAGGAGGTAGGAGAGAAAGAACATACGTCAAAGTGCTTTATGGTAGAGATGTTGCCGTGGATGCTCTGTATCGGAATGCATTTGGAAATAAAGGTTAGAGTTACT
The DNA here is from genome assembly GCF_003287225.1 of Phascolarctos cinereus. Taxonomy (NCBI): domain Eukaryota; kingdom Metazoa; phylum Chordata; class Mammalia; order Diprotodontia; family Phascolarctidae; genus Phascolarctos; species Phascolarctos cinereus. The sequence goes on along the minus strand of NW_027556180.1, from coordinate 117,014,724 downwards.
ATCATCATAATCACTTTTATAAAGGATTGCTTAATTTTTTTGTGTTTCAAACAACACCAAATACAAATGTAATTTTGATTATTTTTGCTATTAATATGGTTAATCATGCTTAACTGTTTCCCAATGTTGAAACAGTCCCATATTCCTGGTATAAATTCAGAGGCTATGGCATCTAATCTTTTAAGTTTGCTATTGTAGCTTCATACTAATATTTTATTTTATACTAATATTAATTAGGAATAGTGGTCTATAATTTTCTCTTTGTTTTGTCTCTCCCTGGTTTAAATATCAAGTCCAAATCTATATTATAGAAGTAGATTGAAAAGATCTTTTTTTCTCCTATTCTTGCAAACAGTTTACATAACATTAGGATCAATTGTTCTTTGAATATTTGACAGAATTCACTTATAAATCTTCCAAGTCCTGGGACTTTTTTTTCCCCAGAATTCATTTATAATGTGTTCAATTTTTTGACTAAAATTCAATTGTTTAAATTCTCTATTTCTTATTCTCTTAATCTGGGTATTTTAAATTTTTGTAAATATTTATCTATTTCATCTAAGTTATCAGTTTTGTTGGCATACAACTGTACAAAATTGCTTCTGATGATTTCCTTTATTTCATTTTCAATTATTATGAATTATTCTCTTTCATTTTTTTGGTATTGATGATTTCATGTTTTTCTGTTTTTAAATCAGAATTGATAATTTTATTTTATTAGTCCCTCCTTTAAAAAAAACCAGGCCTTAGTTTTAACAATTCCATTCAGTAATTGTCAGAGTTCTATTATATTCTTCTAAAATTATATTCAGGTCATTAACTTCATTCTTGTCTTTTTGTTACATTTTTCTAAGTTAGAAAGAGGTACAATGAGATTCTCCACTATTAGAGCTTTTCTGCATATTTCTCCTCATACTTTTATTAACTTTCCTTTAAGTGTTTTGATGCTATGCCATTTGGTTCATATATACTAAGTATTGATATTGATTTGTTATCTATAATGCTTTTAAGCACTATGCAGTTTCCTTTTTTATTTCTTTTAATCATGTCTATTTTTACTCTTGCTTTATCTGAGATCATGATTGCTACTCCTGGTCTTTTGAGTTCATCTGATACATAATAGATTTTTCTCCAGCCCATATTTTATCTCTATATGAATTTTTATGTTTTGAGTGTATCATAATGTGAGATTCTGCTCTGTAATCCATTTTTTTCTGTCCTTTTCTGTTGTATGGGTTCATTCATTCCACATTCACAATTGTGATTGTTAATTGCATATTTCTAGCCTTCATGTTGTCTTGTACTTTTTCTTTTCTTTGCCCTCAGTTTTCCTTTACAAAGAAGGTGGTAAAAAAGGAGTGTACTTAACATTTACAATCTAGAATTGAAGCATCTATTTCCACTTGGGTAATCAGCCTCTCTGATAACAGGTTTTTACTCTTTTTTTTCCTTTCCTTTTAATCTCCCCACATCATGATCCATCCTGAAATGTTGGAGTTTGTTGCTTTTGGCTAATTCCTCACCAGTCCTTCCTTCCATCTTAAGTCTCTCCTTTTTCTCCTCTCCCTGAACTTGCCAATGTCTCTTGAGTTTAAAATATTCCTGTACCAAACTCTTGTATATATTTCAGTATCTGTGTGTATTCTAACCTCCTTTGTCTAGTCCAGATAAAAGTGAGGTACATCTGATTCCCATTCCCCCCACTCATTCCTCCATGTCTGTATACTCTTCATCTCACATTCCTCAATTTTGTGAGATAATTTCTTCTTTCTTTTTCCTTTCCTCTCTAGGATATTTCCTTTTTCTTTTTCTCTTAAGAACATCAAAACCAAGCCAAACCACTTTTATTTTATTTATCTCCCTCTATGGTGCTTGAAGACATTAGGGTTCAGAAGGGACACTTGTTTCCTTTCCCCTATTAGAATGTAAGCACTTGAAATGTTTTTACGCTCCAGTATTCTTTTGACTTCTGTTTGTATTTCAATACTTTTACTTAAATCCTATTTTTCATCAGGAATGCTTGAAAATCCTTTATTCCTTTATTTAACAAAGTCCTTTATTGAACATCCATTTCTCCCAGCCTCCCATAGAATTATACTCTGTTTTACAGTGCATATTACTTGGTACTGAGACATTAGCTGTGTAACCTTGGGCAAGTCCCTTTACCTGTTTGCCTCAGTTTCCTCATCTGTAAAATGAGTTGGAGAAGGAAATGGCAAAACACTCCAATATCTTTGCCAAGAAAACCCCAAATAGGGTCACAAACAACAATGATTACTTGGTACAAGAGCATATTATTGAATTATTTTTCATAATAAGCCTTTATCTTTTGCATTTTGGAATATCATATCCCAAGATTTCCTCTTCTATAATGAAGAAGTGGTAGCTGCCAAATTTTGTGTGATCCTGACTGTCATCCTTTGCTACTTGGATGCTACTTTTTTTTTTTTTGGTGGGGGAGCAGACTACTTGCAATATTTTTTCTACTACTTGGAAATTTCAAGTTTTGGCTCTGACATTTTTGAGAATTTAAATTTTGAGGTTTTTTTTTAGAATTTAAATGTTGGGTTTTCTTTCAGGAGGTGACCGAATGATTCTTTCTACTTTTATTTTGTATTCTGGGCACATCTTGTTTGTTATTTCTTGAAATATAAAAAAAAAATTTAAAAAATAATAAATTCAATAAACATAATAAATGTTTTTTTGGATTGGATTGGATTGCAAATCTTTCCTCCTTAGATTTTATTTATTTTATATTCTTTTGCTTCATGTTCCCCCCCCCCCCAGGTACTCATGCAGTCTTTGTGGTCCATTGTTTTCTTCTCTGAGGTTCTGCTAGTAGTTGTGATATTATTTTCATTTTCTGGATTTTACTTTTGTATGATTCATGACCCACAATATTTCTTATAGTGTTCAGTATCTTCTTCTGTTTACTTATATTTTTAGCCTTAGTTCTTGATTAGAGATTTAGTGCCAAGGCCAGGCTCCATCTCCTCCAATACTTTTGTTGTCAGGCCTTGTTTGGTCCTGCTCTTGACTTCTACTTCTTTTGGTGGGTCTGTGCTCAGAATAGTAGTGGGCTTTAGAGTTACCCATCAAAGATCTTTGGTTGGCTGTCCCTAATCAGGGTAGTGAGTGGTGTTCTGTGCCCTCTGAGGTTACTTTGGTAAGTTTGCTTCTTCAGTTTTCTGGGGATTTCTTGGTTAGAACATTGTCTCTTTTGTTCCTTGTGGGGCACTCCTGGTCAGAATGGGTCATTTCAAAGTAATAATGCTGTGCACCTGTTATGTCAGCAGCTGCTGCACTACTCTCAGAAGTAAATGACACATTTGGGAATTAAAGGAACTCTGTTTTGGGTTGTGAAACCATTATATATTTTGTGGCATCAGCAACTGTCATGCTTGACGGAGACCAAGTGGTGGATGAATTGTCCCAAGGGACCCAACCACCCATTTCCAAGGCCACCAAATTCTTATATCAGTTGACCAAAAAAATCTTGGCACCTGAGAAATTACTGGTTAGCTTTTCATCAACTTGTTTAACAAAGACAGAAAATCTTCTTCCATTTTTGTGCTGTCTCTCTCTTTTCTATGTATTTGTATACTCAGGATTTCATTTGAAGCCACAGATACAGTAACCAGCAAAATATTTTGGGCATGCCAGTTCAAACTAAGGACAATAGAATGAAACAACATTTTTTAAAAATGTGTTGCTTAATTTCAATCATTTTCAGGTTTAGAAAACTGTTCAATGCCTATGCCTATATTCCTTTAATTTACCCACTGGTTCTAATTCTTATTGTACATGTATGGACAGAGGTTGCTAATACCTTAGAGTAGAGGATTCTTGGACTATGGTCAGTCCACGAGAATAAGATCTAGAAGGCAGTAGGAAGAAGAGTTGTGCCTTTTTAAAGTAGAGTCAACCCTGCAATCACCATTTATACAGGAAGGCTGTCCTCTGGGAGGTTAGCACCCTCCTTTAATTTCTGGGAAAGTTCCTTTTTTTGGGGCCACTATAGAGTACTTACCCATCTGTCTATTAGAATAGGGTCAGATCCCTCTGCTGCACCCAGATTTATTTAATTTGCTGATATTAGATGATGGCAAAGGGTCAATTGTTCTTATGCCAAGGCTTTTGAATTACCCTTAGGTCAATTTAATGTGACTTGTGCAATTGTCCCATTCAAGGATTCAGAAGGGGAACCTTACCATAGCTGCTAATTGAATTTATGTTTCAATCTTTGATTATGTATTACATTGCCTTTGACACCCGGATTGGTGTCTGCCCAGCTCAGAATCTTGATCTGGTGCTAGTAACAAGCTGGGCTTTCCATTTTCTCACTGAGGGGAATAGTAGGAAGAAGGGACCCAACCATGACCAGACTCTTGGTCCTCAGTCTATCTACAAACCAAAATGAGTTCTTACCTCTCTATCTGTCTGTTTGAGGAATTGGGCTGTTTGCCTCCTCAGTTTTTACATTATTGAGAGAAGTAGCCATAAGGTAGTCTTTCCATGTTAATTTCCTGTTTTTATGTTTGATGGTCTGTGCGTCATGGATTCAATCATGGGATTTAACCTACAGGGTCCATGAGTCTTAGGTGATTGGATTCCAGGCACCTGCATTACATCATGGATCTCTTCCTATTAATTATCACCTCTCCAGAAGCGTGAGGCCAATGGCCAGGGCTTGACCTAACTAAACCAATTTGTGTGGGTGGGAACTGGTTATTTCTGCTCTGGCTTAAAAAATGTGTTTATGGTTACAGTTCTTGAATAATTTATCTAGCTTACTGACACCTTCTAAGGCCTAGAAGTCATTTTATTAGGTGGGAGGAGGTCCTACCTTCTTAGTAGTTCTTAGCAGTTCTAAGAAGCTCCCAGAAATAGGAAAGATAATTCTTTTATACACCCTGAGGGAAGCTTTTCTTTATCAGATGGGCTCCAGGACCTTAAAATAACCCTGCAAAGTATCTACTTGAGTTATTATACAGTATCCTGATCTAATTCCTGGCTCCTTACAAGAAATTAGTCACAGCAGGAATAAAGTGCATGTATTTGTCTGATATAGAATGAGAGAATGTGGATAATGATACTCAGAGGTTTTGATAGGCAGCTAGGGAGTACTGGAGGCAGGAAGACCTGAGTTCAAATCCATCCTCAGCTACTAGATATGTGATGCTAGGCAAATCACTTAATCTCAATCTGCAACACTTTCCTCATCTGTAAGATGGGGATGATAAGAATAACACCAACCTCACAGGGTTGTTCTGAGGATCAGATGAGTTAATATTATAAAGTTCTTTGCAAACCTTAACAAATCTATGTAAATGCTAGCTATTATTTTAAGGATTGGAGGAGGGGAAAGTTTTTTCCAAGTTTCTCAGTAAAGGAGAAACCTAGAATATTTCTGGTATGCCTTGAGGTTGAAGCTGCAGTCCTGAAGAAGAAGGTTGAAGTTTGGAACAGTAAAGATAATTTCGCAGAACTTGTTAAAATATTTGTTGAATTGAATTAGGCACCTTTAATCCTCAGGAAATCTACCGGGAACAAAAGTGAAAATTAGGAGCTTTTTTTTCTTCTACCTCTTAGCTCACAGTTGACCTTCTTACAAAATCCAGTGGCTTTTTTTCAGTCTTCATCGTCTCTAAGGTCTCTGAAGAATTTGCAATGTTGACTTCTCTCTTCCTCTTTCCCACAGTCATGTAATTACCAAGTCCAATTAATTGTATATTAAAAACCATAGAATTACAGAATGTTAGCATTCTAAGGGAACTTGGAGATCATCTATTTTAATTCCTTATTTTACAGATAAATAAACTGAGATCCAGAGAAAGGAAAGAACTTGCCCACAATCACATAGTTTTAAGTGGCAAAGGCAGGATTAGAATCCAGGTCTTTTGGCTTCCAATTCAATGGTTTTTCACTTGTAGCTCTCCTTTCCTTTCTGTTCCTATGGCCACCATTATAATTTATAGGATCATAGGAGGACAGCGAGGTGGTGAAGTGAATAGCGAATAGGGTCTGGAGTCAGGAAGACTCATTTTTCTCAGTTCAAATATGGCATCAGACATTTACTAGCTGTGTGACCCTGGGCAAGTGATTTAATCACATTTGCCTAAGTTTCCTCATCTGCAAAATGGGACACACTGGAGAAGGAAATGGCAAACCATTCTGGTATCTTTGCCAAAAAAATCCCAAAGGGGGTCACAAAGAACAAAGCAAAAATCCAAGGTGGATCATACACAATTTAATTGAACATGGCCACGCTTTTCAACCTTGCCCTTTTCTTCATTCTGTTTCCTTTGCCTGGAATATTCTCCCTTTCATCCCTGCCAATTGAAATCCTATTCACTTTTCAAAGCCCAAACTTAAATGCCACTTTCTTCATGAAGTCTTCCTGATTACCTCTCCCCCTCTATACTTCATCTCTCTTTTCTCTGCATATCCATGGTTATTCTGTGCTATTTTATATATTTATTATATTCACTTTTTTGTATTTACTCCCTATTAGACTTTCAGTTCCTTGAGGGCAATAACACTGTTTTATTAGACTATGTATCCCCTGCATCATATTCTGGATATTGTACATTTAATAATTATTAAATGAATGTATGAATTAAGTATGCTGTAGTATGTAATTTTAATAACATGCCACTATCTTTGCCAGCCTGGGGAGGAACATATTCAATCATTTATACGAATCCATTCTTAGGTTTTTTAAACATTTCCCTTCTCTATTACTAAATCATTTTGACACATCATTTCCCCCAAAAAACATTTAAATGTTGCCTTTCCGAAGTTTTGTTTTAGTAAAATCTTTCATTTTGGCTGATGAAAGAAATCCTTATGAATTATATCAGTCTCGAAGAGCACCGAGCCAAGGAATCATTTCATATTAAAATCATTATTATTTAAAGGATAGAAAACTTCTTTCTTTTTCTTTTAGGTGTGGCAATTTTTGGACAAGTCACTGCAGAACCTTAGAAGATTGTTGTTAGTTTATTCTTTTGAGTCCCAACTCATCTGCGTCAGTCAACAACACAGAAAGAATTTCGCTTTTAAATGGAAAAATGATTTTCATTTGGTTGCATTTGACAGTATTGGTGTCAAAGGTTTTCCAATGGCTATCTACAATGTTACCCATCAAATTTAAAAACTGTAGAATTTAGAGGATGGCATAAACATATGATTCATAGCAAAAAAGCTTTCCCCCCCCGAATTTATTTTTTTTCTTTCAGGAGAGTTTCTTCTTCTTCTCTTCTCTCTGATAGTTTCAAAGTCAGGTTAATCATGTTATTTTCTGCCACATCTTTAGTGTTGATGAATTTCAAGACACTTACAATTCATACTTTAGGTAGGGGGTTGGACCAAATGACCTTTAAGGGCCCTTCTAACTCTAATTTCATCATTCTATGAATTGTTTACCTGAAAATGTTTGACCCCTGCTAGGTATATCTTTTTTAATATCTTCACTTCATTAAAAGCTCTGTATAAGCTAAAAAAAAATTCCTAGTACCACAAATGTGTTATTTTCTTGAATGCTGCTTTTTCTTTGTCTGCTAACCCTTCCTCTTACATTTCAAGAAATAGTTACTGATTCATTATTATCATTGACATTTCCTCTGCTTTCATTTGTTTCTCTACCACTGACTGTTTCCTCAATTTCATTATTATCAAACAGCTCTTCTGTGATAGACTGCTGTTCCTCATCTTCATATTGATTAATTTCATTTTCACATGCATCATTCTGATTTTCAACATCTTCAGTACAGTCTTCAGAAGATGAGTCATTTGCAAAAGACAGATTTTCATTACTAGAGTCATCTTCAGAGTCAGGATGTGATGGTCTGTTCGCTGGGATATTGTTTGCTCCTCTGTGTCTTTCATTATCTCTTGGAAGGGATGTGCCTGATGTACTAGCTTGGTCATTATCCAAGTAATTAAAATCAAATGTACTTATTTTGTAGATTAAACAAGAACATTTTTTATTATGATTGTTTGCCTTTGAAGCTTTAGGAATATTTTAGGGGAGATGTTACCATTAATGTTATTTTCTACTTAAACATTTGCTCAGAAATACTATAATTGGGGGGCATAGAAGATGATATGCACTAAAACATCACATCTTGGTTTCATGAAAATGCAAAGCCTCACTGTGTTCTTTTTTCTGAAGATGGCACAAAATATATTTCAAGTGATTATTGTTACTGCAATGAGCAGTATCATCAGTCATCAAGTGTGCTGCCTTGCATTGCTAGTTGTCTTTTCTTGTAAATATATCCAGAAGCAGGAAAAGGGATTGCGTATCCGAGGCAAAGTTTGAGAATTGTGCCCTCCTACCTTTGAAAATCACTTTCACTTGGTGTTACTGCTCACTGGAGGTTTTTAAGCCTTTCTTGTAACACGTTTGACTTGATATATCACTAAATAAATACTACATGCCATAGAGAGAGGAATTTTCTCCTAATTGGTCTCCGTGACTCAAGTATCCCTTCTATCCAATCTTTCCTTGACATAAGCTAAAATTTCAAAGCACAAATCTGACCATTTCAATCTTTGGTTTAAAAAGCTCTAGTGGCTTCCTCTTCTCTCTAGGACGGGGACTCTTAAACTGTGGTTCACTCCCCCCATCCCCGAATCCATGGATAGATTTCAAAGTGTGTATGAATTTGGATAGGAAATATTAACCTCTTTATTTCAACATAACTTGTTTCCTTTGTAATCTTGCATAATTTATTTTATGCATTTAAAAACATTATTCTGAGAAGGGGTCTGTAGGTTTTACCAGACTACCAGAAGGGTTCACTACACAAAAAAAAAAAAGGTTGAAGAACTCCTGATCTGGGACAAAGTAAAAACTCTGTTTGCTACAATCTGGCTGCAGACTCTCATTCTATATTTTACACATTATTTCTCTTCACTCACTCATTGGTCCAGCCAAACTGTCAATCAATCAATATTTATTAAGCACCTACTATGTGCCAGAAACTGTGATAAGTGCCGGGGATGCAAAGAAAGGCAAAAGACAGTCCTGGCCTTCAAGGTGCTCATAATCTAATGATGGTGACTAGCTTACTGACTATTCCTCCCATATGAAATCCCATCTCCATGTCTCTCTCCAAGCTGTCCCCTATGCTTTCTCTCCTTACCTCTGCCCCTGAGAATTGCTCATATCCTTAAAAACTGAGCTCAACTGATACCTCTTATGTGAGGCCTTTATTGATCTATCTTCTAGTTTCTTCCTGGTCTTCTACAAAAATCATCTTTTAATTACTTTGTATAAATTTTGTCTTTGTTTATATGTATATATATGCTGTATATGTACACATGTTGCTCCAATCCCTTTCACTGGATAAAGCATGAGCTCCTCTAGAACAGGGATTGTTTTGTTTTTCTGTCTTTATATGCCCAACACCCCACATAATGCCTGGCACATTGTGGGTGCTTTACAAATGTTTGTCAACTGATTAATTTAAAATATGTAAATTTATGAAAAAGTGATAGTTTTAAAAATTCCATTATTATACCTTGCTGAGTTTTGTATTCCAAGGGACATCCTTCCTATTTTCCCGACCCCTAGTATAGGACCCCTATTTCCCAGACAGTAGGGATTATATATTATATATTATACTTTGTATGTGCATTAAATATTGGTTGGTTCATTCTATACTGAAGTCTGCAACTAGATAGTTAAAGGAAGCAAAAAAAAGGGCATTTTTTTTCTTGGATTCATTAAAAAAAAGATTCATTTTTTCCAAGTGTTTATTTTAGCAAGATAGTGTTATTAGAATCTTTTCTCTTTGAATTCGTCTTTTCTGTTTAAATTTACTTATGCTGACACATAGTGGGTGCCCTCTCCAACTCCCAACTCTGAAACAATAAATCACTGTATATGTCATTTTAAAAACTCATTTAAAAATGGAACCTCTGATGATGGGATCTTTGTCCGTCTCTCTCGTGTATGGCCTCCTAGGAAAGCTATCCACAATTCAGGTTACTCTGTGGATGAGTTCTCACTTAAAACCATGGCTTATGAACACTCACTGATGTGTTTACTTTTACCTGTCAGCCAAAGGACACGTTAGTTCAGAACAAGTGACGTATAATGAAGCAGTATTATAAATAAAATGGCTAGAAGAGATTTCTCCATGTAAACATAATGTCTACTTTCCTGTGGGTTACTACGCTTCCTTTAGGTGAGGACAGAAATTTCATGGGAACAGGGAACATGAAAGGAGGGTAAACACATATGGGACATATTTAACCATGTTGTAAGTGTGGCCAGAGAAACTCATATCTCTAAATCTGCAAGGCTGATGATTTTGTCTTTTAATGTCATTACTGGTCTCTGTCAATCTTTGCTGAGTGCTTTTTCTATTATTCCCAAGGCTCATTATCTCTGTTGGGTGTGGAGTTTTCATCCTAGGCATCATGTCTCCACCCATTTCTATTGATTGTCTTTGGTAATCACACTGCTTTTTGCTATCTTTTGGGCCTTAGCTCTTCATGGATATCTAATGTTTGTCTTCTTATAAAGTGTGGTGGTCACAAAGCCCCTCCCTGACAAAGGCAGACTGAGCAGTTTTAGTTCTTAGCCTTAGCTAGACAAAGTCCACAAAAGCAAACCAGAGTGTTCTAGTTTAAGATTGTTTATTCTTTTGGCTAACTATGTCTGATGCTGATCAGAAGTTCTAGACAAATGTCTGACAGGGTTAGAAAATATCTTGTGATGCCTCTTTAATCTCTGATCAGGATCTTCTGCACCTTGGGTGAAGGCTGGGGTGGCCAAACCCACTTTGTTTCTCAAATCCTCTTTGATTAGTAAGAAAATGAAGTTGAACAGAAATAGAAGTTAAGAAAAGAATTGAAGGTCATTGCCCTCTGTCCTCTTGTCCCACACCACCAATAGAAAACTCAGGTGCAAAACCTCAATGTCTCTCTTGCCCTTTGTTTAAAGTGAATGTCGTGATATTTCTACTAGATACCATAGGGCTGTTTTTATTTATTAGGAAAGTGCTTTGTAAACTTCAAAATGACGTGTGAATTTGAGTTATCTTTCAAATAAAGATCAATTTTATTGGTAAATTTTCTATGGCATTAGAATCTAGTTGGGAAACATTTTGTTTGAGGCATATGGAGAAAACTGCAGTACAGAAGCAAAATATTTATATTCTATCCCTATTTGGTTTAGATTTGTCAATATTTTTGTATAGCAGCATCTTGCATTAAAAACTGTCTAAAGGATGGTATGAACATTCAAAATGTAATTACAGAATCAAAAATTTAATAACATATCATGAGAAAGTAAGATGTAGTTGTAAAAGAAAAAAGAAATGTTTTTGGGTAAGACAACATGGCACAAGGGAAACTGTTCTCTGGACTCAGAGAATTTGGGCTCAAATCTTACCTCTACTGTTTACTAATTACAGTCTTTGGGCAAGTCCTTTAACTTTCTTAGTCCTCTGTTTCCTTGTCTATAAAATTAAGGTGAGATTAGGTGGCTTCTGAGGTCATTTCCAATTGTAGACATAAGATGCTATGACATTGGTCCACAAAGTTCGAGAGATCTGGCGATAGGCTACTTTGGCCTATTGAGGTTTGTCACCCCCACCACCATCCCCCACCCTGGCAATATTTATTTTTGACTGAAAAATTAAAATTTAAAAACTAATTGATACTATTTTTTTTTACAACACATTCATTTCCAGAAAATCCCCCACATTCCCCACTCAGTGAGTCTTCTGTAGTAACAAAGATTTAAAAAAAGAAAAACAAAAGGGCAACATGTTTAGCCAAACAAATCAACACACTGACCATGTTTGACAGCGTGTGTAATATTCCATACTCATATTCTTCCACCTCTGCAATGAAGAGAGGGAGGATCCTGTGGTTCTATGAAGTCTTTCTTTCCTTATGTTAAGAATTCTTCCTTTTTTTCTCCCCTTCCCTCCCTTTTCCTCCCCTCCCTTCCCTTTTCTTTTCCTTCCCTCCCTTCTCCTCTTCTCTTTTCTCCTTTACTCTTTTTTTTTAGTTTGTTTCTCACATCATGGGATAGAAGTCTTCTGCAGAAATCCTTTAGAAAGACTTTACATTGAAGCACTTGCTTGTCTTCGACAAAGCATGAAGTTATTTAGGTTTTAGGTTATACCAACAAATTGTTCCTCAAAAATCTGCCTTCTCTTCAGGAGTAGGTTTTTCTGCTACAGAATTTTTCAGGGCATGACCCCCTTTCTTCAAAACCAGATTTCCTGAAGTCACAAACATTTTATTATTTCCTTTAGTCTGTCATGACTTTGCATTTCAAACCCTGTAATATTGTTATCACATGATCCTTGATGCTTCGTTTCTGCGACCTTCCATTGCTTATCACACTTGACTTATTTCCTTGAGTTTGACCCAGAATGGCTTATACTGCAGAAGGACAATCCTCTTTGAAGATGTTCCCCTCAAGGGCTCCTCACCACGTCAGGTAAATGCCTTTTAATTGCCAGATCTTATTTAATTTTTTTTTAATGAAAACTCAGGAGATTGTACTTATCTCTTAAGGAATTTCAAGTGATTAGCAGGCTAGTGAGCCTTTTCCCCATGTTTAGGCTGAGGCAGTTATTACTTTTTTTGGGGGGGTCTTCCAAGGGAAGAAAAAAAAGAGATTGCTTTTGATAGCTCCCTTCAGGATCTCTGTTGTTTGTTTAACTGAATATAGTAGTCATAATCTTCCTGACCCTCTAACAAGGTAGAGGAATCTTTGGCCTTTAAATCAAGATTCCAAGATGAAGGGTCCCTCAATATTTTTTATATTTTTTTTTCCTGAAGCATGTGTTTCAGAACTTTCAATAATATTTTTTTCCCCATATCTTCTCTCAGGGTTTTAAGCATATAATGAAAACATAGAATAGGGTTCCTTTTCTTCCTTTATCCAAGGGCACATTTCCCAGTCTGCTCAGAACCAAAAAGTGATACTATCTCTGATGTCCTAAGAGAGCCAGTTTGATTTTAAATTGCCTTACTAGGCAATATCATTCAATTTTAGTTTCCTAGTATACTTACTGGTGTAGTAGGAAGAAGAGAGAGTTTTAAAGAAAAAAGAAAGTACATTCCAGGGAATTTCTCATATCCCAGTACTTATTCATTGGGTGAATTCAGCCTTACTGAGACAACATTAGAGAGTTAGATACTCACTTGAAATCAGGGTTTCCAGGTACGTCTCCCAGTATCCAGGGGTGATTTTGAAGTCTCTGATACATTTGGGGTTCTCCCAGGTTTTTTGAAAAGCTAGTTTTGTAAGCTACAGGTGCACTCAGCTGATGGGGAGAAATTCAATACTTAGGGCCATGTTTAGGGTGGGAATGGCAATGTTCCTGTGGAACTGGTTCAGAAAAATTAATTTTCGGTTATTTAATATGTAACAAATTTTAGATGAATTCTTAGTTATTAGATCCATGATGGATTATGCAAGGAAGAGAATTGGAGATGTTCCTTATACTTCAATCACACAGATATTTATTGATCACTTACTATGGGCAAAGCACCAAATGAGGTGTTGGAAACACAAAGATGAAAAATGGCATAATTTCTGCCCTCAAGAAGCTAATACTCTAGTAAGTTAATGATACATATCTATGAGTAACTGTAATACGCATATGACAATGCATTAGAATACAGGAAGGGTCAAGCAGTAAAGGAGGGAAGGATTATTTTTAGATCAGGAGACTGGAGAAAGCTTCATGGAGAAAACGACACTTGAGTTGGTCTTTGGAGATGACAAATATGTCAAAAGATATAATTGGAGTAAGGATTCGGGTTCAAGAATGAGGGGGTGCTGGTGGCCCTGAAAAGACAAAGAGAACGATAGGGTGATATTATAAAACAATAGCTAGTCCATTTTTAATATTGAGGAGCCCTGTGAGATCTGGCCAGAAAGCCAGCACAGTAACCTTGAATGCCAGACTAAAGAGTTTGTATTTGATAGACGATAGAAACCATGAAAGGCTTTTGAGCAAGGAAATTATGTGATCAGATTTGGATATTAGGAATATTACTTTGGCAGTCACACGAATGATATACTGGAGAAAGGAGAGATCATGATGGGAGACCAGCTGGTTATATAGCATTACAATGGTCTAGGCAAGAGGTGATGAGGGTCTGAACTAAGATGGTGACAGTGGAAGTATAAGTAGAGAGAAGAAAGTGAATATTAAAGAGACTTTAGAAGTTGGATTGATAGGACTTGGATTGAATATATTAGATGAGTAGGAAGAAAATTAAAAATTATTGAGATTCCCAACCTGGGGCACCAGAAGACACTAGCACTGTCAACAAAACTGGAGAATTGAAAAAGCAAGCAGGTTTTGGAGGTTCTGGAAAATGATGAGTTCAGATTTGGACATAATGAATTTGTGTAGCTGGGACTGGAAAATATGGGATTGGAGATCAGGTATGAACTGAGGACTTGACATTTGGGACTCATCTGGATAGAGGTGATAATTGAAGACATGGGAAGGGATGATTAGGAAGATGAACATAGAAAGATAAGAAAACAGTGCCTAAGATAAAGCCTTGGGGAAAACACATTTAGACGTGTAGAAAACTGAGGAGTAGCCAGGGAGGTTGGAAGAGACAAAATCAAGGTCAGAATTATGGGAGCTAAGAAAGAGCAATCAATAGCTCATAGAGTACAAGTGCCAGGTTCTTCCCATAAGCAGTCCCTTGCTATCATAGTTCAAGATGGAATAATAGACTTGATGGATGAGTTAATCTAATCTACTTGACAATTTGAATCTGATTTTCAGGAGAGTATGAAGTGAATCCAGTGCTCCCCAGAGATATGCAAGAGGCAGCACACAGAACATTCTTCTTTTTTTAGGGCTTTCTCTGGATCTCTAAGTCCATTCCGAAAACTGAATAGACGTCAGAACATCAAGTAGCATCAAGTTCTGACGAATCTCGTTCAACATAGCCCAGCCCCATCTTTGGTGTGTGATAAGATGCCTCAGAAGCTGTCATGGTGTTTATAGGTGGATGTCAAGGGTGATACACTGTGCCCAGTATGCATCCAACTGTGTGTAGGGAGCTAGAGGAAGTGTGGTAGAGTGGAAAGAATGCTGGACTTGGAATTGTGAGAGACGTGAAGATATATCTAGGCCATCCTAACTTTGACTCACTGGTTATCCTAGACAAATCACTGAACTTCTGAGCTTCCTCTTTAACATAGAGATAACATGGATACCTACCTTACAGGGATATTGTTAGGATCAAATGATATTAGGCATGTGGAACTTGTGGCAAACTTTACACCTCTGTGTAAATTTGAGTTACTGCTCTCAATATCGAGTGACCTTGGACACCACCCTTGACTTGTGTCCTCATTCGCAAACTAAATAACTTCTGAGGTCCCTTTCACTTCTCGCACTTCGTGATTCTGGGGCAGCTAGGGATTACAGTGGATAGAACACGAGGCCTGGAGTCAGGAAGACTCATCTTCCTGAGTTCAAATCCAGCCTCAGACAATTACTACTGTGTGACCCCGGGCAAGTCACTTAACCCTGTTTGTCTCAGTTTCCTCATCTGTAAAATTAGCTGGAGAAGGAAATAGCCAAGGGCTACAATATTCCTGCCATGAAAACCCCAATTCAGATCATGAAGAGTTGGACACAAATGAAAAATGATTGAACTGAATAATATCTTATACTTCTAGCACTTCATCATATCAACGAAAAGGGAAAAAAAAGCTTTATGGAAAGGAACTTGAAATTTTTCTGTTATATAGGATATTTAGTGTAATTCATTTTTTCCTGTTCAAAAGATTCAGGGCGGGGACATTTTCAGGTTAATTTGCAGTGAATCTAATTGCATGAGAATTTTATAACTCATCAGGCTACATGAAATAAACATCAGGGGCAGAAAGTAAATACTGGACCATTTTTGTTTGCAGAAAAATGTGGCCCTCCTTTCTAAGGAGCAGTAAGACAAATATAAATACATTGAGTGGAATGGTAAAAGAATAAATATAAGGACTTTCCTCTAAGACTTGAGCAGGGATGCACTGGCCTGAAGGATGTGACAGGGATTGCTAAAGGCAGACACTCCTGCTGTCACTGTTTTAGAAATCGTCACTGTCAAAATGGAGCACATTCATTATTCAGGTACAAAACTATAATTAAGAACATTGGCCGAGAAAGGGGGAGGGGAATTGGATGGTTCAGGGAGTTGGGAGTAGGAGAGAGAGCATTTCTCTTCTAGGTCACTAGTTCAAACTTAGCCCGTATCGGTAATGACTGACAGTCATTAATATATGATGGCTGTTTGATGGCCTAGATGAGTAGGTGCCCATATCAGAAAAAGTCACCATTGTAATTGGCATTAATTGGCACTTTTGTTGGCAGCATCAGCCGAGAGGCTGAAGATTGAATAGTCTATAGTGAGTGAATTATCCTCTCATCCTGAAAAGTGGGCCTCCCAGGGCAGAGATGAAGCACATTAGCAGGGCATTGTGGGAAATCGGATGCTGCTTCTGTGGCTTCAGCGGCTGCCCACGCGACACCCGCTCTGCAGATAGAAGGCTTTAGTTTGTAGTGTTCTCTCAGCCTGGCACCTTTCTTGATGAGGACTGAATCCGCTTAAAACAGTGCCTTACCAAAATGAACAATGGCCCTGTGCAAAGCAAAGAGATCCAAATGGAAAAGATAATGAATGGCACCTCTAGGGCACCATCCTGTCTTAGTTTGTTTCCTGCTGAACCACATTGAGCTTGAGAGCTGGGCAGCTTCCTGCGTGATCCACAACAATCATTGATTTTAGCTGATGTTAAAAAAAATGTGTAATTTTGGACAGGAAAAAGTAAAATAAAAGCATAATGTCTTGTAGTAAAATGCTATCACATGCTGCCACCATGTTGACTCCTTATAGCAGAAATTAAAGGTCTGCTCTGATCGTCTTTTGCTCTCCACTGATTTAAGGACCTACTTGCATTATAATTTAGAGTCAACTTTTCATCTCTTCATAGTTTCATGATTTGCAAGCTGATGATCAACAAGTTTATGGGCAAAGAAGGAGTGAAAATGAGATTTTAAAAAAAGAATTAGCGAGCTGTTTCTGGCAGCTATCTCTGTCATATCCATGAAAATTTGTTCTTATGCACCTCACTTTTTGGCCCAACTCTCTCATAATTAGCTTCTAGATCAAAGTAACAACTATTTAGGATTAAATTTCTGGGGACAATCAACTCCTAAAAGAACATCTCACAGAAGCGGTACCATTTCTTAGCTTTTTGCAAGCATCTTACTTTCAAGCTGAAATACAGTATGGGGGAAATGTGCTTTTTAAAAGAAGTCAGAAACATTTTAGAATTGATATACTTGTTTTCTTTAATTTCTCCACTTTCACTTCATTTCTGATTCAGTTTTTAAAGGCAAATTAATAAAGGCAGGTCACACTGAAAGGCAAACATGAGAAATGCTTTTTTTTTTGACATGCTAAAATGCATTTTAAACATTTGATAAAAGGATTGCCTAATTAAATTTTTAAATACTTTAAAAATGATTTTGATTAGGCCCTGGAAACAGAGCATACTTTATTTTCCCCCTTCATTACTCAAGATTCTACAGAATACTTCAACTAAAATGTTTATGTTCTTTATTCCAAATCAACATCTTATAAGCTTTTTTGGTATTTGTATTTGCACACATTTAAAGAAAGTGCTGATTCTGGAATATTTTTTTATTCTTGTCTGAAAGTCTCACCTTCCTGGTCTTTCTATTGGAGAAATAAATGTTGAAATTCCCCTATAGGTGGTGCTCTTGTACATGTCTTATATCTAGAAATTTGCCTCTATAGAATAAGTTCAGCAAGCAAGTTTAATGGAAGCTGCTTAATAGTATACATTATATATCATAAATTCTTCCTAATGATTCTGCCCAGATAAAGAGCCATGAGCCCATTCCTCAGTGATTGATATGCTTGTTTCATCCAAATTACCACCATTTGGTATATTATGATTTTTATTAGCAATCTAAGAAATTTAACAAGTAAGATCACGGCTCATCCACACACTAAATGTGAGAGAAATTCAGATGTTTCAGTTTCCTCCACAAATTTAGAGATGGTACCATTTGTGCTTCCCATTTTAAGGAAAAATATACTTAAGATATTATTAAAAGAAGAAAGAGACCAAAGATGGTACCTTAATCTCTGAGATGGAAAAATAACCGCTTGAATCTTCTACACCAACCCAAAGGGAAGGATATTATACAATTAAAAGGTGGCATAATGATTTGACAAGCTTCTGTTTGTGAAAAATAATAACACAGATTAACGAACTGTTACCATTCATTAGGGGAAGGAAAGAAAACATAGAAAAAGTAATTTCTGAAAAGAAATTGACTAGTTTAATGAGGGTCAGGAGGTGGAAAGCTCTGTGTATGTGTGTGTGAGAGAGAGATAGATACAGAGAGACAGAGGGAAGGAGGAGGGAGAGAGGGGGAAAAAGAAAAGAAAGACTTTTATAGCTAAATCAAGTCACTAAGGTGCTTATTGCTCTCATATTATAAGCTTGTGTCTTTGGGCTATAAGGATTAAGGTGTTTTGAGTTGCTTTAGTGCCCAACTTCCAGCAACAACTATTTGACAATTGATTAAATCTGAAGAACAGTTCAGCCACAAAAATTTTGCATGTTGGCCATGCATTTGGACCTTCTCAAAAAAGGTTACATTTGAAGACAGAAACAATAAGTATCGTTCTGCTCACTCTCCACACTATTTTGTAAAATTTCAGGGTAAACCAGTCCTCTCAGCTCCATCCATGTCTTTCTTCAATATACTGGAATTATACATTTAACAAGTTTTTGGTTCAATATTTCATACCCAGAGAGAGATTGTTCCTTGCATTTTTCCAAAGCTTTACATAACAAGTTAAAAATAAACTCTTTGCTATGATTTAGTAGCTTGAACAGAGATTAGAACTTCAAAGATAATAAAAAACACACTGTACTTATTGAACTTGGAATTCTTTGAGAAGGTTAAAAAACATAGTTTAAATGTCACTGCCATCTGTTTACCTCTCCTTGTCCCATATTTTCTGGTATGCAAGGAGCAATGCTTCATTTTACTGCTTAGAAGACCTTTATTTTTCCACTTAAAAACAAAACAAAACAAAACAAAATATGCTTACACTAAAATAAATCCCCCTCTCCATGGAATATCAGTCCTATCCCATCTAATACAATCTTATCCTATCCCATTCCATCCCATCCCAGCCCAGTCCAGCCCAGCCTATCTCATTTCATTAAATACAACCCAACAAACATTTACAAGACACCCATGGTTTACAAAGTATTTAGCTAGGTGCAGAGGAGATATAGATAAAACAAAAAATTGCTTGTCCTCAAAGAGTTTACATGCTACTAGAGTGGAAGTTTGGGGGGAGAGTAGGGAACACAATAGGTAATAGATCTGAGTGTCTACAACATAATTTGAGGCAGAAAAGGACATTAACAGCTACAGGGATAGGGGAAAAGGCTT
Organism: Phascolarctos cinereus; assembly: GCF_003287225.1. Classification (NCBI taxonomy): domain Eukaryota; kingdom Metazoa; phylum Chordata; class Mammalia; order Diprotodontia; family Phascolarctidae; genus Phascolarctos; species Phascolarctos cinereus. Next base: position 116,995,207 of record NW_027556180.1, on the reverse strand, counting down.
CCATAGGTGGTGGCACATGAGATGAACCCTGAAGGACACTGGGGATTGTTGAATGGTGTTGGTGAGCAGGAGGTAAAACTACATTTCAGACACGGCAGACTGAAGTGTGGAGTTCAAAAATTACATTCTGGAAGCAACAAATAGGCCAATGTGACAGCAATATGTAGTACAGGATGTAGAATAGTATGTAAGAAGTCTAGAAAGGTGGACTAGAGCCAAATAAACAGAGAAGTTTGTATTTTATCAGAGAGACAAAACAGAGCTACCTTACAAGTGTAGTATAAGTATAAATTCAGGTTCTCCAGGTGACAAAGTGGGCCCCAGAAGATTTTCCTAATCTTTTTGGAAATAAAATCACCAGCTTGCTAGTTCAGTCTTATTCCTGCACTCCTCAGGATCAAATACTTGCTTAATAATTGATGAGATGTGCTTAATATCACAAACAAAATGGAAATAACTAAACTTATCTTCTTTAATGATGTAGAAGTGAAAATAACAGCCCTTTGTTTTTCCTCCCTCCTCCCACCAGCCTCAGTTCTCAAGAGCAAAATAGAAATGACACATATGCTCCAAAGAATGTGCTCTTAGTCATTTCCATGATTCCCTTGACTTTCGTATTTCAGCCATAAGGGCTGTTGCTCTGGCAATACCTAGCACGTGAACACTCAGATCAATGGTCATCACATTAGCTATGCAAATGTTATCAGGAACTTTGCATTTGTCTGGGCCAGGACGTGCCCAGATAAAATGCCTTTTAGATCTAGAGTCCTCTTTATTCCTCACCTTTCTTTTGAATCACCTCCTTGCCCCCCAATCTTATGACTGCTGCCTTATAACATGATGTAGCAGGCAGGGGATTCCATTGGGAAAAGCTGAGCTGAGGGATTGTCCTCCGGTTAGGAGACTTGGAATTTAGTCCTCCCTCTGTCAATTGTTTACTAGCTCTTTAAGTGGAATGCTTTTTTTTAAAATCTCTTTAAGCTTCAGTTTCCTCAACTGGAAAAATAAAGATGCTGCACAAAGTGACCTGTGAGAGCCCTAACACTCTGTAATTGTGGGACTGGATGAGAACACAGCGTATAAAACCCATTTTTTTAAGGTGTCAAGTAGAACAATATATCTTAGAAATAATAATGTCATATTTATTATTTTAAACTTTTAAGGGTGTATTCATATTATTTACTTTGAGGAGAGGATTTAGTCTATGCAGCTTAGTAGAAAGGAAGAGAAATAAGGCAAAGTATGAACACCAAAATCCATTGTGTTTAGGTTTGTGCTTTGCATAAAATTTCTGTCTGTGGAATGTGAAGAAAGGAGGAACTGAGCAGGGAAACACTTTCCAGTTCCCCCTTAGGTCTTCACAATGTCATCCCATTATTTAGTTTGAAATATTTTGGATTCCTAGGATATTAGACACATTATTATTCTAACTAATTGAAGTACAAAAACATGTTCTAGGGTCTTATAAAAATGACTTTGGGATTATCTATCTCTCCCCTTTTCATTTATAGTTGAAAATTGCCTCAAATTTGTTTATAATTATATAGACTCATAAATTCATGGATTCAGAGCTGTAAAGAACCTCAGATGTATTTAGCCCAACCACTTTATCTTGCAGATGAGGAAACATAAGCCAAGATAAAGGACTTGCCCAGGGTCACTAGTTAAGTATCTATGATAACATTTGAACTCAAGTCTTCCTGATTCCACTTTGCAATCTATTTCCATCTATTTCCAATCTAATTTTTAAGTTTGAAATTTATTTTTGGCTATTTTTCTGAGATGCTTTCTTCTTAGCTTTCCTTCATATATCCCTTCTCATCCACCAACAATAATTGATCCATATCGTATATCGGAGAAGGGGATACTATAGTTCACATAACATATATGTAAGTTGGATTCCTAGGATATTAGACATATTATTATTCTAACTATTTGAAGTACAAAAACATGTTCTAGGGTCTTATAAAAATGACTTTGGGATTATCCATCTCTCCCCTTTTCATTTATAGTTGAAAATTGCCTCAAATTTGTTTATAATTATACAGACTCATAAATTCATAGATTCAGAGCTATAACAAAGCCACATAAAGTCTTTTATGGACTGAATTTTTTTTTTTTGTGTGTGTAATATGTATATGTGTATGAGTTCTCATTGTTTTAAATCATTATATCTCTATAAACAAAAAAAAATAGTTCTTCATGAGGACAGGTTTAATTCATATGAGGCCTTCCTAGGCTAGTGACAAAGTGCTCTAGCTGAGACTTCATGGCTAGAAATAGGAGAGCTAACATTACTTAGTCCCTACTTGGTCAAGCTAGCTGTGTCAGCAATGTGTCTCAGTCTCTCCATTTTTAAGGAGATAATAAACCTTGCCAACTCCTTGCCTCACAAGGATATGGGGAATACTAATGAGATAAGGCATTTTTAAAATCCTCACATGAAAGCTGCTTTACACATATAAACCGAAGACCTTATAGACTCTCTAATTTAACCCTTTAATTTCATTAAGGGAAAAACTGGGGCCCAGGAATGCTAAGCAAGTTGCCCGGTGTTACACAGCTAGTCAGTGGCAGACCTGGGGAATAGAAGCCAGGTCTCTTAACTTCCCAGTCCTAACTTCTTTCCATATACCTCACTGGCTCCCTATGTAGTTTATACTTTGTGCTACTATTGACATAAGTTGTAATAATCTTAGTGGTCCCCAAGTAACATGTTGATTACCCATTACTTTGGTGAATTGGCAACCCCCAATCCAAAGCACAAAAACATTAGTGTCAAGTAGTAGGTAGAGGTCTAGACTCGGAATTAGAAAGACCTGCATCTAAATCCTGCCATGGACACTATCCAGCTGTATATCCCTGGGTAAGTCACTCAGTTTCTTAGAGCTTCAGTTTCTTCATCTGTAAAATGGGTATAATGATAGCCCTGAACTAGCAAGGCTGCTGTGGGGCTCAAATGGTATGATAGATACAATGAAGCACTACATAAATATCAGCTCTTGCTTCTGAGACATTTTGGCTATGCTCTTAGTACCCACACAAAACCTTCTTATGTAAAAAATTCCTTTGGATTTGGATGTACATTTAGATCAGTCACTATTACCTCAGGACTGGAGATACGTGCATTAACCATTTTATATCACCAGAGTAAGGACAGATTGGGTTGGCATGAGACCAGTGCATCCAAATATATTGCATTTGGACTCCAATTTTCCCTCTTTCCTTTATTTAAAATAGATTATCTTATTGAACAAACATTTACTGATACACTCTAACCAAGCTACCTCAGTATTGTCACTAAATTCTAATATGCCAGTGGTGATTGACAGCTGTCAGTCAGACAAGTATAGGGTCCACTTATATCCTGGTACAAACACCAAGGTCAGAGTCTGGAATCACAAATCATGTTGACTTTGTTAATTAGGCATTAATTAAATACCGTGACTGGAAACTTTCTCTGGCAGAAAAGGTTGGCTTGAAGAAAATTTGTGTGATCATAAATATAACTCTGCCAAATCATCAGATTCCTTCAGGACTTTTCAGAAGCCTCTTATTTGGAGGACCTTATGCTATTAAAATGAAAAATAAGGTAAATATAGTAGACTTCTGCCCCTGAGGTTGTATGAACCTTCTCTTTTCTTTGGAAATGGAAGCAGTAACCCTTCATGTTATTCCCATTCCCTCTTGCTTTCTTCATGGCCTTATTTCATCAATCATCCCCTTTCATACATCTTCAATCTTTCCCTTATTTATTGCCTTCTTCCTCTCTTCCAACAAAACGCTCACATTTCTATATGAAAACTAAATGCTCCTTTGGCCTTGCTGTCCCGTTCAAGTTATTGTCCTTTCTCTTTTTTCCTTCATTACCAAAGATCTAGAAAGACTAATTAGAACTCACTACCTTCAGCTCCTCACCACCCGCTCAATTTTCCTTTCTCAGCTCTGCAATCTGGCTTCCCTCTCCACTGCTTCATTAAACCCTCTCTTTGGAAGGTGGTGGTTCATGATTTCCAGTTGTTAAAATCAGTGCCCTTTTTTCAATCCTTGTTTCTTTCTGATCTCTCTGCAGTGTTTGACCACCCCTTTCTTCCTGATAATCTCTTCTCTCACATTATTCTCTTGGTTTTTCTTTTAATTCTGTTATCATTTGTCATTTTCCCACTTTACTGTGCCTTCTTGTACCCCTTAAATGTGACTTAACTCTTCACTATCTCCCATTTTTATCCCATTGTCATTTCCATACATTTAGTCAAGTTGATCCTCATCCTGTACCTGAAATTCACTTTCATCTTTGCTTGTTGAAATCTTTTCCTTCAAGGTCCATCTTAGATGTCACATCCTCCATAAAGCTTTTCCTGAATTTGAAGATAGTTCATTGATATTTTTTTTCCCTCAGCACCTCTTTATAACTCATGTCTTTTCTTTTTATATTTCTTTCACCAGATGAATTCTTGAAAATAATATTTTTTAGGAATTGACTTTACCCTTTTTGATTCTGAGTAGAATTTTAGTATAGCCCATAGATGCAAAGATATAAGATGGCTTTTGACTAGTTTTTTTTTGCCTTGTTAGAAACCAAATAACTATTGATACCCTTCAAATTTTTCTAGAATACTTTCTCTTGCACTCTCTTTTGCTCTTATCACATTTTGTCTTGGGTTATACTATATTGTTTACATATTAAACATCTTCTTCATATTGTAAGTTCCTTGAGGGAAGGATTTTATGTTATTTTTCAAGTGAATATCCTCTGCCCCTTGCCCATAAGTGCTTAATAATTATTTCGTGAATTAAATTTCACTGAGTCCTGATGCCTATTAATTTATTTGAAAGGTAGATTATGAGGGGGAGGTATATTTTACTCACAGATAAATACAATTCTGTTAACATGATCTGAATCTAAGAATATCAGTGGGTTAAAAAACAATGTAATTGCTGATCAGTTACCTCTCTGATAAAAGAGAATGATCAAATCAACCAATATAAAATGGAAAAAAAAGAGTTTCTTTGTTTTATTTCTCTTGTCTTAATAAAATTCTTACCTTGAAATGAATTATTCTAGCATATTTTCCCCTGGAGACAGCTTCCCATGTAAGGTAGGAGAAGTACAGTGTTCTTTGTGCAGTAATTGTCATATCATGAGTTCATCATTCTAGAGGGTATCATACTTGGGAATCTTCTGCATTCCAGGGAGCCTCACTTTGTGAAAATATAACTTTTATTTAGTATCTTTTAGAGACCTTATAGATATATTCTTTAAATGTCAGCAACAAATACAAGATTGGCTGACATGATGTAATAAATACTGAGTCTCTGGTCTGTGGGCTTGCTCAGGTTTGCATAGTCATTTGAATGCTTAAAAAAATTAGATGTTCTCTAAAACAGCCTGAGGCAGATACTTATCAAGTGGTTTGGTGAAAAATGAACCTTTCTTCGTATTTTGAACCTGGTTTGAAATGAAGTGATGAGCTAGCAAGTACTCAAAATATACTTGGACTTCAAGGCAAGCCTTAAAGTACCCTAATAGGCTATGGAGTTGTGGGGAAGCCTTATTTAATTTGAAAAATTAAATGACAAAATAGAAAATGCTTCACCCCCTCAAAATTCCCCCCAAACACTAGCATATCCTTTTGTGTTGAAAATAGCGTTTATCGTATCCTTGCAAATAGTTTTTTTTTTTTTTGGTGAGGCAATTGGGGTTAAATGACTTGCCCAGAATCACATAGCTAGTAAGTGTTTTATGTCTGATGTCGGATTTGAATTCAGGTCTTCCTGACTGCAGGGCCGATGTTCTAACCATTGAGCCACCTAGCTACCCCCACAAATAGTTAAAGTATCATTTGGCTCACAAAAAAGTTTATCATATGCAAAGTTCATCATAATAATAGTTAGTACTTACATAGTGCCTTAAAGCTTGCAAAGCACTTTATAGGTATTACTTCATTAATGCTTATAACAAACCTGGGAGTTAGGTGCCATCATTACCGCCATTGTACATATGAGAAGACTGAGGAACAGAGATTAAATAACTTGACCAGGGTTACACAGATAGTAAGTCCAGAGGCCAGATTTGAACACAGGTCTTCCTGATTTCAAGTCCCTCACGCTATCCACTGTGCTACTAGCTACCTCTTCAAATACAACTGATATTAATCTAACATAGAAATTATTTTTTCACTACTTCACAAGATTTTATATCCTTGGGTGGTTATTTCTCCTGGCAGAATATTACACTCTATGCCTCTACTCTAATTAAAGTTATATTTGAAATGCTTAAGAAATCTAACATAATCTGAGTAGGTTCATTTTGTAATTGTTCCTCTAAGGCTTTAACAGCCAAGGTTTTTAAACATGTCTAAATGTAGTGCATTTAAAACTACAATTGTGAACCATTCACTCAATCCTTGTATATGTTATTTCCTATTTATTTGAAAATGACAACTCTGTGTAGGACTATTTAGCGATTAGCCCGGTGAAGGTGGCATGCATCTCAGAACCAATGCTCTTTTCTAGAGTGTTACTTTTAGTGTGAGTATATGAAAAGAAGCAGCCATAGGAGGGTCTTCAGCGCATGTATTTTTTTTGTGGAGATTTTATGTTTTAGTGATTCCCTGTGAAAAATAATATCAAAACAAGTCTGTTGATTGAGCAATGACCTCTGTCTTCAGAGTTTTGAATTAATGCAGTCGTGAACTTGGAGTCACAAGATCTGAGTTTGAATCCTGTGCAAGTCAACTCCTCTCTGGGGCCCAGTTTCCTCATTTGTAAAATAAGGAAGTTGCCATAGATGGTCTCTAAGATCCTTTCCAGCTCTACTGTTGATCAATTAACTTGATTATGTACTTGGGTCTAAATCCTTTATGAAAGACTTGTGGAAAGATGTGAGTAAGAAACACACAGGATGAGAATGGGGCATGAATGGGCTGGTTGCTCATTGGGGGAAGATTGCTAGTCAGTCAATTAAGCTCCTACTATGTGCTAGGCACTATGCTAGGTGCTGGGGATACAAAGGAAGCTAAAGTCAGTCCCTGCTCTGGAGGAGCTCACAGTCTAATTGGGGAGACAATATGCAAATAGCCATGTGCAGATAAGCTGTATATAGTCGTGTGGCTCTGGACATCAGTGAGGTCATGGATTCCCTGAACTATTGATGCATGAAGGGGGAGGCAGTGACGCAGTTAAGGACCTAGGAAACTCTATTTCCCTTCAGGCAAGTCCCCTGAAGTCTGTCTACTCCATGTCCCGTAAGCCATCTAGAAGTGGGCAAGGAGAGAAGGGAAGTGGAACATGTTTCTTAGAAGGAAAAGGGAGTGAATACAAATATTTTTAAAAGTTGATTATTGTTAAATTTATGATACCATAATAATATAGGCATAGGTTTTATGTCTTTATAGCTATATTAAGAACAATCATCTTATTGATATATGGAAGTTTGTTCAGAAAACAAATTTGGTAGAAAGAATAGCTACATCCCTAAAAGAGTGTTATACTTCCTGAAAGATGCCTTTCTGGTTCATTGTTTAGAGTTATATATAAGTCTGTTTTTTTGATGAAAGTCTTTTTGCCCCTTATCGTCTGATCTCCCTTAATACTAATGTGCACAAGATATTGAGTCTTGACTAACTTGCCTTTGTAAGCATGACTTTTCCACATGCTGAAATTTGATTTTGCCTCATATTTTACCTTGAATAAAGAGACCTGAAAATCAATCCTCATGGCTTGTGATTTAGTTTCTTCAAATAGAGGTCAAATATACGAGAGTGGGGTTTGTGGTACAAGTAATCTACAATGTCAAGGTGGTTGTTTTAAGCAAACTGTTTTAGAAATCCTGATCTTAATAGAATGCACAAGCCCGATGTATTCTATTAGTCTTCCATATCTCACAGGCATTAGCCTTTTCAAGATTAGCCCTGTGGAGAATTTCATTTCAGTGTTTTCAGCAGTAGACATACATATTAAACGGCCATACCGATGAACATATGGCCTTTTAAACATCCAGGAGAGTGGCACTGTGCTGTGTTGGAAAGAAGACTGTGATAGGGTGTCAGGAGACAAGCTTTAGTTCTGTCTATGCCACTAACTAGCTTTTTAAAGGCTCTAACCAACCATTCATGTTTAGGTCTCAGTTTCTTTACTGATAAAGCCAGGGGTTTGGACTAGTCAGAGACAGCTCATAATGGGTCATAAGAGCAATTGTTAAATTTTTAGCATGAGTATTTATATCTTGAAAATCTGCAAATGCTACAAATCAGGGCTTGATTTAGTTTATTGTTGATTATCTAAACTTAAGAAAATGTTAATAGAATAGATTAAATTTAAAAATGTGTCATGTGTACGTTTCCCCTCTCCCCGCCCCCAAAGCTGATTGTTCACTACCAGTACATTCCTAGACTAGGTGATCTCTAAGTTCTTTTCCTGCTTTAATACTTTGAACAAGGTAATATTTGTGGAGAACTGAGAGTAAGCCTGGATATCGTATGTCCTGGAGTCAAAGGGTCCTTTTTGCCTTTGCTGGGAAAAGCACCCTACTGCCTACTCATCTGAAGTATGGGCATTGTCATAATTGTACTAACATATGCTATAACATATGTTATCTTTGGGGTCCAGAGGCAGCTAGGAAGGTAGTCAGGATGACCTAAATTCAAAGGCAGTCTCTGGTACTTACTAGCTGTGTGACCCTGGGAAAGTCACTTAACCTTTCTGTTCCTTAGTTTCCTCATTTGTAAAATGAGAATAATAATAGCACCTACTGCTTTGGGTTGTTGTGAGGATAAAATGAATTAATATTGTAAAACACTTAGCACTTGCTTGGTGCATAGGGGAGACCTGATAAATACTTGTTTCCTTCCTTTTTCCTCCTTTTTCCTTCTTTTTTCTTCCTTCCTTGCTTCCTTTCTTCCTTTTCCTTCTTTTTTCCCCTTCCTTGTTTCTTTCCTTTTTTCCTTCCTTCCTTTCTTGTCTCAGGATTGCCTTATAGTGCTGAAAACTCCCAACACAGATGTCTTTGTGATATTTACATGACTAAACCCCTTTAAATGGGCTAAAAAATGGCCTGTTTTATATCAAATCCTACTCTGTTGAAAACAGTGCTATAGTGAGGATCCAGAATAGCACTAATAATGCAACCATTCCTTCTTCTCTAGAGTGTTGTATACATTACTGATTAAAAAATACATCACAATGTAGTTTCCAAATGCTTGGCATGTTGTTCTAATTAGTATCTGCTTAGCAGGGTGAAATGAAAATTAAAAATTCAACTTCTTTCCTATGGGGATTCAGTGTATAATTCCCCCCTTTCTTCTTCTTCTTCTTTTTTTTTTTAAAGACTAATAACTTCTTTATTCTTGAAAAACAAATCAAAGTCATATTCTTATAAACATAGAGTAAAAGGAAAAAAAGGGAAAGGAAACAGAAACTTCGACAGATGTCTCTATACAGAACCACCCAAAAAGATTATGATTTCTCTTAAATAATAAATAATGATTAACTGCACATTAAGAAACAAAACAAAAACAAAAAACAAACTCCTTTCTATTGGGATACATCCATCATTCCTTTCTGAGAGGGGATTTTGGGGGAGAGGGGAAATATAATGATGTAGATATTTTTGTTTCATTTTAGTAGATCTCCTCAGTCATCACAGTTATTGTAGCACTTGTGGAAAACATAGTCAGGTGTGGTGGTGCACCCTTGTGATCCCTGCCACGAGGGAAGCTGAAGCTCATGGATCACCTAAGCTCCAGAGTTCTGAGTTTCAGTAGGGCCAATATGGTGAGCCTTAGGGAGTGCAGGCTACCTGGCTGCCTAAGGAAGGGCAAAACAGCCCAGGTGGGGAACAGAGCAGATCCAAGCTTCCCTGCTGATCAGCAATAGGATTTGGCTTATGAGTGGCTGCAGCACTTCCAGACTAGGTGAGATAGGGAAACCCAGTGTCAAATACATATGTGCATTTTTATATAATAACTTTCCACTTATTATGCAATTCTAATGACCAAGACCCAGGTGCTTACATAAAAAACTTTCCTTCTTCCCTCCACACTTTCCTCTTACTTCTTCCTATTCAAGAAAGCGCTTTTCATTTCAGAAAGTGTAAGGTATATATATTTATATATAAGGAGTGTGTGTGTGTGTGTACACAGAAGCACACATATTTATATATATGTATGTATATGTGTGTGTATATATTCTTCTCCTTAAATTATTAAAAAAAAAAACCAAACCGAGAAGGCTATTACAGAGAAGCCTCTTATGTTTCTCTAAATGCACTATTGTCCTCTTCCTTTTCCTCCTAAATGCTATTTCTTATTTGTTTGTTTATTTTGAAGATAGAGGCCATCATCTGTAAGTAAACTTCTGTGGTGCATTTTTTTTTTTGGGTAGAATTGGGTTTCTTAAAAACCCAAACAGGGAATGCACATATTTTATTGGTATTTTACATGTAGCTAGCTGTGTATTTTTTACCTCTAGGAGCTTAGATTTGTGATGAGGGCAAGGTGCCAGGTTGCTGGCACCAGAGTCTTAATAAAGACATGAATCATCTCTAGCAATATCTTAATTTAAAAAAATAAATTTCATTTTATTTTCAGTTCCAAATTCTCTTTCTTTCAATTCCCCTTCTCTGACCTATTGAGAAAGGAAGGAAAACAAAAGCCATTCTAAGCATGTAGTCAAGTAAAACAAATTCCTGCATTAGCTATGTACAAAAACCATAAGCTTTAATCTGTGTTGTTGAGACATTTCAGTTGTGTCTGATTCTCCATGACCCCATTTGGAGTTTTCTTGGCAAAGATACTGGAGTGGTCTGCCATTTCCTTCTCCAATTCATTTCATACTATACTAAAGCAAACAGTGTTAAGTGACTGGTCCAGGGTCACACAGCCAGTAAGTATCTGAAGCCAGCTTTGAACTCCGATCTTTCTAACTCCAGAGCCAGCACTGTATCCACTGTGCCACCTAACTGCCCATTTCAATCTGTATTCTGAGTTTATCATCTTTGGAGATGGGTGGCATGTTTCAATAGGAGTCCTCAGGAATTGTAGTTGGTTACTGTGTTGATCAGAGTTCCTAAATGTTTCAAAATTTTTTATCTTTACAATGTTATTTTATAAATTATTCTCCTGGTTTTGCTCACTTTGCTTTTGTAGCAGTATCTTTACTACATTTTTATCCAGTTGCTTATTAAAATCAACTTCTCTAACTAGGTCTTGCATTTTTTTTTTTTTGGTTATAACCTGATCACTTTATGAATTAAGATCCTCTCTCCTCTCAAACCCCAGCCTAGGATCTTTTCCATCATGGTTCTGCTGGTCATGGAAATATGGGGATATGGAGGCTGGAGCAGTGCTACTTGGTTCTAGCTTTATGGGTAAAAAGTTGGAGAGGTTGTTTACTGCAAAAGGGTTCAGAATTTGCTGAGATTTTGGCCTCGGGTTCATAGAACTTATCAAGGTCTTGTGTCTTTTAGGGACTGCCATTAATCAAGGACAGTTGAGCCTGTGATCTGCAGGTGAGCTTCCAATTTCATCACTGCTTTCTTTGTTCTAATGTTGTATCGACAGATATGAAAATCTAAGTGGATTGATGGCACAACCATCTTTTGTGTGCTTGTTTTTGTTGTCTAAGGCAATATTGGATTATTTTATCTATTTTAAAATGTATCTTTTTAAACTACCCTACATGGGCCTAAATACATTAAGTGATCAAGGAACAAAGATTAGGGGGATATGTTTGGAAGATCCAGGTCAGACAGAGAATTTCACATGGAGTATTTACCCCAAACATTAGGCCTTTTCTGTCCTTTGTTCTTGCTCCGAGCATAGCTTCAAAAGCCCTTTTTGTTGTTAATTTTCTTTTTAATACTCCTGAGTTCATTCCCAGCATCTTCCTTCCTGAGACTATTCTAATAGGCTTGTGTCACTCTCTGGTAGTAATCTTTGGTTATATTGCTGCTCTCCCCCATCTTTTGTTTGTATCTTTTAAAGATCTGAGTTTATAAGAGTGTCCTTGTGTTGCTATACTGATCTTTCGACCAATGTGACATCTCTACTTCTTTTCTTAGCTCAGATCACATGAAATCATATTTTCATAAATTCATTCTTTAAAGCCTACTGTTCTCGAATCAATTTCTTTTTTAGAGTTACTGAACACAGAATTATACCTGTATTTTGTCTATATTTCTTAAAATACGGTTTGCTGACATCCTATGCCTAAGTGTTCCTTCCCTGGCTATTATGAATGTTAAGATGGCATGGTTGCTTTTCCCCCAAGGCTCTCATTACTTGTTCTTTGCCCAAGTTATTGGCCAGAGTAAACCCTTTTTTTTTCCTAAGTGAATTCTAGTTTGTCAAAGTCTGTCTTAAAATGTAGTCAACCAAATTGAACTGAATATGATAGATGTGGTATGACCATCACAGAGTACAGTGGGGTTTTAACCTATTTTATTGATAATATTCTGCTTCTGTTATTCATCTAGGCCCAACTCAAATTAGTACCCTCCCTGTAAAGATTTCCTAATTTCCCCAAATCTATGGAATTATTTCCCCTTTGAATTTTGAATGACACATAACAGACTTTCATACTTTTATTTTGTATATTTGTCTTCCCCTTTCTTCATTCTCTTTTCTTCCTTCCATTGGATGGCAAATTCCTTGAGGACAGTCAGGGCCTCTGTGTTACTGCCTTTTATATCTCTTGCTATGGCTAGCACAGTTCTTTTAACCTAGTAATTTATTTCACCTAGTAGTTATTGAAATTCTATTGGATTGAAGGATCCCATTGAAAGAGCAGTTGTCGGGGGCAGCTAGGTGGCACAGTGGATAGAGCACCGGCCCTAAAGTCAGGAGGACCTGAGTTCAAATCCAGCCTCAGATCAAACACTTGACATGTACTAGCTGTGTGACCTTGGGCAAGTCACTTAACCCCAATTGCCTCACTTAAAAAAAAAGAAAAGAAAAGAAAGAGCAGTTGTCTTAGAGCCAGAGGATCTGGGTCCAAGTCTTTGCTTTGCTGTTTGACAGTTGTGTGATTTTTGATCTTACTTAGCGCTGAACTTCAATTTCTTCATTTGTAAAGCAAAAAGCTTTATTGTTAAGGTACCTTCTACCTCTAATATTCTAAGAAAAGTATTTTAGATAAAAAAACACATAATATGTGAAAAATAATTTTGAAATGGAGACATCTGAAACATAAAAATGGAGACTGAATTCACTGGTGATTCAGATTTAAAATGTATCTTGTTGGGACCAAAGGAATAGAGTTAAAAATATGTTAGGACCATCTTTGATAATAAAGGAATATATCAAAAGGGTCTTGGCAAGGTTGGATTAGAGATACTCAGAGGCCAGCCTATGGAATGATTTGAGGTTCCCACCTGTAGAAATGAAAATGCATAAATGTCATAACTCTTCCTGTGTGTTACTGGGCAGGCAACTCCTATTCGATACCTCACCCTGCCATTTGCTATCTGATGTCTTGTCACCTCCTCAATTATCCAATCCTTTGCTTTGATTCATTTCCTTGCTGTGCATTTGTCCCCTTGTAAAAGCCACCCCTCTCGTACAGAAGGGATGGTTGTACCTCATCTTTGACCTCAAATATCGAACGATTTTATTCCCTTCTCCCCCCACCCCCATACCTCTAGCTCAGTATTTTATGATGATTTGACACTGCTGAAAAAACAGTGCTGCGAATATCTCAGTGCCTCAAATTTTTTCCTATTGGCTTGGCATCATTCCAGCGGCCCTCAGAATCCTTTGAAGCTCAATGCCAATCCGCTACGAAACTATAATAAAGTACAAAGTGAGAAAAGGTTCCATTAAAAATATTCTTTTTTTCCCAACTAAACCATGAGAAGAAATGGATACATTTATACATTTCAAGCTAATGGAGAATTATGTCAAAAATTGTCTGATCTGTTGGGTATTGAAAAGGAAATATTCATTTTATCTTATGCTCTCCTTAGTTTCTTGTTTTCCTAGTTGTTTGCAGTTAGTTGAGGAAAGGGACAGAATGATAGAGGAAAAAGAAACATTTTGGGAATCAAAAGACCTGGGTTCGTATCATTCTTCTAGCACTTTCTATTTATGTACGCTTGGGCCCAACACTTAACTTCTGTGAGCCCCAATTTCCTTATCTATGACATGATAGAATTGGACTAATTGCCTCTGAGGTAACTTTGACCTCTAAATCTATGATTCCACGGCTTATTTCTTGCTAAAGTACAACCAAGGGCATTTCTACAAAATACGTATACTCCATCTACTTACTGTTAGTCAAATTTTTACCTCCATTTCTATTGCTCACTGATTTCTGAAGAAATCACTGGGTCAGATGTGGCTATAAAGTTGAAGGCCAGTGGGTTGACTCATTTTCCACAAGCCCACAGATTAACTGTGAAGCAATTCAGAGAAAACACTCAGATTTCCCACTATTGTGCTAGATCCTGGGGCATTTCACTCCTCCTACAATCCATCTTTCATACTAATCTCAGAATGATATGTCTTATTCATAAATCTTGTCCTGTCATTCCTCTGATCAATATTTTTCAATGTTTTGCTATTTTCTATCCAGCAAAGTATAAACTCCTTTGCCTGCCATTCTACACACCGCTATGTCTTTTCAAGTATAATTACAAATATCAGAACTAAAAGAGTCCTTCAATAATACAACGAGTCAATAAGAAGCAACTGTTTTATGTGATAAAATATTGGTGGATTTGGTCAGACAGTGGCTAGCTGGCCAGGTTACTTTCCAGCATTATTTTATATATATATATATTTATGTATCACACCACCACTGAAATGGAGTACTTTCTGTCCTCACTATGCTCTCTATCCCTTTTCCCCTCAAACCCCCAAACACAGACAGATCCTGATTTTTCCTGTCTCTGTGCCTTTGTTCAGGTTGCTTCCTATTTTTGGAATGTCCTTCCTCCCTAATTCAAATGTCACTTTGTCCAGAAAGCCTTCCTTAGTCACTCATGACTTACCTTCCCCTTTGAACCTCAGAAAGCACTTTATTTCATAATTCTCTAATGTGCTTATCATGTCATTCTGGGTTACAGTAATCTGTGTTTGTGTCTCACCCCCTATGACACTGTGGCTAAATATTGTATCTCCTCCAGTTTCTGGTGCACATTATAGGTGCTTATTAATATTGAGTAAATGAATTGTGGCTGAATGAATGGAACTGGCCTCTAATGTGTGGGGCATGACTTGTTTAAAAACAACTTTATCCTCTAGAATGCGGATTCTACCTACTGTGTAGCAGGCATTCCATAAATGCTTGCTGATGCAGTGATTGATACAGAATGCCTCTGAGGGACTGCAGATGGAGACTAAAAACCTGGTGTCACTATTTTAGTGTTGACAGTATTTTTAGTAGATCATAGTAAATATAGGCAGCATACTCCTTAAAATGTAAAAGGCCATTTTGGTTTAGCTTTACTGAGCTAATATGAGCAAGGGATATCTATTGGTTGCATTTAGATCAGCTTTATGAAGATTCATGAGATCAAGATAGTATTTAAAATAATTGCAATAATGCTTTCTGCTCTGATGAGATGACTCCTTTAAACACTTTTGCCCTTTAATTGTGCATCAGGTTCAAGTTTCTTCTTCTGTGCAAGGTTCTATACTTCTTCTTTCTCTTGTCTTCATTTTGGATGACTGTCACTAATCTATCTAGCTTTTACCGAGTGGCTGGCAATATGCTAGGGGTATTGAGGGTACAAAAGAAGTGAAACAAGAAAACTATCTTCAAGGAGTTTGCAATCTAATGAGGAGAACACATTAGAGAATAATGGAGTCCTATTAAAAGTAGGCTTGGTCTAAAGGTAACAGGATATTGATTCAAGTCCTCTTTTTTCCATTATCAGATATTACCCTAGGTCAGACAGTTCTTTGGGTCTCTGTCATCTCATTTGTAAAAGCAAGGTGTTGGACTAGATGATCTCTATGTTTTTGGTTTAACTTTGAGTTTAAGTATAACCAGAGTTTAACATTTCCAGAGAGATCAGTGTGGGCTGATGTACTTGGGAAAGGTTTCATGGGTGATGTGGGACTTGACTTGGGTCTTAAAGGACATGTAGCAGCTGGACAGGTAAAGAAAAGGGTGTAGAGCATTACAGGAGAAATGGCGCATGTAGGGCACAGTGCAAGAACTAGCACAATGGGAACTAAAAGTATGTTTTTGGGGAATGCAACAAATTTTGCCAGTCCGTGTGATGGGGTGTAGGCCCAAGCTGAGATCTTAGCCCCTTGCAACAAAGGGAATCTGACTCCCATTTGTCTACAAGCCCCAGCCCCTCATCTCCCTTTGAAAGCCTTAGCCTTACCTTTTAATCTTATTCAGATGTGCCTTTGCCCCTTGCCATAAAAAGAATCTGGCTCCCTTTTGTCTATGTACCCCAGAAAGCCCTTACTCTCATCTCAAATGGCTCCTTATCTATTCCCCTTATCTCCCTTTGAAAGCCCTAGCCTCACCTTTTGATCTTATGCAGAAGCCTTTCAAACCTCTTTCTTCCAGTCCCTTTCATTATCTGTTCCCCTTGTCTACTCAGTCTCTCAGACCTTCCAATCTGAATCCTCACCTAGACTCTTTTCCCAGCCCCCTTCTCTGGCCACCCAAAGTTACTTCAGTGCATAAAAAATCCACCCTGGGCCCCATTCAGACACCAAGAACCTCTCATGCCCAAAAGGCTGAGATTTTCTCATGCCCACTTGTCCTTATGGGCATCACCTGGCCTATATGTTTTATCACTAATTAACTTTTTCCTCTGGCTGGAAGAAGATTTGAGTTGAATTCTTTCAGATAGGGCCTGGCATTGCAATCTCAGGGGTTCCCAGCAGCACCCAAAACCTCTAGACCTCTTCACATGGATTCAGGATTCCTGGTTTCTATTAAACCTTCTGCCTTCTGCTCCTCTGGCCCTGTTCCAGTTTAGCTCTTTACCTATTGCTATAGTCTTCTTGTGTATCCTGTCCTGAATTTTGGCTCTTATAT
The DNA here is from genome assembly GCF_003287225.1 of Phascolarctos cinereus. Taxonomy (NCBI): domain Eukaryota; kingdom Metazoa; phylum Chordata; class Mammalia; order Diprotodontia; family Phascolarctidae; genus Phascolarctos; species Phascolarctos cinereus. Next base: position 116,978,203 of record NW_027556180.1, on the reverse strand, counting down.
AATAAGAGTCTTATTGTTAGAAGAAGAATTAGATGCTATACAGATTTCAAACTTATTAGCACTTAACTGAAGCCACAATACAAAAGAATCAAAGGATCATTGAGTCTTAGGGTAGAAAAGGGACAATTGTCCAAAGCATATTGTTTTGGTAGCAGACCTTTGTATTGTTATTCTTTCTTGGAGAATTCTAGATCCCATCTCCAATAAAGGAGAATGTGATCTGTGTCCTCATTGAATACATAGGGTGGGCTGAGAGTATGGTGGGTCTTAAATCGGAATGAATTTGGACTAGATATAACAGGCAATATGGAACCATTTTAGATTTTTGAGCACTTGTTTACTGACAAAAATACTATTTTATGAAGATTGTCTTGACATTGGTAGGTAGCATAGACTAGGTTGGGGTATAACTGGAGGTGTATGTGTACTAGCAAGGGGGCTATTGCAAATAGTCCAGGCAAGAACTGATGAGAGACTAAATGAGGGTGGTGGCAGCTTGACTGGAAGTGAATGGGATGACCCGAATGACAGAATTTGATAACTGATTATACATAGCTCATGTAGCCAAGAGAAGAATTAAAAAGGAACTTTAGGTTTTTAACCTCAGAGACCAGAAAATGATTGGGAAAGGAAGTAAGGTTTTGGGGAGGAAGATGGTGAGTCTCATTTTGTATCTGCTATTTCTTTTAAAATTCTCCATCCCAGTCTTTTTTAGTACTTGCATTTCCTTGTTCAGGAGCAGTCCTACCTTTTTCTTTCTTTCTTTCTTTCTTTCTTTCTTTCTTTCTTTCTTTCTTTCTTTCTTTCTTTCTTTCTTTCTTTCTTTCTTTCTTTCTTACTTTTTTGTCAAGTGGCCATTCCTTCTTCAGTCATTTCCTTCCTGAAAACACATTTCTTCCAAAAAGCCTTTGAGCAATAATCCTCCAACTCACATCAAAAAACATGTCAGAACAAAGCAAAACCCCAAGCTACCCAGACTTAACAAGCAACCAACTCTGTTGAACTTAGAACATCTGTCTTATGAATAGTTAGCAAGTCATTTTCTAAGAACACACTGTTTGTTGGTCAGAAAATAATAAATTATGGATACTGTTGAGAGTATCCATGTTTTCTCTCCACATGGTCCCACCCGTGGGACTCATCAAGATTCCTTGGTGGTTCTAGTAGGACACATATCCCTTTTAGGTCATTCTGTCCTTGCTCATTTTACTATGACATAGATTTAAAAGCAACTTTTAAAAATGACTGATTCCAATCATTTGATGTCTGCAAATTCTCCTGAGATCAGCATGGAATTTTACTAGAAAGTAAATAGAAACAATGCTATCAGGAAAGAAGAGAACAATTGATTGCATAGAAATCACCTTTTACAATTCCTTAGGAATCATATTCTCCAGCTTACTCTCCTTTGCCTTGTCTGCATATATTCACTACCAGAATCCTAGGTTTTGAAAGCTGCCTTCTTTTTCTCTCTTCTCTTGTTGCACCAGTAAAATCAGTCATCCCCTCAGCAATAAGCAGGTAAAATGACTTCTTTTGTAGAACAAATTCTTTGTGTGTAAATAATTTGTTTTTCCCCCACCCCCACCCCAAGCATTGTGTTGGAAAAAATATTCCACATAAATTGATTGTATAGATAGGCTGATTGTAAAGCAAGATTAATATGGAAACACAAGAAGTCGGCAATAAAATCTACTAACTTAAATCACTCACATTTGTGTACAAGCGTTCATATTTAGCAACAGTCCCAAGGCTGAGATTAAAGCTGTTTGGTAGGTTACTTCAAGGCCTTTTTATTGCTAAATCTTATTATGTCTCTAAAATGTAGAAATTAATCACCTGTCATCAAAGCTGCAGTGGATTATTGACTTCTAAATGTCTCTACAAATTGATTCATGACAGAATGAAACAGGAGACTGAACTAGCATTGAAATTCTTTTGCATGTGATAAAAAAGGTCTATTAAAAGCATTTCAACAAATGCTGCCTATTAGGTAATCACCACAAAGTACTTTCCTATCAAAATGAGGTGCTTCTGGACGAGTCTTGATGAGGTGCATTTTTTTTCCAGCACTGATCTGGTAACATGAAATTATTCTGAAACCCCAGGAAACTGATTTAAAAATCCATTTAATTCTTACATTACATAGCATACAACTTATTCTTCAACACTAACACAATATAAAAATAGTTATGAAAATCTATGCCACTTTTTAAAAAGTGTTAACACATGTAGACATTTCAATTCAATATGTTTTGGGGCCATTTCTAATTCACCAGTAATGGATCAAAACAGGAAACCCTTTCCGCATCTGACTGAATTCCTTCATGCCTTCCACAGGATTGAATTGGGTAGCTCTCAAGAAAACATGTCTTGGTCCTGGGGACACCATGATCCTTCTATTACTATCATTGTGTCATATAGCTAAAAAGCATTTATCTTTCACTGTGTGCCAGACACTGTGCTAAGTGCTGGGGTTTACAAAAATAATAAAAACAAAGAAATTCCTTGCCCCTCATTATATTCTAATGGTGTGACAACACGTACAAGTTGAGGGGTTGAGCAGGTATCCAGTAGGGGCAAGATATAGAAGTCTAGAGAATGAGAAATGGCTGGTCTTGGCCTTTGACAAAAATAGAGGTTCTGGAAAGAACTCATCAGTGGGAGAAGGGCCCACAGGAGCCGAGTGAGGAGGTAGATGAGGCATGGTTGCCTAGTCTGGAGAGTCTAAGACCTTCTTTTATTATCACTGTGTTGCTTATACTTATATTCAATTCAATTCAATGAGCACTTATTAAGCACTTATTGTTTGCCAGGGACTGTGCTTGGTGCTGGATGTCTCCATGCCTCTTTCATTTTCCTTTTTCTTTTTCTTTGCCCTTGTCTTTTATTTTTTCACATTTGATTTAAACTATGGGTCTCCCCATAGGTTTAGCACCTAGCCATAATGCTCCACCTCCAAGTTAGATTTAGCTCAATTATCTATTCTCTTTCAAGGGGAATGGAGGAGGGAAGATTGAGATGATATACATTTATAGAAGGGAGTCCTGTATGCATTTATATAGGGGTTAAGTGCTGCCACAAATTCAAAATGGGGGATTGGCTACACAGGGGCTCTTAACAAGCAAATCTAGGATTTGTCCCAACTGTGAAGCTGGGGGATATAGGCCTTTTCTAGGGGAACTTTTAAAGTGTCTCTAAGAAATTACCATTGTTGGTTAAAGAGGTCATTGAAGCCAGGAGAATCTGGGGAAGTTGTAGATTGAATATTTTCTCTGCTTTGTGCTTAAGAGAATTTATTTCTTGGGCTTTCAGTTTAGTAGAACTGGACTCGAATTCTGTCTACTTGGTCATGGCATTTGGAATGTATTCCTGTGAGAATATAGCATATCTTCTAGGTTCTGAGAGACCCCTTAGATACCACAGGTGATTAACCAGTGTTAAATATTGATAAAAAGATCAGTCATTGGAAATGTAATTTTCCCCAATATTGCAATGAAGTTGACCTATGGTCTTAGTTACAAGGCATATGTGACCTTTGAGGAGTTACTTTATGGTCGGGAATTTAATTATTTCATTCTTTAATTTCATTATTTATTATCTATTATGGATTAAATTAGTGTCCTTCATTTCTAAAAACTGACTATTTACTATGACTATCTCTATCTTCTGGGTAGATAGTTTCCCCTGTATATTTTAAAAATCGTGATACCAACCTTGGCATTCCTTCATTTTTTATTAACTTGTAGAAGTAGATTATGATTTTATGTGTTTGAAGGCTTCATTTGGTTCAAAATACTGCAGATTCCCCCCCTCCCTGCCCCATTCCCTTTAAACTCTGCAACAAGTCTCATATTTCCAAATTCTCAATCCTAATTGATTTAGGATAGAGAAGAAATTTGTAATGGAGGTGGTATGTTCTTGCTCACTTAGTAAAATGACCCATTGGCATTGATACTGATTGTCACCCTTAGATTCTGACCACAGTTGTGGAGATGACAAAATGCCCTAAATTGTAAAGCCTCTTTGTTGTCCTAGAGCTAAAATAGATCAGAGGCAAAGGGAGTATGATGAAGTTCCTCTGGAGTAATGCTCAACTCTCAGCAAACCATGTGGGGATTATCTACACACAGTGTTCTGCTCACTGGTCTGCTGAATACCACAGCCTTGATCTAGCAACTTTTAGGGACTTCTGGGTGATAGAGAAGTCCACTCCTGACAATGGAGTCATAAGTCTGATCTTAGCTAACTAAAAAAATAATCTGCAGGAGGAAACCCTGCTCTAGCTCTCCTCATTACCTGGGAGCTCCCTACCGCTCCCTATCCTCCCCCATATACACGAAGGCTTGCATTGGTGAGGCATTGTGAGGTAGTAAAGGGTCCTGAATCTAAAGTTAGAGAGCTTGGGTTCAGATTGGGATTGTGTGATTTACTGCCTAATTAAACTTGGTCAGATCAATATACCTCTAATCTAATCTGTCCAGCTTCAGACACTTACTAGCTTTATGACCCCAGGCAAGTCACTTAACTTCTATCTGCCTCAGTTTCCTCAACTGTAAAATGGGGATAATAACAGTACCTATCTCATAGTTTATTGTGAGGAGCAAATGAGATATTTGTGAAGTACTTAACACAAAGTCTGGCACATAGTAGGAACTATATATGTTTATTCCCTTCCTACCTTTCTAGTTCTGAGTTTCCTTATCTGCAAATTGAAGGAATTGAATTTGTGACCATCAAGGTCCATTTGAGTCAATCAACTCATCAAAATACATTTTTTAAGCACTTACCTAAGAGCCAGGCACAAGAACACCTGCTCAGTATACAAATATAAAAGTGATACAGTATTTGCCTTCAAGGAGCTTACATTCTAGTTCTAAAACTCTTGGAGTTTGCAATAGCACTGAAAATAATTAGATGTTGATTGCTTTCCTTATAGAAAGATGTTCTTTATCTATGTATCTACATATCTAAGTACCTACGTTTCTATGTATTTATCATCTATCCCTTATCTTTTATCTATCTATCTATCTATCTATCTATCTATCTATCTATCTATCTATCATCTATCAAATTTCTCTTCCTTGAAAAGCAATTGGATTTAAAATGGATGGAAGTGAGCAATCCAATAATTATGTAATTAATTCAATTCATTAATGTGTGAAGAGTTTCCTATAAAGACATAGAAACTGATTTCTAAGAGAGAATGTAAGTCTAGGATAAGCTACTATTGAACCCAGATAGTTCAACATTCCTAAGTTCTTGCTTTCTGGGGAATAATTTATTAGGATGACTCCATGCCTTCTCATTCTATTAGATGTCTCCTCAGATCTTCTGAGAAATCATTTCTGGGCCACCTCTGGGAAGGTGGTGACAGGGCTCCTGAACCCTTTAGCCTCTACTTGTCACCTAGTCTTTCAGTATATGCTTTGACTGGTATTTATACAGGGGTCAAGGTCCTACATAGTGGGGTGATCTCTCTAAATTCTATTCAAAATTTTAGGACATTGCTGGTATCCAACGACTGACAGTTATCCAATTAAAACTAGAACTTTGCTTTTTTGGGAAAACTCCTATTAGAAAACATTGTTTAGAGAAACCTGCATCTTCTAAGGAATCTCCAAGGGTTTTTTTTGTTTATTTCATCTGTCCTTGCCTCTTGCACTTGATCTTGGCAATATCTCCTATGCAACATGAGACCAAAATAAAGTTACATACAGAAGACAGTCACGACTCAGTGATCTTATTCTGCACAGCCCTTTCCTTGGCATGTACATCATATAATTTGGTAAGTAGTTTACACATAAACGCCTGTGATTTTTTTCAAGGGGCTTTTATGAGTTGCCAAATGGACAAATGTTAGCAAGTTTCAAGGATTGATTTACCAGTATTTCTGAGCATGTGAAAAATTATTATAATTGGGTAGAGTACATATATAAACAAACCTGGTTATCTTTAATGGGAAATGTTTTGCCTTTTGTAACATAAGTACCTAGAATAGTGCCTTATACATAGTAGGAACCTAATACAAATTTGCCAAATAGAATGTATATCTTTTCTGGATACGTAGCTATAGAATAGCTATGCATAATCCTGAAGCAAGAATATGAGAGGGAGTTGATTCTATCAATACCACGGCCCAGGATCTGTTTATTTACTGAAGCAGAATGACTTCCCCCTCCTCATATGTGTGCTGCTTGGGCACTATACTTGTCTATTTTGCACCAAAAAAGAATGGGGAAGGAGTGAGCTCAAGTGTTTCAGTTTTTGTAGGGTTCTCCCTTGAACTTCCTCCCTCCTATTTATTTGGAGGTGTCACTCTGCTACTGGCTTCCACACAGGGACAAGAGAATGCCTCCTAGGGATGGTTGGCTTATTATTGCTTACCCTCATCCCTCAGGTATAAATTTAGTTAAAGGGAAAACATATGGAGGGTAGGTAGAGGAGATTTTCTTAATCTTTGGGCAACAGAAATGCATGCTTTTCTCACAAGTGAAGTTGACAGAAAAGGATGAGCAGGCTATTGACAGAACTAGAGACAGTAATAATGATAAAGATAGCTAGTGTTTATGGAGTGCTTTAAGGTTTTGTTATTCGAGTCATGTCTAATTCTTCATGATTCCATGGGATTTTCTTGGCAAAGATATAGGAGTGGTTTGCTGTTTCCTTCTCCATCTCATTTTACAGATGAGGGAAACTGAGGCAAATAGGGTTAAGTGATTCTCCTAGGATCATACAGCTAGTAAGTGTCTTAGGATGGATTTGAACTAGAGAAGATGAGTCTTCCTGATTCTAGGCCTGGTGCTCTATCCACTGAGCCATCTAGCTTCCCTTCAAGTTTGTAAAGTACTTAACATGACATTTGGTCCTCATAATAACTCTGTGAGGTAGGTGCTATTATTATTCCCATTTTGTAGTTGAGGAACCTGAGATGGTGAGAAGTGAAGTGACTTGCCCAGCCAGGATCATACAGCTAGTAAGTGACTGATACAGGATTACCAACCCAGGTTTTCCTTACTCCAAGTTCAATACCATCCACCATGACACTATGCCATGCCAGAGTTGAATGAAGAAATTAAGATTGTTTGCACAGAATAATAGGTAATACTTATACAGCAAACCGAGTCAAACGGAGGTTAAGTGACTTACCCAGGGTCACATAGCTATTGTCTGAGCCTGGATTTGAAGTCAGGTCTTCCTAACCCTAGACAAAGCTTTCTATCCACTGTGACAACTAGCTGTGTCTGAACAACAAGGAAAATGAGTGAAGATTGCAGAGAGGAAGATTTCTACTGAGTATGAGATACAACTCTCCAACAGTTAAAAGTTTCCAGAAGAGAGTTGTCACTGGAGGGTATCAGGCAGAAAATGGATGATTACTTCTTTGTGATCTTGTAGAATAGATTTTTGGTCAGTTGTATTAGATGGCTTCTAGGGGCAGCTAGGTGGTACAGTGGATAGAGCACCGGCCCTGAAGTCAGGAGGACCTGAGTTCAAATTCAGCCTCAGACACTTGACACTTACTAGCTGTGTGACCCTGGGCAAGTCACTTAACCCGAATTGCCTAAAAATAAATGAATAAGTAAGTAAAATTAGATGGCTTATGAGGTCCCTTCTAGTGCTTGGGATTTAACTTTGAAAAATTTATTATTTTGTTTTAAAGGGAAAAATAAATTCCTGATATTAAATTACATTATAATATGGTACTATAATGAACTCTCAAATGAATCAAAGAAAATGTTAGGGGAGATGGGCAAGACAAGACAATTGACCATTGCTCTGCTGGCATTAGTTTTTCCATGCATTTGATTCAGGCTCTTTAGTGAGCTAGTTCACAGGTCAATGCCCTCTGTTTTCCATTGAGGGGGAAAGAAAGTATGGGTTCGACAAGATGTCCTGTTTTACCTCTTTGCAATGGAGACTCATTCACTATTGAAATTCAGACTGTTTCCAGGGTCACTTGGGATATCCCAGGAATAGGAACAAGTCTAAGGAAGTTTCATGTTTCCTGTGCCATCACTAGAAGACTATCCCAGTCAGGGCTGACTCTGGAAATCCAGAAGCTTTTCAAGGGGCAGTGGATTCTCTAGTCATCTTGGGCTTCCTATTCACTTAGAAAACGTCTTACTTCTCAACAGGGACACCCACCTTTCAAAGCACACCAGAAGTTTCAGTTGGTGCCATTTGTGGGCCATTGAAAAATTCATGTCGGGACTTCCAATTTATGTTGGAATGGCCCCAGACAGATGGGACAGGCTGATTGGATTGAATTGGAGCTCTCAGCCCTGATTTGAAATGGTCCCTCTGTGCCCACAGTTGATGTGATGTCAACTCTACACTTCAGGGAGGAATGGCCTGGGCTTGGGTATTGTTTTCTTAAACGCAGAATGAAACTCTACCAGCAGGACATTTCAGTGAAATATCTGGTTTGAACTTGTCTATTCATTTACTCTTTCATTTATCCACAGCTAGGGGTTTCCAGCTGATCCATCTGATTACTCTCTTGTATGCAATGCAGACAGTAAGGAGGGAATTCCTGTAGTTTCTTAACTTGCAAACAAAGGCTGCCTAGGACTTCTGGGAATACCCAGCTCTGACAGCCAGCTTCAGGCCTTTATAGGGGTTAAGAGATGAAGACAAGGGAAGAAGACAGGAGCAGGGGATATTTAGTACAGAAATTGAATCTGAAAAGAGTCAGAGTAGGGAGAAAGGCACAGAGGGGAAGGAAAAGGGATTGAAAGCAAAAAAAAAAAACCCCAAAACCCAGCATGAATTAGTTTTGCCCTCATTCTCCTAACCCTTTCGGATTGAATTTCTCCATGGCACCAGTTTGCACTCTCTCTAGCAGCAAGAGAACTGGACTGGAGTCAGAGGAGCACAGTTCTAATCCCAGGTTTGTCAACTCTGTATTCTCAGACTTAAGTCACTTAACCTCTCTGTGTATGCTTACTCATCTGGAAAATGACTGAACTACCCTTACAGTGTTATTGTGAGAAAAAAGATAACTTGAACAATCTATGCTACTTAAGTGGGGTACAGGGTGTCCCAAAAGTCATAGTGTGGTTTCCTGCTCTTAAAAGCTTAAAACTGAACTAAGACTTTTGGGACACCCTACATATTATATTTTTACCATTGTTGTTTCTCTTTCCCCTCAGAAAATTTCCTATAATACATTGTAAAGCAGAGGAAGAACAGAAGACAAGAGAAGAAAGGGCACTGTTGAGTAGAAAGAGGATGGTGTGAGGAATAAATATTGGGGTAATTGGGCACTTGACTGTGAAATAGGCTTTCCTAAATAAAGTCTGCTTCATGTTTATTTTAAAAGGTACCTATAAGATGGGCACAGACTTGGGACTGAAACATATTATGGTACCCATTCTGTTCTGATGAGGGAGTCTCTGAAATATAATTATACCATAGGATTAAACAAACTGAGACTTGGGCATAGCAGATTTACAATACCCTCTTCCCCGTCTTCTCCCTTATTCTCTTTGCTTGCCTTTTGCAGAATCACAGAAACATTTGGCAGGCCCGTACTTCAGAGTATGAGAGCTTTTGTTTTGGGGATGGCATATGGCTTTTTGACAGCTTGAACAGACACCTGTAGAAATCAATAGCTGCCTCTGGGCCTTATTGTGACTGCTATGATGTGGACTCTCTGGCCTCTTCCTCTGTTCATTTTTAATCGAAACCTTTTGGTGTGGTCTTATATCTCCTTGAGACCCAAGGCATCCAGTGTCTCCATTTCCAAACCAAACATTCAAGCTCGTCTTTTGCAAGTGTTAATTACAGACAAAGGTGAAAGGGGGAAGTGCTAGTGAAATGTGTTAATTCTCAAAGCCCATCTTTTTTGGATGCCCACAGGACTTCCAGTGTGCAATTTCTATGCTGTTTCATAGTTTGCTCTAATTTATCTAACTAATGACATGAAAGATATAAAATTGGTAAAACTATGGTGTTTGGCTTGCTTAAATTAAGTTTATGAGTTTTGCTTAAGCCTGCCAAACAAGTTAAATATTTCATGGCTTTCACAGGCTACAGTTCTAATATTTATAACTCTTGTGTACAGATTTCAAAAATTATAATTACAACTCCCAGGATCCCAGATAGAGCAGATGTTCAATATTTTCTCCAATGTTGGCAGAAATGCTTCTCATGCTCTTTTTGATCCCCAAACCTGTGTATTGTATCTGTTGGAACAAGCTGTTGATAAGAAAGTCTACTGTCATTCTCTCATTTTAACGACCTCAGGAAAAAAAATCCTCTGTGAAGCAGGAAGGGAGATGGAAAATTTTATTGTAACCCATAAAGAAATGTTATACAGTTTATTTCATGAAGTTATGTTGTTCTTCAAAGAGTATGGTTTCTCATTGTACGTATGTTTAGTTTATATTATATTCTTTTAAAAAATGTTATGGACCCAGGCTTGTTCTATGTAATTTCTTTCTTTTTCTCTTTAAAAGTATATATTTTTTGGTTGTGAATGCTTTTCTATGGTTCTCTTATCTCCATAATGCTCTTATCTTTCTGTAATTCCTATATTAGCAACTTTTGGGGTGATTACGATTTTGAAGGTTCTTGATAAAATAAAAATATGGAATTCTCACTCCCTTCTGCCAGACCTCTGATTAAATTAGATTACCCAGTTTGTATCAGCCACCTGGAAAGAGACCTGAGGCAGATAAATCTAGTGGATAGAAGAACTTAGTGCACAGGTGGGGAACTTGCGGCCTCGAGGCCGTATGTGGCCCTCCTAGGTCCTCAAGTGTGGCCCTTTAACTGAATCCAAACTTCACAAAATTCCGTGGATTCAGTCAAAGGGCTGCACTTGAGGATCTAGAGGCCACTTGTGGCCTCCAGGCCGCAGGTTCCCCTGGCTTAGAGAATGGGATTTGGGGTGTGTGTGTGTGTGTGTGTGTGTGTGTGTGTGTGTGTGTGTGTGTGTGTGATGTTGTCACAGTACTTGGGCATGAGATTTAAGAGGTATGGGTCCTGAAAGGGAGAAGTTTCATGCAATGGTGATAGAAGGACATCACAGATGAACTCTGCCTACTTCACAATTTTATTCAAGACTTCCCTGGGAGGAAAGTCAGTTCAATTTTGGAATGTTATAGAAATGTTTCTATCCTTCATAAAGTTCATGTATATCAAATAGGGTCAGCAAAAAAGAGATTTAAAAATATGACAATTGAGTTAATTTTCAAAGAGATTAGATTTGGAAGGCTTTAAAACACATGCTATTTATTTTAATTAATTTTTTTAGCATTGTTTACTAATAGGATACTAGCTTACAAACCTATAGGTCAGGATAGCTGATGTTGCTTTTTATAGCTTAAGATGACCTAAATATTTATTTTTATATATGCCTACTATGTGCAAGGTATTGTTTGTAGGAACAACAAATAATTCTTGCTTTTATGACACTTCCATTCTTATAGGGAAGGATGAGACATATATACAAATAATTACAATCAAAGGTAGGATGTGAAGTTACAGTATGAGACAGTTCAGAAGAGAAAGAGATTGCTTTTGACTGAAAGAGAAATAAAGAAAGGGCTAGAAGAATGTAAGTTTCATTTTAACTTCTAGGGTGCTGGCTGAGAGAATACCTGATTGAATCCTGAAGGCAGAGCAAGAATATGAATAAAATGAAATTCATAGCAACTTAGCACAAATTATGGTTATTTATCCTTTCATGGTATAGGAGAATCTTAAGCTTTCATGCCCAGAATTCAATTTTAAGAAGTTTAATGTAACAAGGTGACATTTAAAAGGCTCTGGCCTGAGGTGAGGTCATATATGTCCACAAGAGAGGAGTATCCTCTAAAAAAGAAAGTAAAGTATGGCATTTTTAAAGAATTGGAATTTTAATATGTACTCAACATGACCAATCCTTAAAATGAAAAGTGCAGAAATCAATCTCAAAAGTGTAAAAGAATATTGTTCTTCACAAGCTACAATATTGGAGCAACCGGAATCATAAATATTATAGTATTACTCCTTCCTTGGTCTTCTATCCCACATAACGGTTGGGATAAAAGAGAAACGATCAATTGTTTGATTTCATTTCCAAGTCAATAATATAATATGTCTAAAGTATGCCAGCCAACGCAAGGTTCAACTTGCATGAAGAGTGGCATTCAATACCTGTCTACAGAGGTAACAATTTTGTACTTTGCTTTTACTGGTACATGTCTGGAAGATTGTGTTCAGTTTTCTGCCCCACAATTTAGGAAGGACATTGATAAGCTCAAGAGAGCCCAGAGTAGGGTAACTAGGATAGAATGGTAAAGGGCTGAGTATTTGTGCCCTAAGAGGAGTTATGTGAAGACAGTGGGAGTTTTTCCATGTCAAGAAGACCTAGAGGGAACATGATAATCAGCTTCAAGTATTTGAAAGGATTTAATGTAGAAGAGAGATTAGACATGTTCTGTTTGACCCAAGGGGAAAAAAAAAGTAAATGGAGATACGAAAAAGCAAATTTAATTGCAATATAAGGAAAAAAAATCCAGATAAGTATAGCTATTCAAAGTTGAATGGATTGCATTGGGAGTTAGTGAGCTTTCTTTCACTGGAGGTCTTTAAACCTCAAAGCGCAGGGATTTTTGTTGTGGTGAAAGTTGGATGAGATGACATCTGATAGTCCTTCCAACTATGAGATTCTGTGATTCTCTGATTGGACTTGTTAGGATTGTAAAAAAAAATTGCTTGGGGAAATACAAACTTTCAGGAAAAAATACAATTCAAACATCATGGCAGATTTTTTAACTGCCTTTGACCCTTCGGAGGCTCTACTCTGGATCAGATAGCTGTGAACGACTGGTCAAAGAAAATTTATCCTAGGGGCAGCTAGGTGGCACAGTGTATAGATCACCGGCCCTGCAGTCAAGAGAATCTGAGTTCAAATCTGGTCTCAGACCAGACACTTGAGACTTACTAGCTGTGTGACCCTGGGCGAGTCATTTAACCCCAATTGTCTCGCCAAAAAAAAAAAGAAAAAGAAAAAGAAAATGTGTCCTTCAGTCGTGTTTGTAATTCACCTCTCCTTTATAATCTTACAGCAGTGTATGTTTTTTCCCCCACTATAATTCAATAATTGCCATGTCAGCCTAACCTCAGGGCCCAAGTTGGTTGGGGGTGGAAGAATCATATTAATCTACTTTTTGGGTCAGAGTATTTATCATTCCCATTTTACAGATGAGGAACCTGAGGGTCACAGAAGTAAAGTGACTTGTTCAAGGACAGACAGCTTGGAAGTGATGTTGCAGAAGGTGAAATCAGATCCCATGGGTCACGTTCCTGCAACATGATTTCCAAGATATTGGATTAGGGATAGGAGTGTAAAATTAAGGATACTAAAACACTCAAATTTTGGGGGATACTTAGAATAATTTAATGTGTGATCATCCCTCAGAATTTGAGTTCTGAGTATTCCTAATCCCTAGTTAAATATATGTATATGTATATGTATATGTATATGTATATGTATATGTATATGTATATGTATATGTATATGTATATGTATATGTATATGTATATGTATATGTATATGTATATGTATATGTATATGTATATGTATATGTATATGTATATGTATATGTATATGTATATGTATATGTATATGTATATGTATATGTGTATGTGTATGTGTGTGTATATCTATATCTATATCTATATCATCTATATCTATATCTATATCTATATCTATATCTATATCTATATCTATATCTATATCTATATCTATATCTATATCTATATCTATATCTATATCTATATATACACATACTTGGACAAGATTCTCTGATATTTGCGTTTTGCCATTCTTTTTTTTTTTTTTCTACATTGCATTGCTTGGTCTTTCACTTTTGTTCAAAAGCCCAGAGTTTTTTCTATTAGACCATGATGTTTCTTAAAATTTGTACACATGGCCCTTCCAAACTTAAGAATTTGTGGCAAAATGAAAATCCTGAAGGTTTCAAAACTGATGAAGATATATGGATTATATCATAAAATATGTGTTTATCTGGAGATCACATGCATGCACGCACACACACACACCTATACCCTGTCTTGTTTTCAATCCTGAATAATGCCTAGAACAAAGTCCATGCCCTGGAGAGATCAGTATTTAAATTCTTAAATGGATTTCTTTTAGATGCTACCTAGTATTCATAAATAATTGCCTGTTTCTCAAAGCCTAGCACCCTACATTTTCATCAGTCTTGCCTTATGTATGCTTTCCATAACAACATCCACTTAATAGCCCACAGAGATTTGTCACTTTGGATTTATCTTGCTGCCAGCTTCCAGAAATGTGTAAATGCTACTATCTGCCTTTTACCGTTTTGGTTTAAATCTAATTCACTTTCTCATTGTTGAAATGATTCATAAGACATTTTTTAAAGGACAGAGAACCTCAAGCAAAGCTTACTGCTTTAAGAAAGAAAGAGAGGAAAAGAGACAGAAATCCCCTGGGCACGTTGAGGGCTCCATCCTACCTTCCAATATGCAGTATGCATTATCACGCATCTTGGAAAATTCAGCTATTGTGCATGTGCATGCAAGTTTTAGTAGGTGATTGTTCAAATTATGTGGCACTGTCTGCCAACTGTTCAGAGGACAAAATAGAACCCTTAGTTGTGGAACTGATTTGCAAACTCATAATGCTTGATATGATCTGTGTATAGTATTCTGTTGTTTAATTTAACAGACAGAGTTAACAGAGACTTCCCAGGTGCTCAAATATCCAAGGACAATTTTGTGCATAACCAAGGCCCAGAGAAAATGACTGTCACTACTGAGATCAGTTTTCTGGGATTGAAATGGGCACAAACTGACCACGGCTTTGTTAGTAATTCTTTCTAAATGGTGTATGCATTAATTTCTTTGGTATATTGAAGAAAACTCAATCTTTACATCTTCTTTCTTTCTTCCTTCTTTTAGGCCTTTTCAGACTTGTTGAACATATGCATGATCAGGTGAGGCTAGGAAATTATTCTAAAATCTCTCAGATGTGCTGAAAAAGTTACCTGACTGTGATAGGTTCTCCCTTCTCCCTTCAAAAACATTGCATCTATTTTCATGTGCTTTACTTGGGCTTCTGAACAAAAGTGAAAGACCAAGTAAAGCAATGTAAAAAAAGAATGGCAAAAAGCAAATATTATAGAGTCTTGTTAAAGCATATATTTTAACTAGGGATTAAGAATACTCAAAACTCAAATTTTCACTCAAAATACAATTAATTCAAGTATTCCTCAAGATTTGAATATTTGAGTATCCCTATCTTTACTCTCCTATTTCTAACGCAATAGCTATGAATCATGGAATACTAGAGTTTCTGAAGAATTTATGGGCAATGTAAAGAAATAAGGTACGTTGAGCAAAGGAGGACATTGGAGCATAGCTTTAGAGTTAGAAGGGACACCAAAGGTCATTTAGTCCAGCCTCTTCATTTAACAGATGAAGAAAAAGAAGCCCATGGAGATTAAATGATTTGCTCCAGGTAAGTAGGTGTTGGAGGCAGAATTTGAATCTCCTTCTCCCAGTTCTCTGGAGCCACTTCTCTTTGCTTTCGATTATGCTCACTGATGATGAGGTATAGACAGGCAAAATGGTATAAGGATGTTGTCAGAGAACTATGTAAAGAGAAAAAATGGGCCAGTGGCATGATGAGAGTGAGATATAACTGATAAATGACCTTTAGGCTCCACGGGTATCTATGCACTTCCAAGAAATTGAGAGTAAGGCCACCTAGGAAACCCCCATAGTAAATAATGAAAGGACATGGACAAGAGTCTCAAAGGATGGGCAATCATGATTAGGTTACAACCTGTAACTTCGGAGGGATGGTCCATATTGAATGGAATCACAGTTCCAGTAATCACTAGAATAATCTCAATACTAAATTTACCCATTCTGCATGGATTGTAGCCCTGAAGAATTAAGAATGATACATTTTGGAAATCTAGGATATTTACCACTGAAGAGCAGGTTCTTCTCCAATTGACCTACATCTTCTAGGAATTCCTTTAGAGTCAATAGAAACCTTTTAGCTGTGGAAACATTGAAGAACAACCCTTTAGCTTGTTTTATACCATTGTTGCAACAGTGAGAAGTATGACAAAAAGTATTATTGATAAAGATGGGAGCTGTGATCCACATTGAATCGGCAGAATTGTGAGACTACTAGGGATGTGTAGGCACAAGTTAGAGGTACTATGGGTTTACTAGCTTTAGGTAGGCTGAAGAGCTGAGAGATGAACTGATGATGTAGCTTCTTTAAAGCACTAAATATTATCTATAAGGAAAATTAAATTTCCATAGCAAAACTGGTTAGCGAAAAAAACAGTGTTACAGGGCCCATTCCCACCATATTTTTCTACTCTATTTCCTAGAATAACAATTGAGAATTTTACAGAGATTTAAGATTTTCATAATCCATTACTTTCAAAAGTCTTAGTGCAGTTTTAAGCTTTAATAGCTTATTAACAGCTCTATACCCTGTATATTAATCTCATTTGGTCCTCAAAACAACTACATGAGGTAAATACAGCAGTTATTATTTTCCCCATTTTATGCACGGGGAGGCTAAGCTTCAGAAATTTTAAATGATTTGTTCATGCTGGTGTCAGAGAGTCAAACCCAGGTCTTCCTTTTTCTAAGGAGGTTATCAAGATAAAGTGGAAAAAATAGCTGAACTTGGACTCAGCCTGCTATTTACTGTCTGTGTGACCTCTAAGGGCCTAGTGACCTTATTTGTGAAATGAGGGTTTTGGACCGAATAACCTTTAATATCCTGTTTAGCTCCAGCTTTCTGTTCTTATAACTCCAGGTTCCACTATATTATGCTTCCCTTTTCCTAAAAAGTGAAGGTTTGAGAGAGAGAGAGAGAGAGAGAGAGAGAGAGAGAGAGAGAGAGAGAGAGCGGCAGAGGGAGAGAGAGAGATAGAGAGAGAAAAACAGAGACAGACACAGAGACAGAGACAGAATGAGACAGAGAGAGAGAGAGCGAGAGAGAGAGCGAGAGAGAGAGAGAGAGAGAGAGAGAGAGAGAGAGAGCGAGAGCGAGAGCGCGCTAGTTATTGGGTAGTAGCAAGTTTTGAACCATTCTACTGTAGAGAGAGACCGATTGTTAAGTCAGCCTTGATGTGGTAACTGTTTCTGTGGCTATAGGGATCATTGAAGTAGCAACACTTCAAACTTATGGGCGTTTCTTTCATCTGAATATCTCAAGGCATTTTAATAACTCTTTATTCTTTGCAACTTCCCCTGGAGGCAGGCCCAGTGGCTATTTCTTTAGTGGATGAATGGCAATATAGATGCAGTGAGTTGCTTAAGTCTTCTGAGAAATTTGATTGGAATGATTAAAACATACCTTAGGCTTTTTGGTTCCCAGTCCAGCAGGCTAGTATGCTATGTGATTTGTTAATAAGGTGTTTTACTTCAGAAGATTCAAGGAAAAGAGAGATCTTTAATTAATCTCTTTAAATTGAAAGGAATTGTGAATATAAAGGTAAACTAGCATATAGAAAAACAGAAGTGGTAGGGTACCAGTTTGAGCATGAAAAGCAGAGCTAACTAAGAGGGGCAAAGGAGAAGGTGTTCTGCATGTCAGATGTAAAAGGGAGCGTGCCAAGAGACCTGTCCTGTTTAGGAGACAGAGATAATATCTCTTTAATATCTATGAGAAGAAAGACTGTTAAGCAGGTTGCAAAGGCTTGAATTTTACAGCTTGTTAGAGCTCCTAAGGAAAGCTGATCAATCCAGGCAGAAAATATGTGAAGTGCTAACTGGTTCATTCATTTGTCAGGTAACTCAATGCACTATAACAAAATCATAGGTAGAGATACAGTGAACCATCCTACCTGCAAGCTTGTTGGTTAATGCTCAGTTCACATGCTATTACTGACTCTCTGATAGCTTTTGAAAATCAATTTTTTTCCTCATTAATTTTTTTTACCATAAAACCTTAAATATAATTGAAATCACAGGTTCCGCATAAAAAAGATACCATAGCTTTTAATACTGCAATGAGTTTAAATTGTATATGGTAGGAAAAACAGTCTTAAAAGGTTTGATGTTTGCTGCATTTCTTTATCTGGGTTTTCTGTGAGTATGTACAAAACAATGGGGGCTTGATTTGGTATTGATGTGAATCCAAACTTCACAGAACAAATCCCTTTGAAAAAAGAATTTGTTCTGTAAAACTTACAATCAGTCAAAAGGCCATACCCAAAGACCTAGAAGGCCATATGTGGCCTTGAAGCTGTAGATTTCCCACCCCATTTTAGACTCTTCAGGACAGTTTCTCTGTAATATCACTATATGGGAAGCAGTCCTTCCAAAAAGTGTCGGGAAGCATTTTCCTGGCCCAGCCATGTTGATTCCATAGTCTTCCAGAAGTTGTTCAATTTAAACTGTCCTTCTAGTGTGACATGGTCACAGACATCACTATTGTCCTGTACTGGTAGAGTCAGCTATTCATGAGGGTCATTCTGATTCCCATGGAAGAGAGAGAGGAGGCTGGATACTCCATGAGGTTGGTCAATCATTGGTTATCTAAAAAACTCTTTCCACATGTACATGGTATGAACAAAGAGAGAGGAAAAGCTCTGATTACACTGACTGCTTATAACACAGGTGAGGAGATGCCAAAAAAAAGTAGTTTGAACATAACTTTTGATGCAATTTTAGTGTTTGTTCACTTCCCAACTCTCTAACCCCTCCTTAAGTAACTTGCTACTTGCCTATAAATACCTTAATATTCAAAACAGTCTAGTTTGGGATTTTCAAGTCACAAAGTTGGTTTTATTTTTAATTAAAATAAACTACCAATTTTATTAATAGACCGATTTGTTATACAAACAATTTGAAAGGGCACACTCTTCCGCCCCATGGCCACCCTGGATCCCACATATCTGATTCTAGTTCTTGGAAATGGGAATAGCAAATGTTTTGGGAATGACTAGCCCTGGCCCAGAATTATAGGCTAGATGTGACTGAAAGCACAAGAATGACCATCATTTCATATAGAGGTTGATAATGACAGAAGGTAAATAAGAGAATTACCAGATTTGAAACCTGGAAGGGACCTCAATGACTACTTAGATCAGCCCATACAAAAAAAAGAATCCTACTATAACATGCCCCAAATTGGGAATGTTAAGAACATTGGTCCCCTGTCAAAAATCATCAGTATTAGAGATAGAAAATTCCTTCTCATCACCAGATATACACAGCAGTCACATATAGAATAAGAGAAAAGGCACATTTGGATAGATATCCCATAATTCATGACCATATAGTAGCACTAGAAGAATATTCATGTTACAAAGCTAGAATTTTATTGTATTAAAATACTGTCTTTCAGAAGCAGCAACAAGGGTAATGGACATTACATTTGGTATTATAACAACTAGAAGTCATACTTAAATCCAGTCAAGATTGAAGCATGTGGGTCTTTAGCTTGGATGGCATTTTTTTTGGTCATTGTTTCACAGTATCATAAGATAATAAATTTAAAACTGGAGGGAGCTATTTGTTTCCAACCCCTCATTTTTACATGATGAAACTGTGGCCCAGAAAAGTCCAAAAACCTGCTTTTAAGCCACATAGGCAGTAAATAGCCTTCTTGGCATTTGAGCCTCTAAGTGTTGATGCAGCTTGATGTAGTAAAAACTGGAGGACCTTGGTCCTCGATCAAGTGGTTTCCTCTGTCTGAGCCTCTGTTTGCCGATTTGTTTTTAAATACAGACTTGGGCTCTCAGGGAGTTGGATCATGGTGGATAATGACCCACTCTTTCTAGCTCTAGATTCTACATGACATATTTTGTTAGTCTCATTCTATAATGTATAAACAGATGACTTCAATTTCTAGCAAGTAGCATTTGTTTTTGTTTCCTCATAGAGAGCTGATACAGGCAAACCCCATCATCCAATGTCTTGCTATGTTTAATTGTAATTATATTTCAGTAACTAGTAATTCCTTTGTCCAACATACAACCTGCTTATAACTTATAGTTTCATAAAATTGCCTGAGACCCAGATACACTAAATAATGTGCTGATCCTTACACAACTAAGGAGTGTCAGTTTTGGGATTTGAACCCAGGTCTTCCTGAGTCCAGGTCCAGTGCTCTGTTCATTAAACTATGCCTTTATGCTTCTGTAGATTTAGTTGTATCTATACAACATTCTAAATAACTTCCTTGGTTGCATAGTGACATCGGTCTCACATCTCACTATGTCAAAGAATGTGAGACTATGTCACGTGAATGTTTTCCTTGTCCTCTAACACAAAGTTTCTATACTATTTAATCAGAGTCCTCTAGAGAAGGTATGGTGAGACTATTTGTAGGGTAGAATCAGAAAACTTAGACTAATGGCATCTATCATTTTGAACTTGGTCATTGAATAGAAAACACTTAAGTCTTCAAGACTCTCTGGATGGAATCTCTCATATGAACTGCATTGTCTGAAGTCCCTCACAGAACTTGGCTTTCCTCCCAATCAGTCACCAAGTATACACTTAATTTCTTTTTAAAAGCTACCTGGTTTTGTTTTTGGTTTGTGCATATGTCTTTTTGTTAAGTGGGTGAAGGATGTGTAATCTATCTCATGCATAATTTGTTTAAGATAAGTCATTAAAAATGCACTAAAAGTTTAATAGTTTAATATGCTCTATATTCTCCTGATAGAATACTCTCTCCATGTGAATGATTTTGAAGTTTCAAAAACAGTTTTTAGAGTTTTTATTGCATGCCATTGTTTGCAATCTCTCTTTTTAAAGCTCTAAAATTAACATTTATTTCCTATCAATTTTATCTTCTGTTTGCCTGATATTGATTTTTTTTTTTTTACTCTTTGCGTGTCTAATGGAAACAGAGCTAATGGGTCTTTGCCTTGTTTATTCCCTTGCTTATGCAGCAGCCCTGTTTTGATGCAGTCAGCAGAGCTCTAGGAATAGAGTTTTGGAGGGGCAGCAAAGGGAGCAGACCAACAGAAAACATTGTAGTTAGCAGACACTCGCAGAAACATAGAATTGTGGTGTTGGAAGGGACCCCAGAGGTCACCTGGTTCATCCCCTACCTGATAAAGGAATGCCTTCTACAACATTGTCCAGATCCCCAAACAATTGTGGTTGCTGACTTACATCTTTTCTTTTTTCCTTTTTTCTCTTCCTTCCTTCTTTTCTTCCTTCCTTTCTCTGTCTTTTTCTTCCTTCCTTCCTTCCTTCCTTCCTTCCTTCCTTCCTTCCTTCCTTCCTTCCTTCCTTCCTTCTTTCCTTCCTCCCTTCCTCCCTCCCTCTCTCTCTTTCTTTCTTTTCTTCCTCCCTCTCATTTCTAAACATCCTTGTGAAATTCATAAGAGATCTATGTCTTCTTTCACTGACTAGAGGGATTAAAATGATTTACATTTGTGGGAAGCCTCAACTTCACTCATGCGGAAGTCATAATTCCTCAGGTACTCTGCCACCACCCAGCGCTAGTCATTCAACCGGTAAGAAACCTTGGGGGTGTCAGGCTGCTCAGTGCCATTGTTGATATGTCCAGCTTATGAGTAATACAGGAAAAAAACACTATTTCAACTGGTCTTTTTTTTTTTTGACCAGACTTGCAACTTCATCAATGTAGAAAACTCATCCTATGGAAACTTTTCCTACCAATGCAGATCAGCAACATTTCTATAACTTAGAGCCCTAGAGCATTGCCCAGGGCACTGAAAGTTTGAGTACCTTGCCCATAGTCAAACAGCTAGCATACGTCAAAGGTGGCACACAAATCCAGATCTATCTGACTCCAAGGCTGGCCTCTATATATTGCAACAAGCTGTCTCTCCATTTAGTCCAAGTTGATGCAAATTTTATATATTCAATTTCCTTTTTCAAGGGTGTTATACCTTGTGTCAAGGAGAGATCCAATGGTTAGCTGTCAACCTTGTCAAATCCCCCTTGGTAGTCAATTGCAACTTTTCTTAATTCCCAATTATCCATGATAACCGAGGTCAAGACTGTATTGTATGTATTAACAAAATTTTGAGGTACCCCAAGTTTAATTTTATTCAATAGTTTCTATTTTTCCTAACATTAAAACAAAAACAAAAACAAAAACAACTAACCCTCTAACCACCGTTACCAGTGTGGTGTAATAGATATAGTTCTGGACTTGGAGCCAGGAAGACATGAGTTCAAATTCCATTTCTGACACTTACCAGATGAATGATCATGAGCAAATCACTTAAGCTCTCTGAGTCTCAGTTTCTTTATCTGGAAAAAGAGGGCAAAAGCTCTAGTACCCACTTCACAGGGTCATAGTGAGACTTAAAGAAGAGAGTGTATGTAAAGTGATTTGCAAATTGCAAAGCGCTATATAAATGTCAGCTCTTATTACCAGAAAGTAGAAAAATCGGCTTCTGATGCAGTTGCTAATGAGCAGTGAAATGGCCCAAAGGCAAGTAGCAAGAGGAGAAGAATGGGTCTAGATAAGCCACAAATGGATAATTATCCCCTGAATAATTAAAAGCTGACACTGTGCAATTGAGGGACACAATTCAAAATACTGACATGACAGAAAATACTACTTTGCCGTTGTAGAATACAATTCTGCAATTACCAAGCATATATTATTAGCAAGTGTTAGTAGGGTCTAATGGGAAGAACACTGGAGTAGGAGAAACAGAAGAAGACATATAACTCTAACTCTTAACACTGATTTGCTGTGTATTTGCTCACGCTAAGCCAAGATTCTGCTATTTTCCCATTTAGTTAATCCTACAGCTCTCCCTGGAACCACTTTATCACTGACTGCTCTTCTGGGTGCTTCCATTGTGCTCTCTTGATCTTACAATAAGCAAATTCCCTTAAACCCATGACCTATTCTGCAATTGCTCTTTTTTCCCCACCTTCAATGGAACTAAAACCTGGGTTTTCCCTGATGACACTTCTTTCTTTGAGAACTTCTCTTACAGAAGCTGTTTCTTTTCCCAATCCTGTCAATTGATGGGGACAGGAAAGGGGTTGGCATATTCCTTTTTCCCCACAGCTGTTTTCATACCATTGTTTTGCCATTGTTATTCAAGACCATCTTCTTTTCTGAAGTTCTCACTTCTTGAGCAGGAAGAATGTCCTGATCAGCTATTTTACAGTCATTTCTCAACCCCTATTACATGCTCCACTTTTCTTAATGACTTCAACAATTGACTCATGCTACTCTTGTCCACCTGGCCCTTTGCCATGACCCTCAACCTGCCTAAATCTTTCAAAATACACCTCTAATTTAATGTCATTAACCTTCATTCCACTTTAGTAAGTCATCAGGAGTCATAGCTTGGATTATCTCATTACTTGGGATTACATCTCCTCTCAGTTCCCAAATAATGTAATTACTATCTCTGACTCCAACTTCCTATTCTCTTAACTACACCTCTTTATTTCTCCTGTTGAATGTGCTTTTTGTCTTCAGAGTAATCTCCAGTCTCCAGACTCCTCTTATTTTCCCAAGCTTCCTTCTGATTTCAATTGACTTCCTACTAAATCTAAACCCCATGGTCATTCATTTCAACCAGGCTTTGCTAATACCTTAAAATTCTTTACTCCCTTGATCTTCTATTTACCCATTCAGGTAACCTCTATTTTATATTGTCTTTCCTCTTGGGCTTCCAACTGCTATTGGGACCTTCATTGAACAGATCCAACACATTCATACTCTATGATATCTATTGGGTCTTCATTAATGCTTTGGAAGTGCTTCTTTCCATCCCTTATTTGACGTCACTTTATTCACCACAAAGGCCATTATATTCTCCTTATATTGGCTCTGTCTACTGTCAACTGTCAGTGCCTTCAAGAGAGATTTAAAAAAAATCCGGCAGACATTTAGTAAAAGTCTAATATATGTAAAATGCTGTGTTAAGTGCTAGAAGATATACAAAAATAAATGATATCATTCTTCCCTTTCAGGAACACAAAATCTATAGACCCTTGGAAGTCATCTAGTTTGACTAGTACCTAAACAAGAATTTCCTCTATCATGTCCTCAAAAAGTGGTCATGCAGACATACCTGGAAGAACTTACATGACAGGAAATCCTCTACCTCCCAAAGCAGCACATTTCATTTTCAAATAACGCCCATTATTAGGGATTTTCCCCTTGCTTCAAGCCTAAATCTGCCTCTCTGCAACTTTACTTAGCAGTGCTAGTCTTTTGATCTGGGATCAAGCACAGCAGATCTAACCCCTCTTCCATGTGGCAGACCTTGCAATTTTGAAGATATCCATCATTTTATACCAATTCAGCTACTCATCAGGCTGAACATAGGACCATGGAGATTAGAACATATTTAGAGGCAGTGGGAAAGGAGTCTTTGGAAGAGACTTCAGACATAAGAAATAGAAGGGATGGTTTGATGGTGCAAGGTCCCAAAAATGATAAGAAGAAATAGGATATACCTTCCTCAAGAAACCTTTCCTGATCCCTCTTAATGCTACTGCCTACCCTCTGTTGATTATTTCTAATTTATGCTGTATACAGCTTGTTTATTCATGGTTGTTTGCATATTGTCTCTCCCTTCAGACCATGAGCTCCTTGAGAACAGAAAATGTCTTCTACTTTTCTTTTTAATCCTTGTGGTTAGCACAATGCCTGGCACCTTGTAGGTCATTAATAAATGTTTATTGACTGATTATTAATCAAACCTATCCATGCATATACCTTCTATCTCATAGTGAAGTGGAAAGAGCGTGACATTTTAAAATCAGGAGACTGGAGTTCAAGTCTACCCTCTAGTACAGACTAGCTATGTTGTCACACAGGTCTTTACTTAATTTCTCTGAAATTCGATTTCCTCATCTAAACTGAGGGTAAAAACCATATGTGATAATTACTTCGAAGGGTTGTTATGAGGAAAGTGCTCTGAAAACAAACTATTTTGTTATTCAAATGTGAATTATTACTATTATGTTTTGTTGGTGGTAACTCATATAACATAACTTTGTTTTAAAAATCAGTCATCAAGTTGTGATGATAGTTTCTTTGATTGTTTTTTTTTTGTCTCAATTCATTTTTTCCCATTCATCCTAATACCAATTATGGAGAAAAAAAGAATGATCTTATTAACTTTGCACTCTAAGGGAAAAAATGGCCTTGCATGAAGGAAGTGGATGATCAAAACAAACAAGAAAGAAAAAAAGGAAGAAAAAAAACCCCTTCCTAACCTCAAACCTTTCCAATCAAACCCTAAAGGCTGTGGGAACAACCTGAAAATGGTGTGATGGTATGTAGTGATGGGCCTAAATTTCTTTTTTGAGAGATCAAAATCACTTGAGTTTTTTGATAATCCTTCCAAACTCTTCAAATATGGAAACCTCTAACAGAATACCAACTTTTATATTTAGGACCCTTTTCACACCCATCTTCATCAAAAGCACATTTGTTAAATATCTACAATGTACCCAGCACTATGATAAATTGAATGAGAACCCAAACACAGCACATGAAAAAAAAATCTACTGTCAGTGCCTTCAAGCAGTATGTGATTAAGTTGAGTTGACTCAACCCAGGCCTATGACAAGCACATAGACTGCTTCATAAATGTCTGTTAAAGTGAATTAATAAATGGAAACAATTATACCATAATACAACAATTTCATCATGAATTAAAACTCTGACAAAAGACCAAGGCAAATAAGAGATTTAAAGCCAAATACTTGCGTAATGTACAAATCTTTGCTTGATAATGCTTGTGATCTTATATTTATGGCATCATTAAGCCAGATGGATCCAAAATGCTGTACAAACTTTACTAACCGTATGTGCATACTAAATAAGAAGTCATTTTTACTTAACACTGAGGTGTAGCTACCTCTGAAAGATAATGGGGCTAAGATTTTAAACGGGCTCAGTAACTTAAGAGAGCCTCTTAGGTCAGGAAATGAGAACCACAACATCTGGTTGAAGCTAAAAGAGAATTTTAACTAATTACTCAAGCTGGAATATGGCCAAGACCCTGGAGTTAACACACCTGGATAATATCTGTAGAGTGTTTCTGAAGAAATACACTCTGGTAAGAGAGAGGATAGTGAAACTTTTATAGGTCAGTGAGAGGAATGAAAAAATTCGAGGATTAAATTTCTTTTCCTTGTTATCTCTCTTCTTTATCCACTAATATTACATATGAACATACATACATGCATTTGTATATGTACACACATGCACATTAATGTATATATGTGTATATGTGTATATATGTGTATATATGTATATACATGTATATATATGTATGTATATATGTGTGTGTGTATATGTATGTGTGTGTGTATATATATGTATGTGTGTGTGTATATATATGTATGTGTGTGTGTATATATATGTGTATGTGTGTGTATATATATATGTATGTGTGTGTGTATATATATATGTGTGTGTATATATCTATATCTATATCTATATCTATATCTATATCTATATCTATATCTATATCTATATCTATATCTATATCTATATCTATATCTATATCTATATCTATATCTATATCTATATCTATATCTATATCTATATCTATATCTATATCTATCTATCTATATATCTATGAATGTACACTTATTTTTCTCTTCGTGTGACTGGGCCAAGTGATGTTCACCCTGGCTGGATGCTGGTGGAAACTGCTGTACATACTAGGAGGCCTCATGCTTCCAATAATGAGTCAACTCCATGCCTTTTTCAGCTCAGCGAAGAGTGATGGAGTGACTAGTGGTTGAGTTCAATGAACACACTCAAATGTCCAGTGAGAAAAGATTACTTTGCCAAATGGCATAAAGTATTACTGAGAGCCTGCAAACCAAAAGATCTGTTAAACAGTTAATTAGTTATGGCAATATTTAAGACAACAACTTTGTAATAAAGAAAACTGAAGATACATATTTAAAAATATCCCTTAACTACTAATTGTTAAAAAAAGTAATTATAAAAAGTAATGATGAACTATTAGAGCCCAAGCTGGAAAATTTTGTTATTTGATGGGTTTTTAATCCTCATTGCGTTAAGCAATGATGGATGGGAGCAGAATGGAATATATGCAATAGGTACTTTAAAAATATTTAGGATTTTACTTTTCCCCGGTTACATGTAAAAACAATTTTAATGTCTATTTTTAAGACTTTGAGTTCCAAATTCTTTCCCTTCCTTTCCTCCCCCATTGAGAAAGCAAGCAATTCAATATAGCTTATGCATGTATAGTCATGTAACACATGTCCATATTAGTTATGTTGTAAAAGAAAACATAGACCAAAAAAAAAAAAACCCTTGAAAGAAAAAAGTGAAAAAGCATGCTTCATTTTATACTCAGACACCATCAGTTCTTTCTTTGGGGATGGATAGCATTTTTCATCATAAGTCCTTCAGAATTGTCTTGGATAATTATATTGCTGAGAATAGCTAAGTCATTCACAGCTGATAATCTTACAATATTGCTGTTACTTTGTACATAGTACATTTCACTTTGCATCAGCTCATGTAAGTCTTTCCAGGTTTTTCTGAGAGCATTCTGCTCATCATTTCTTATAGCACAATAGGATTCCATCATAATCACATCTCATAATTTGTTCAGCCATTCCCTAACCTATGGGCATATCCTCAGTTTCTAATTCTTTGCCACCAGAAAAGAGCTGCTATAAATACTTTTGTACCTATAGGTCTTTTTCCTTGTGTGTTTTTTTTTTAATCTCTTTTGGGATACAGACCTAGCAGTGGTATTGCTAGGTCAAAAGTCATACATAGTTTTATAGTCTTTTGAACATAGTTCCAAATTGTCTAAAGAATGGCTGAATCAGTTCACAACTCACCAACAATTCATTCATGTCTTATTTTTCCCACATTCCCTCCAACATTTGTCATTTTCCTTTTCTGTTCTGTAATAGGTACAACTTAGAATGTATGTGTATAAGTGTACGTATATATGCACATTATTTAATGCTAGAAGGTGGTACCTCTTGTAAGGCAGAAATAAGGAGGCAAAAATAAATTCTATGATGATAGTAAAATAACCAAGATGCCATACAGCTTTGCAAAATAGTTCTATTTTCTTTTCTTCTTTTTGTCTGGACTTAAGGTTTCACCAGTGGGAGGGAACTTCCACTTACAGTTTGACTGAATTGTCTGGGCCCTGAGAAGTTAAATGGTAGGACTCAAATTCAGAACTTCATTACTTTAAAACCAACCCTTTATCCATTGGATTACCCTGCCTCTCATATTCTGTTTAGATACTCAGAATAAAGCAAGAGTTTTCATCTTTAGAATGATGTTTTATTATTTTTTTCTTCATGTTTTCTTTGTTGTTATACCCACAGCAAGAAAGATCTAGAATTCCTTTTGATTTTAATTTGACAAACACACCTGGTTTCTAAAAAGAAAAAGAAAGACTCCATTTTGAAGCAAGATGGAAGTAAACAAACATATTGGACAAATAGATAAAATAAAAGTGTGGATAAAGACAAGTAGGAAATGATAAAATCTTTGGGAAAGAGTAAGCATGTTCTAAAGATGAATGTCTGGTTGATTTTTGAAAAGCAGCGAAGTGATCTAAAAATAGTTGTCATTAAACAAAACAAAACAAAACCAAACCTCACCATCCACAATAGCCTGCCAATGATGTTAATGAATCTAGATGGTTATTCAGATCTGGCCATAAAGACTTCAGGGCAGAAGCAACATTATTGTTCTTGGGACCACAGGTACAATCATTCACTCCTCCGGTTTTTCTCTTACCTGAACTACATTATTCTGCTTTGGTCAGATATTTTGACATCATGTTGGAGATATGAGGTACAGCCAGAATTAAAAGTATATGATTATCAATTAAAAAACTAAGACCATGGACATCAAGTGAAATGACATTGGTATCACTCATGATCTAATGAGATAATATTTCTAAAGTGCTTAATTAAGCCCAATGCCTTGCACAGAGTAGGTAGTTAATAAATGCTGTTTTGTCCCTCCCCTCCAATTTTCCCACCAGAGAAAAAAACATAGAACTGATTAGTAATAGTTAACAATACTTGAGCCCCAAATGTAACTATAGAGCCCTAAGTGACTGACTATATAATAACATTTTTGCAGTTAGGTCCTAGATTTTTAGGCCTATTATACTTGGACTTTATTGTACTATAAATTCTAGATTGCTAAAAAAAATAATAATAGCAATGCATTTGTAGATTTAAAAGATGAAAATGAATTTTGTACATAAATATGATCAGTCTAATATTTACTAAAATAATAAAAGGAAAAATCATTAAATAATCCACAGAGGAAAATAGTGATATTACATAATTTTATAAATAACACATAAGGGTAAGAAATTCTGATTGCTTTTTTGGCAGAAGTACAGAAGATTAAACAAAGTCACTTTTGTGTCCCTTGATTTACACTTCTTATCTCATGAATTTTTTTTGGTTTTTGATCTAGACCTGTGGTTTTTTCGGCCTATGAAACTCACAGTATGGAAACTCCGTCCATCAATCAAGATGAGCCACTCTAGCTTAAAAGCTATAGAGAAATTCCTGATACACTGAGAGGTTAAGTTATTTAGTCACACGTTTAGTGTTCTGGAGAGCTAGAATTTGAACTGAGGTCCACATAACTCAGAACCAGTCTTTTGTCCACAAAGCCATAGTACTGCTTAAGAAATTTTATTAGCAAGTTTATTTAAGGTTGAGCATTGTAATATTCCTAGAGACCAAGGAAATTCAAGAAGTGCTATTTGTGCCCAATTATCTCAGTTGGTTAAAGAATGGAGCTAAAGATACCTATGCCATAGATCTCTTTATGGTCTCTTTTCTAGGGTCAAGAATTGCATTTCCTCAGTGTGCACCAGTACTACTGATATAAAGGGTCCAGATTCAGAGAGTGTAGAGACAAAGAATGCATCATTCTAAGAGTGAGTCAATATGATCTTCACATAAACTGGTTAGTTTTCTATAGCAGGGATAGAATTTTAATTAAAAAAAAAAGATCATGGGCCTGATTTTTACAGATAAAATTCCACCATAACGAACACTTTTGTTTCAAGCATTTCTGTATAACCCAACAACTTCCAAACCCTAGATGAGGGCTTCTTAAGCTTTTTCCACTCTCAACCCCTTCAGCTTCTTCAACTGTGGGTCTCTACCCAATGAGGTCATGACTCACAGTTTAAGAAGTGCTGCACCTAGATGATGGCTCAATTATTAGAGCAATATTCAATTATTAACTTTTTAGTACTAAAATTTTCAATAACATATGATTTAGGTAATAATTCTGAAAGGGTTTTTTTTTTTGGTAATAATATGTGACCTATATGTAAAAATCTCTAATAACCTACAGATGAAAGAAGTTTTCAGGAGATATTAAATTATGGAGATACGGTAGTATGTAGGTCATTAATGAGAAAGAAATAATAAAAATCAATCCTAACAGCTAGGGTATTTGATCTTCTGACCTCTTACTTCTGACCTATAAGTCATTTCTCCATATTCTTTATAAATTGGAGGATGTTCAAGGTCATAACTTATGTTGGTGTGGCTATTAGCCAAACCTAACTTTCTGTCAAAGTCATCTTTAAAAGAGGCTAAGTTGGAGGTACCTTCTAGGTCAGGCATAAAGGCACTTCAGAAGCTGAGTGTCAAACCTATGTCTTTAAAGATTAAGTGATATGAGTGTTGTCAAATATTAGTAAGGTATGTGGAGTACTTAGAATTTAAACTACCATGTATCAGGGTGTGTGCCAGTCTTTTAAGCTTTGAAACATCTCTCCTTAAATTGGGGTCGACTAATAGACCGAGTGTAAAATTGTTACTTGAAATTTCATTGGCAATGGCTGTGGTGCATGTCCTCCTCCTTCCACTTCTGCTTTGAAAGGCCTGGGTGCCTCTCTCTCATCACACTTACTGATTGTGTGAAACCATTCACTGATATGTGAGCTTTAATGGCTGTATAGCATGATACTTTCAGCATTTTCTGTTCTTCACCTCTCTTGGCCTTCTGTGTCCTGAATATGCTACTAGTAATTATTCATTGCTACTGTCCTTCCTTAGCAGTTAAACTCTTCTCCATCTTGGTAGACAATAGGTGAAATTATATGGTAACAGACTCACCTACAGTGAATTGGTTGATAATTTTATTTTGCTTTTTTTCTTTATTTGAAGATGACCATTTGTAAAATAAAGGAGGTGGGGGTGTTAGAATAACATGGAGACGTGTACTATGAGATATTCAAATTAACACAGTGGGCTTCTACAAAGAAAATTTGAGAAGACCTGTCTGAAATGGGCTTTTGAC
The DNA here is from genome assembly GCF_003287225.1 of Phascolarctos cinereus. Lineage (NCBI taxonomy): Eukaryota > Metazoa > Chordata > Mammalia > Diprotodontia > Phascolarctidae > Phascolarctos > Phascolarctos cinereus. The sequence continues at coordinate 116,946,900 of NW_027556180.1, read as the reverse complement.
TTGAGGAATCACTTAAACTCTTGACTAGTTTCAGAAAGATGTGAACATTTGAGCCATGATACCCCACTTCTGAAGATGGTAGGTAAATAGCAGATGGAGAGAAGTCAACTTGCTTGGTAAACTTAGGCCAAAATATGAATTTTGGTGCTGAAAATTTGGCATTCACATGCAGAGATGAAGTAGACATGTGCAAAGCACTAAATTACATTATCAAGTGAAACTCAATTTATAGAAATGGTTTTGCAAAAAAAAAAAGATATAGATAATTCACAATTAGCTAGAACAAACCAGGATTATAAGAATCTGAATTAGGAAGAAGAATTGGTCTCTTTATCCAAAGATTCTATTTTGCTAACATGCAATCTGAAAGTTTTCTATAGTGATTATTAATGTGAAATGCCAAAACCATGAGTTCTACCACAATAGAAATTATAAGAAAATTAAGATGCATGACTATAAACAAAATATTAATGATTCTATCTGAACAGAATGTTGAGACATTTTACATGGAGTCTGACTGGCCAATGTACCTGACATTAATTATCTAGAATTGTCCTTTCCATCCCAATTTAAACTACATCACTCATAACAACAACTAAAAAAGCTTGTCTCCATTTTTTCAATTTTTCATTTTCATTTCATCATAGTAATACTGACCTAGATATCAAGAATTTTCTGAGAATTAACTCCACCCTCCTCATCATTATTCCCAGGAAAATACCCTAGCCTTTGATTAGTATTGCTTCACTAGAGTCCAAAATGTTGTTCACTCAACTTCATTATACTTTAGTCAAATTAAAAACTTTTACAGACCTAGTATTTTTTTCTAGATGATCAAGATTATGCACTAACAATACCATTTACAGCATGTCACAGAAGTGTCTTGTTACTTTTTTTTTTCATCTGTCATTAATGAAAACTGCTATTAGATTTCAGTAACTTACAAAAGTTATTCAAGGAGAAATGTTTGTTAGGGGCAGTAGAACATAAGAACATTTTATTTTTGCACCCCTATTTCCTTTTTTGCTCTTTTGCTTTAGTGTATTTTCACAATGATCATTGTAAGCAAATTGTAAAGAAAAACGTGGAAATGGATATAGGTTAGGGCTTGGGATAATGATTATACAGGATACTTTCATTTGCATGCAGGTTACAATCAAGTACGTCTAGAGACAGTACAAGTAGAAAATATAATGAAGTTCAAGAAACTGAAAAATTATAAATGATATATCACTTTATAAGTTTTATTGAGAAGTCTCTACTTGACTTCATTCTTTCTGTTCCTTAGCCTCCAATGTTTGTGACTCTGGAGTTATCTTTAACTTTTACTCCTCTTAGCTCTCATGTTGTCACTAAATCTCATTGATTCTACTTCTATACCACTTCTTAAATCCATCCCTTACTCTCTAGTTTCACTGTTCTCACCCTAACAGCTTTATTATCACCCTTCTGAACAATAGCAATAGCACCCTGTAAAGTCTTCGTTGAAAAACTTAATGAAAACTACATATCTCCACTCTCTGTGCCTTCCAATCTGTGTTTTATATTGCAGGCAGAATAACCTTCCTAAGGTAGAGATCTGGCCTTGTTGCCCCTCCTTTAAAAATTATCAATAGCTCCCTATTGCCTATTGACCAAGTTCAAACTCATGATCCTATGGGATCTGTCATCATCCTAACTGTTCCTACAACATATTCTATAACTCAGTTAAATTGAACTACTTTCTGCGTCATAACGTCTCTCTTCTCTTATACTTCACTGCTTTTTTTTGAGGCTGTTTCTTATCTTGAATGTCCCCTTTTTTCTTATTGAATTGTCACCTATCTTTTAAAGCCAAGTTAAAATCTATCTCCTCCAAAAAGCTTTCATTGATTTCTGCATTTGAATTGACGTGTTTCCTCAGCCCTCACCCATAGCCCTTGCTTTTGTAACTCTAATAAGCTTATCTTATAATATTGTGTGGCTATTTAGATTGGTTACTAGAACATAAGCTCCCTGCAGAACAGTTTATTTTTTATTTAAACATTGTATCTCCTCCAGGTTCAGTGCAATTCAGTAGGCATTTAATAGATGTTTGTTGAATTAATGAAAGCTACATTCTTAGTCTTTTAAGGAAAATTAAACTGGAAGGTAAGTACCCATGCTCCCTACAAAATGTCTCATGGTATTATGTTAGAAAATGAATAGGCCATTGATATGAGACAGTATGGTAGTTCATATGTTCTTCTGTTAACTTTGGAATGCTTAAGATGAAACAAAATAGTTCTCAATGACCATATCCTCTAGTATTACTTCATTATCATCAATTGGTGTTTACTGATTACCTAACTCAAAATTCAAATCTGAATACTTTAAGAGTAAATAAAATAGTCATGGATTTCTCATTATCCCATTACAATTTAAAATAGACACCAACACTTCTCAGAGCATAGGAAGGCATATAGACAACCAAAGAACACCACAAAAAAAACTAGCATTGTCACTGTAGGAAGCCTCAGTGCTTATGAATAAACAAAGACATTTTTACAGTATTTACAATTTACTGTTTATGATTCTTCTATTTATTCATTGACTTCTATGCGTGACCAGAAATTAAATAATGTTGAATCTATCAATCAACAATTATTAATTGTGACTGTTATGATATCTTGAGTTTGGCATTATTTTTTAGCTATATTTTTATTTGTTAGACCTCAGTAGTATCTTACTCTTTTGTCTGCTAGACTTGCAAAACATTCTGAAGAGTAGATATCATCCTTCTCTGCAGATGTCAGTTCATACAGCTGGGCAAAAAATTCTTGGAGTCAGCAGTATAGCCTTATTCTTGAGGCTTGGTGGCTGATCCTACTCAGTCTCTTTACTGCTCTGTCCCAGAAACACTATTCCTGACAGTTATTGACTCCATTTTGTCTCTAGTTTTATGTCTCTGTCCTACAAACCCTCACCTCATACATCTCCTTTTTGTGTATATGCCATCATCGACTGACTGTGGTAAGGATAGTCATAAGTTTTAAGATACCAAATTTAAGTTCCTCATGCAAAGTGCCATCTGATTGAGCCAGTTCCTGTATTTGAAAAAGTTTATGTGTTTTCAGTTAGCTTAAATTTCTCCAAAGTAATCAAATCAACCTATATTTTAACTGTGTATGAAATCTCCAAATATGATCTCTGAATCTCCAAAAATCTCCATGTCTAGATTTCCATAAATGTAAATAACAGTGCTCCCATGTCCCATATAAGTACTCAAGGTAACAAATGCATATTAGGGAGATGATAAGCTGTTTCATTTTATGGAAAATATTGAAGGCACAAGGCATTATAAATCCTAGAAATAGATACAAAAACACTTAAAAAAACCTCAGTATCCCATAAGCTCTCCTTAAGAAGTGAACTGAGCTTGGTGTCACCTTGACATTCCAGTAGAATCCCTTTTCCCCACAGGTTCCTATTTCTCATAATCTCATAATGCTATCATGTGATTTGCACTCCTTCTAGAAGGCAAAAAAAAACATTTTAGGACTGCTGGATAGGAACTTCTCTTCCCATTAGACCTTCACTATGTGAATAATAGGGTAACTAGGTTGCACAGTGGTTAGGGTGCTAGGCTTGGAGTCAGGAAGACTTAAGTTCAAATTTGACCTCAGATACTTACTAGCTGTGTAACCCTGGGGAGTCATTTAACTCCTATTTGCCTTAGTTCCTCTTCTGTAAAATGGGGGCACACTGGAGAAGGAAATGGCAAACCATTCCAGGATCCTTGCCAAGAAAACCATATGGACAAAGCCCATGGAGTCATGTAGAACTCAACAAACAACTGAATGGCAACAAAAAGTGAATAATACACTACAATAGTAGAAGTAAAGCCCAATAATCTCCCATGTCATGACTTTAATTCTCTTATCACACATCCAGCCTCAGGGCCATGTAGATGATCAACTTTCACTAAAAGATAAAATACTCAGAAAACTCCTCTTCTACTCTCTTGAATGTCACATCTCAGAACTCTTGAGCTTGGGCTTATTCTCAAGGCAACATCCAAAGCTATCATTACCCAAGAAATTACTCTCCCTTCTTTGCCAGAAGGCTAGGTTTCAGGATTATGCTGTGTAGGGAATATCCCTTATCTTCTATACAGGAGCTTGGGGGTTGGGAATATTGTCTACAAACTCTCCTCCTTGGTCATGTGGCCAGGACCAGTAGTGTGCTTCTGCAGTATATTTCATCATTACCTTGGCTGTTGACATATCTTGGAGTAGGGAAGCTCCATCCCAGGTCTTCTGTCTCTGATCTGTATTCATAGGTGTATGATAAGGAGTCAGGAAAACCCAGATTAAAACCCTGCTATATGCTTATCATCTATATGACCTTTGGCAAATTACACTCTGGGCCTCAGGTTTTTTATCTGTAAAATGAATGAGTTGGACTTGGTGACCTTCAGGTCACTTGTAGCACTAACTCTATGAACCTATATTTGTGAATATCTTTAATTTTAAGAAATAGAATATTATTTAACACGGATGACAGAAATAGCCATTTTTAACCAGCAAAAGTCTCAAAATACTTTACGAATGTTTCAAGTTCAGCAAAATATAAAACACAATGTGCTAAGCATTTTCCTTCTTAATTATTAAGCACAGATATCAAGGGACTTATACTTATACTTATACTCACCAAAATTTTGTCCAGGAAGACCTCTTCAAAATCTAAAAAGTCTTAGCAGTCTCTTTCAGAAGATTTGTAAAATGCCTTTTCTTAGAAACTGAAAACTCATATTTCCCCAAGAAATTAGCCCAGAATTCAGGTTTCACTACAAACAAGCCCATTATTTTTAAAGGTAATCTGCTTTTTTGTGATATGTCAACAAACTTTCTTCTACTAACATCCTACTCTCATGCCTCATTGTGTGGCTTTCAAAAGTTTTGTCAACAGAGCTCAAGCTCTGTCAGTTTCTACCAAGGTAGAAAGGCTTCAAGTATGGGCTCAGAAATGAATGTCTCTCATCTGGGAATCAGTCCACCTAAGTTTGGAGATTTTCATTACTAGGTTGACCACAGTATGATGAAATTTTTTGCTATAGAAAGTCTTAAAGACCATCTACCAAACTGTGGAGGGGCTGTGAATCTGCATTGGGGAGACAGTGTCCATAATGATGAAATTTGGCTCTTTGAAATATTGATATATTTGAGTATGATATAGATGTGTTTTATAGTTCAATGAATATGTAGTGATCATGCCAAGGTTCTTTCTCCTAGAGTCAGGGTGATACATCTTCCTCTTAAATTTCTAAAGGTTTCTGGGGTGATATGGGGATATCCTTCTCTATTGCCATGGTCTTGAGCCCTCACCAGTTTTCTTTACCCATTGTTTGGTGCCACTGATTAGGATCCCAGTTCCATTAAACCATTAAGTATCAATTTCTATTCCAAAGTGATGTTTACTTCAAAGATATAGTAATAACAAAAGTACAAACATTTCTCCCCAATACCTTGGGACACCTTCTCTAGTATTCTTATTTCAGCTTCTGATGTATTGGTCCCCAAAGGTCACTATTTGCTTCTTGGAACACTGATGTTGAATTGGCTGCGTAGATTCCAACTACTGGACTCTTAGAGCCTTGCTCTCTGGACCTTTTGAGACTCACAAAGTCAAAGCCTCTAGATGAATCTCTTTCACTTAAAACAAATGAACAAAAGCCAAGGCAGGCAGAGAACTTATTTTCATGGGTCACATGGGCTCAGAGAGGAGAAAGCCCAGGACCTCTCCCCTTATAGCATTGTCCCTTGATAGACTTTATCAGCAAAGGAGTCAAACCACTAGAGAAAGAGAAAAATGTCAGGGGCTCTGATTGATAATGTTTTTGAATACTCCCACAACCAATCAAAAAGCCCCATCTTTATTGTTTTGTTAATTGACTAGAATACTGCAGAATGTTTACTGATAATCCTAGTTGGACATTGGTCCAGGCTTGAAATTTTGAGGGTGCTGAAAACATTTATTCTTCTTCAGCAGGCAGAAACAACTGAGATTAGCACCTTATTGGCAAGAATGCTTAATTATAATAGGAAACTACCAAATAGTAGCTTCTTCCCCGAGGAGTCATCTTATCCCCCGAACCCAGGATGCAGTACTCCTGCATAGTCCCACCTCAGTGTTGACACTTTCTCGCTGCATTGTATAATCGAGGGAGATGACCATCATAATACCTTTCCTCATCATCATAACCCTTCTGCTTCCTTCCAAAATTTGAGGTGGGGTTACTGGAGTTGCTGGTTGCCGTAGCCTGGACCAGATTTTCTTGGGAATAGGCTGTCCTGACTTCATCTGACCTATAATAACTATCCTCCAGTGATGCTCATTTGAAACACAGACCAAGGAATCAAGTCGAGGTTCACATAGAAGTTACCCAATGGTACCATAAGATGCCCAGGAGAGTGTGTCTGGGTTAGCATGGCATTTTAATTCTTTTCTGTGCTTCAGGTGAGCTTCTTGATAGCTCAGTCTGGCCACATTTTGCTTCTTCCTTCTCCCAATATTTTGGTCTCTGCAACAATATTCTCATGGGGTTGGAGGCTCTCTTTCCCTAAGGAACTGGGAATCTTGAGGTCAAAGGTTTGTCCTTTCCCTCTTTCCCTGCAGGACTTGGTATCTTGAGGTCAAAGGTTTCTCCTTTCACTCAGCTTTAAAAAAGTTGATTAGGGGGATATCTTCAAACTTAGCCTGTAAACATTTTGTTGCACTTGCCCCAGCCCCTCCAGGGCCATTTTGGCTATGGTTTTCAGTTATGCTAGGGAAGACTAGAGTCAGCTGAGGACCATCCACCTCTCTGGTGACAGCAGAATCCACAACCTTTTCGAAACTAGAGAAATTGTCTTAAAGAGCCACAAGGGAGTGATATGTAATTCTCTTTTGCCAGTGGGGTGATCGCAATGGAAAGAATCTTACATTGATGAAAGATATAATACGATTGAGGTAAGACTCTTTAGGGTTTTGAGAAACCTTTGCTTTCGAGCTCTCTAAGACCAAAGGGAAATTATACAAAGGCGAGTTCTAATGGTTCAGGAAAGAAACTACTCTGACATTTCACATTCCCAAGGCAAACAACTGCAGTGAAAAATCACCCAGGCCCACTGGAGGATATGCCCTTATGCATGATATTTTGTATCAGATATATCAGTCACATTGCAAAGGACTTAGATCAACTTAAAAAAATAAAACCCAATAGAATGATTACAGCCGCTGCCTAGAATGACAAGTATTATCAACAAAAATTAATCAGGCGCATCTTTTAGTGAACTCAATTAATAATGTGCAACAACAGGGTCTCTTTTCTTAAGATGAAAATTAATTAGTGGAGGGAAGGTCACTTGGAGATGCTGACATCACTCATCAGAATGCTCTGGCAGCTCTAATTATTTGTCTTCCAGGCTTGGGTGATCAGAAATTATTGCAATACCTGAGCAACATTTTGAAAAAGCTTTGTGCATGGCTCTTTTAATTAGACCTGGTATTTGATTAATGCAGTGGAAGCGTTTAGATCAGCCTCTTATCATTGAGTGACTTAGAAGTTTTAGGGAATTATATTATGCAAGACAGGGTCACTGAGTTAGCTTTGGAGCTTAATTTTTTTTTAATTTAAAAAGTTAAAAAAATTAAATTTGTCTTTCTTTTACATCTTTTCATTATTAAGCTGTGTATGCAAATCTACATATGTGTATGTGTGCATTTGGGTTATTTCATCTTTTAAATAAGTAAAACAAACCTTTTGGGAATTTTAGAAGTCAACATTTTCCCCAGGAAATTAGAGCATTATTAAGGTAGCTTCATATAGGCTTTATATAAAAATGAGCCTAGAACAATAAATTAGAATTAGAAAGTGAAAACTTTGTACCAAAATGTTCTCTGTTTTTTGTTTTGGTATTGAATAGGAGAAAACCAAACCAAACCAAAAAACCAAAATCCGCTCCAACTAAAATAAAGAATAAACCAATTCAGGTTATTTATGCAGAAACCATTTTTTTTATTTTACCTCAGATTTAGTCAAACTGGATGGGTGAAACAACTGGGTAGGTGACTATATAACAGGAAGCTGTGTATATAGTAGAAAACACTGGAGTAGGGATCAGGAAACTTGAATTTTAGACCTGGCTCTACCCCTAACTGGCTGTGAAATAAAAAGGTTGGACTAAATGATCTCTATGTTTCCTTCTGGCTCTGTGATTCTGTGACATATATCCTGACAAAAAACACCCCACTCTGTCTAGAAAAAATGGGTCAGAAAAATGTTGTGAAATTGACAGTGTAGAAAATAGACTTACTTCATGGATGGAAGGGCTGTGTTACTGAGTTGTTTGATAGGACTGAATTTCTATTAAGGTATGAAAAAAAATCCTCTGCATATATTAAACATTTTAATAGTTTTAGTATAACTTTCTGGCCTATATTGCAAATACATATGTGTTCCACCTGAATTTTTCACGGTCCATTGATATTTACAAACATCAGATGGCAGATACAGAATTTATCTATAAATTTTTTCAAAGTCTATAAGATGAAATTAAAGTAGAGTAAATTTCCTTAAAGGATCACAAACAACTGAATGGAATGTTCCAATTTTTCTCTGTGTGATCTCTAGAACTTGGTCACAACAGAATCATTCTTTTCATAGTCAGGGGTTGGTTTACTAGAAATAGTTAATGATGCTGATCTTTCTTATGAGCTCAGCATAAGTATCTGGTTTTCCTGTGCTAATGCACCCACCTGTGACTGGGCCCTGCCTATCTTTCCTCCCTTTGTTCATACTTTTACCCTAAGTCTAGAATGTCTTCCTTCCTACTCTCCCTGCAGGATTCCTATCTATCCTTTAAAGCCCAGCTCAATTGCTACCTTTGGGACAGCTAACTCATCATAAATAATCTTTCACTCCTTGGACCTCACACAGATCTTTGCTTGTATCTCTCAGGCACTTAACATATTATTTTGTATTAGAGTGCTGAGTGTATGTATCATATCTTTCACCATTTAAGCTCCTTGATTAATAATAATATTAATGATAACTGACATTTATAGGGTGCTTTACACACCTTCTCTCATCTGAGGGCACAAACCTTATCTTATCTGAACTTTGTATCTTCCCCTGGCATAGCCCAGCGCTCTGCATTTAATAGACACAATGATTTTTTTTTTTTAGTGAATGGAACAACTACAAACATTTATTAAATTTCTACTGTGTGCAGAATACTATACGAGGCTCTAGGAGAGACATCAAGCTTAGATAAAAACTTTCATGGAGCTTACACGGGATGGCACTACTATGATTATAATAATACCCAATGTAATTGTATAAGTACACTGGAGAGATGTAAACAAAGGATTACCCAAGAAAGTAATTGTCTCCCCCCATTAGAATGTGAGATCCTTGAGATCAGAGTCTATTTTTTATCTTTCTTTGTATCTCTAATACTTAGCACAGTGCATGGCACATAAGTTTTTAATAACTGATTATTGACTGTCTGACTTATATTCTCTGGTTTGAAATGACAAAAGATGGAAACAGTGTTGTAGGTGCTTTGCAGGTACACTAATATAGAATTGGTGGAACTACGAAATGGGTCAACAATTTTGCAAAACAATTCAGAATTATTCAAGAAAAGTCCCTTAGCTGTACATATTTTGACTTGGATATTCCACTGCTGGGTATATAACCCAAAGCGGCCAAAGTAAAAAAATAAAAAATTTCCCCAAATATTCAATAGCAGTTTTTGTGGTGGGAAAGAATTGGAAACAAAGTGGATGCCCATTGATTAGAGAATAACTAAACAAAATTGTGGCACATGAACATAATAGTATGTTATTACATGATATGAAATAAAGAATTCGGGGAAATGGGAAAATTGCATAAACTGATATAGAATTAAGTAAGCCAAACGAGGAAAACAATGGCTACAACAATGTGAAGAAAGCAGTAAAGTGAAATTGAATGCTTTGTAATTTAATGACCATCATATTGGCTGCCCCAGAGAAGGGATGAGGAAATACATTTCTCTCATTTTGTTTGAGAAAGGAGAGAGGGACTTGGATTCTGGAATGTTGCATATGCCATCATCTGTGGCTGATGTGTCCATTTGTTTTGCTAAACTTTTTTTTTCCTTTTTCTTTATACTGTAGGAAGACTCATCTGGGTTTGGGGAGGAATAGGGAGGGAATATTTAGAAATCCTGGACATGACTGTGATGTAAAAAACACAGAGCATCAATTAACCTTTAAAATAAATAGAATTTTAAAAAACGATGGCTAGAAATTTGACAGTTAAGTGGGAGGCAGGACACTTTAGTACCTGACGGTGTTTAAAAGCATAAAAGAGAACTCAGTGTTGAGGGGGAAGCTAGTTCAGTTTGGCTAGAGAATAGAATGCAAGGAGAGGAAGAATAAATAAGTCTGGAAAGGAAGAGTAGTTCCACATTATAAAGGACTTTTAATGTCAGGAAGACATTAAGACAATAGAAAATTACTGGTGATTTCTGAGCAGAGGAGTGATGTGACCAGTTCCATGTATAAGAAAGCTTGAATTGAAATATGTGGTTATATTTACAGTTAGAAAAAGGGCAACTTCCTGATGAGCCTGAGCCAGTTTTAGACGTGGTGGTATGACTTTCTCTCTGCTAATTCTTGCCCAGGACTGATGAGTTAACTATTACATGTTAACAAGCCTTTTGTTTGTTTGTTTGTTTGGTTTTCTTAACTGAAGCTTTCACAGAGCCTATATTCCCTCCTTGAAGTGATAGAGATTCTAACTTAGAGTGTCAGGATGGATTTTAATTCTGACAATGAAACTTTGGCTATTGATGTTTTAAGTGCCATTAATGAGCCCATCTCCCATACATTACAGTTGTGCTGCCCATTATATGCTGATTTGAGATATTCTAGAATCTGGTCCTTATGATGTTAGTACTCACTTACGAGCTTCTCTTAATTGTGTTTTATTTTCCACAGCTCAAATCGTATGGTTCAATGGCTAATCTGCAACAATTTGTATCTGTATAGTCACAGAACATATGCTAGCTTTGCATCTTTAATGCAAAACTTTGCGTTTGGACTGGTTATTATTATGTACTCATGGCTAGATGACATATCTGCCCAGTAGAACCCAATTATGATGCTGGGATGGGGGACAAAAATAATGCCCATGTAATTGTCTTTTCACGTTTTGCTCCAAGAGACACACCATCTATGTCTGCAGGGGACATGGCAATCTTCAGAATAGCTGAACCCTTGGTAAAGGTCGGAACTCGATAATGGGCTTTACTGTACTTTGAAATTTAAATTTGCCACTTCAATGCTGAGGACAGAACCTTTCGGGCTGGCTTCTGTGACACATTTTCATGAGCACCTGGTCCTGCTCTGCTGCCCTGGTCACCACTGCCACATTAAGCAAGCTCATCAAAGGGGTTGGCTCCCTTATCATGTGATGAAGGAGTGATGAGGAAGCTGAGGACAGAAGCAAAAGCAGGTGGTGAATTAGGGCTGGCCAGAGGGGAGCACTGGTGAGTGGAGTGGATATGGAAGAGCAGTACTGTTATCCAGCCAATGCCTGGCAGAAGAGGAATAGCAGGTGATGGAGAGCAATTATGAGCACTGAGGATTTCCCTTTCTTTCTCTAGGTGGAATGTAACATGCAAATGTATATATAAATACAAACATATATTTGGATACATAAACAAATGTGAGTTAGTGATCTTAATTTGGTTTTGAATTTTGCAGACTCAAGCTTTTAGTATAGTTGAAGTGCTTTGTAAAATAACGTAGCTGATCTTTTAAAATTATTTTAGATGATCTTTGAGATGATAAGATATATTATTTACATAATCAGTGTACTCTTGAACCCAATGTGTTTAAATTTTTGACAATTTGGGCATAGCTTAGAATTTAGGCATTAATGAAAAATAAAATGGCCTGTCCCATATCTACTGGCAATGGTAAAACATTTTGTATACCCATTTTCTACTGATGAATTATACATGCATGAGCCAAATAGGTCTTACTGATTTATTTTAGCTTTTTTATGCCCTGATTCTCAATCCATGTGCAAAGCAGTGTATATTCTCTCTGCCCTATACTCCCATTGACTATATTATGCCCTAGGGTGCTCTTTAAGTGGAGAAGATACCCGGTTACGCACATGGGTAGAAAGTCAGGCTGTAAAGTCTCACTGGTTAGTGACTGGCCATGTATAAGTAGAGAGAAAAGATTTTAAGAATCAATGTCAGATGAGGAATTGTAACTCTGAACTGTGACATCTGCTCTCATATGCTAACTGATTTCTGCAAACCATTCAGAAACCAAGTTGATTAAAATGATATTAATGATTGAGTCTAAAGTATTCAACAAACATCAGTATTTAACCAGTATTATGCCTATAGAGCACATGCCCTTCTAGGGAATGGCACATATATACGGGATAGGGAAGAAAAACAGAATAAATAACAGCACACAACTACCAGGAACTCCCTGATAGCAATAAATTGTACCACAACTGTATTATTAAAGACCATGAAGTTTACTGCATTACATATTAATTGTGTTGAACTCTATTCTCTTCTCAAAGCATTAAAATACCCAATTCTCAGTTGTGCAGGAGAGAAAATCTTTCTTTTCTGTTCAGTATTTACCTGAAGCATAATCCTGGTATAAAAAAGTATTGTTAAATTGGCAACGAAAGACCAGCATGCAATAGCCAACTCCATAATTCCTGTCAGAAGCAAATCTGGAAGAGCTGGAAGAGACTTAAGGAATTCTTCCTCTTGAGAGGAGGATAGAAAGTGGCATGGGTGTACTATCTGCTTGTTCAGTGACATGGAAGCCCAGTGATGAGTGAGACAGCATCATGGAGAGGAAGAGCACTAGACTGGACTTGGTGTTGGGAATTTCCTCTTCTCTTAGCTCTGCCAATGACAAGCTGAGTGACATGGTACAATTCACTTAATCTCTCTAGACTCGAATTATCTATCTGCGAAATGAAGAGGTTAAGATGAGATAATGTCTAAATGATCTCTAAGAGTCTTAATGTTTTACCCTGTCCAAAGCTAATCTACTTCCATGAAAGGACAAGGGGACAATAGTGGTAGTAGTTAATAGATAAATCCTATTTCTTCTGCTTTTTTTGCCCCCATAATCCTTAGCTTCACCCAGGACCACAGGCCAGGGAATTTGGCTTATTAAAGATTTTTTTGTCCATGTTACTGATAGGGAGATGAAAGCAAAGAAGTCATTAGCCAGCAATATAATTATTTAACATTGACATTCGAATGTACTGATTGAAACAGTATTAAAAAAAACTTTTTAAGAGACTGCTATTAAAATATGATTCCTTATTTCTTAGAAGTCAGAATTTTTTCTTCTCAGCCAGCATTTGTGTCATTTCATTGTAGAAATCACTTCTGGAACTGACCAATTGTACAAAAACATACAGTAGATTTTAAACTGACAGCAGTTGATTGCCTGCTCAGATCAAGCTCTGGAAGATCTCATTAAATATTGTTAAGGCAAGAAGAGTCTTCAAAGATTGCATATTGAGAGAAGCAAAATGTCAACTATAAGACAATACATTCCTCTTATTGGAATGTAAAGTTTAGACAGCAATGAAGTTGTGATCAGGCACTTTACAGGGCAACTATTTTAAGGTCTTATGGGCTGATGAGATGCCAGTGCCTGGTAAGCTCCAGCTGGGATTTAGTCACTGATTCCTAGGTGACCTGGAAGAATGACCAGCCTATCTTGCTGTGGGAGAATTTAACTGGTCCATATTACCAAACATTTTAATGTTACCATTCCATCTATTTGTCCTTAAAAAACAAAGTAAATCAGTATTATTCTCAATTCTGTAACTTAAAAATTTTTTTTTATGTGAATTGGTGAGTGAAAAACATATTTCAGGCTCTTTCCCTTAAAGTGATGCTAATATGAGAACAGCACCTATTCCTGACGTTTCTTTTGAGTGATTTAAGACACAGCGTTTCCCCCCTACTCCCCCTCTCCACCACTGTCAAGGAAGTGGATTCTCATTTACTATGCATAAACCTCAGTGCCCAGTCCATTCTAAGCATATTGTATCTAGGACTTAAGTGGTCAAATAGACTCAATAAAAATCCTTTTGAAAAAGTTCTTTTTATTATCAATTTCTGTGGAATTTTTTTTTTGTTAATTCATCGCATTAGGTGTAAAACATGATAAACCACCTCTATACTCCCCAGTCCTCTGCAGCTTATCATCTAAGTGATCTGATGAGTAACTGATCAAATTAGCACAACCTTTCCCAGTGCTGAGGCATGGAGCTTTATTGGAAATAGCATACATCATTCCTCAACAAATTCCTCTGTGATTTTTCTTAAGCTTGCTGGTTTGAGCTTATGACAATCAATAGCAAACAGTCAACGATGAAAACAGCAATATGAGGTTGCTGAATTCCTTTGCTTTCTTCAGGATCTACGGTAACTTAACTTGTCCTCGATATTTCTATGTATGCACTAGGAAACTACTCTAACCCATCAATTTCTCTTGTTTGTCAAATATCAAGGTGCAGAGGCAGCTTTTGTCAAATGCATCACCTCAAGCTATACAGCTAACTCGATGCATTTGATCACCTTGCCAACTGTTTTATATCTGAGAAACAAAGGAAACTACACATGTATATTAAAACTGATTAGCATTGTACCCTAAAGCAATTAAATAAATATTAGAAGAAACTCCCACAGCCCTTTGTTTTGCTATAAGGGGCTCAGCTGTGCTACTTCTAACCCTAACTACATCACTTCAAATTACCAGTAAATTAACAGAGGAACACTTTCAACCTCAGAGCAGATTTGATCCAAATAGTCTTTAAATGCCATTTCTGTTCCTATTAACCTAAAGATCGGCATAGCAGATATTTTCTCCAGGCTGCCCAGCAATACAGGGCATTAATGGCTAAGTTGTGACAGCACTTTTCATGATGATTTATGATTCAGTGTTTAACTTGATTACTCCACTGCTGACTCTGAATACTATTTCAATTAGTGCACAGAAGGTCACATCACAAATATTCCTCTATAATCTATTCCTATTAACACTAATACACAGAGTAACCAAATCTTTTCACCCTTGTTGATTCAAATCATCCATAGCCCTAACTGCAGGCTTGTTTACCAGTTTACTGCTTTGGACACATCCGAAATGGTAATTTTCAGTCCTTTGAGTATCATTAATAGCTGTACCATGAAATGGTGAATAAAGCATCCCTCTGCTGGTGTTTGCACATTAATAATTATCAAAGACTTGGATTTATTAAACAGAAGGTATGCTTTTGAAAATGCCTGTCTAAAGCATTATTTCATGACCAATTACTAAATATATATACAAAAGATTTTTATTTTAGGGAGATGAAACTGGCTTCTCCCGAAAATCAATTTTAGCAACAACTCTTCTCTCATTATTGCTATTTTAATGACCTTAGGGACTTGATGCTATGTAAGTAACTAATCATATATCCAGTTCTAGTTTTCTTTTTTTTCTCCCCTTTTTCTTTAGGTTAATTTGTATTTCCTGTCTCCTGGGAAAATATAATGCTCAAAGTTCTTGGGTCTTTCCTAGGCACATGTAAACTCTTCTTTTTTTTCTGTAGCAGTCGTGCTGTGGAGAAGACACAGTAAAAACCAGAAAAAATGAGAAGAGAAGTGGAAGTGATATTACAGAAAAATTTTCACTTGACCCATAGGCTAAACTATAATCTGATTAATGCTGAAAAAAAAATTCCCTGTATGTCATGAATATAGCCAACCTTGTATAGTGGATAGAGAGGGGCCTGAGTGAGACAGGAAGACTCGTTCTGGCTGTGTGATCTTGGGCAAATGACCTAACTTTTCAGTGAGCTCAGCAATTCTGCAAGATTGTAAGTTGCAGAGAAGGTACTGACTACATTGATAGAGGAAATTTCCTCATCTGGGAATTTCTCTTATCAATGATATTACTAGTACAATTCCTGTGTCTATCTCTCCACTGTGTATAACTTTCCATCAACATAATTTGCATATCATTTAAACAATTATTGGCTAATGATCAAAGACTAGAAGTTTAAAGCACAAGTTTTGTAGCTTTTTAAGTGATTTTGGAGGGAATTCAGATCTAAAGTAATTGATGCAATAGACCCTTTCATCTCTAGGGTTTAACTAAGATGAGAGTTGACTGTCATCCAGTGGTGAGTTTAGATGGAAGTCCAAATTGAAAGTGGGTTAATATTTGACAGATATTTAGTTGGAGGCCCAATCAATGTTTTTGGATAGCAACAGTGATGAAGATTAGGCTTTTGCCATCAGTCTTGCGAATTGGCTAAAAGGTTAGTTTTTTCTTTTTTCCCCCTTGGACAATTGGGAATCACTGCTAAACCCAAGAGGTTTAGAATTGTACCTACTCTCTACCCCTTAAGGAGGTCCCTCTGCTCTAGATTCACAAATGTGGTCCAGACAGGTTTCAGGCCTGGGGGAGCTTTGTCTCCGAGAGTGGAGCTTAGCTCCCATTTCTCATACTCTTTGCCTCATTAAACACCAACTTAGGAACCCTGATGACAAATTATTTAAAGTTTAAATTGTAGCTCATGCCTAGAGGCTCCTCACAGGGGAAAGTAGAAAAGTACTCAAATTATAATGTAAATCAGGTAGGGTACTCATATTTATTTCTGATACATAAAAGAAATGCTAAAAAATAGAAAAGGATCACAATAAACCTTGACAGGAAGACTTAAAATAGGATTAAGTAACTTTACTGATTTAACTATACACTCTTCTGGGAAGCTGATACTTAAGACTTGTCAGAACATAAAACCATTTATATTACTGCTGATTAGACATTTTACTTTTCATGTAGAAGTCCTCATCTCCTGGCAAGGTAGGTCAAGGATTAGACTCTTCCTTTGTTATTGATTGCCTTCTCTTATACAGAAGCTTCTCCTGCTGACAATCAGCATCACTCAATGGACCTAGAACCTTCTGATGTCTGGAACTCATAAGGATGCCTCTAAGAGCAGACACATTCATCTTGGGAATGATGTTTGATCATTTATTCGGAAAAAGAAAGAGTGGAAAATGCTTCCAGGGATCAGGTAGTAGCATACCCAGTTGAGTCAACAATCCATATGGGAACAGCCATGGAATGGGGTAAAAGATTTCCCTTCATGGGAAATCTAGAGGCAGAGAGCATCGTTTGCTAAATGGGAAGAGAATGAGCCTGAATCTATCTCATCTTCTCAGCTGATGAAACACTCCCCATCCCCATTGCTTTATCAAAGGTGTGGTGGGGTGGATAGCCAGGGGACCACTCAGGGTTTGCCCCATCGTGCCAAAATGTCAAATCCTTTTCACTTTCAAGTCTCTGCAGGTCCAGAATAGCTATGAGTTCATCAGCTCTGAATCACACATGATCAGCTAGAATCAAGAGAGGCTACTGCACCCATAAAGCTCGTTATTACAATTGACTCAGCAGACTCTTTTCAGAAGACTCATGCTAGGCTCAAATTACACTCTCCTTACCCACTGATTTTATTACTTTCTCAGGAAAAGATATGAAGGAATCGAACCAAACCTATTGGGACATGAAACCATGTTTGTAGTTTCTTGGTACTTTCTCAGCTAACTGCATTGATGGGATTTATAAACAGTTCAATGGTCTTACTCATTTTTACCAGTCTACTTATAATTATCAAGTTTTTCATTCTTAGGCTTTCTATGCCTAACTCTCCTTTAGGACTAACCAGCCTAGAGTGAAATTATGTCAGTTCTTTGTCTTTGATTCTTTTTAAACTGTCTTTTTGGGGCAGCTAGGTGGTATAATGGATAGAGTGCCAGGTCTGTAATCAGGAAGACGAGTTCAAATCTGGCCTCAGACACTTAGTAGCTATGTGACCCTGGGCAAGTCACTTAAGCTTGTTGGCCTCAGTTTCCTCATCTGCAAAATAAGCCAGAGAAGGAAATGGCAATGGAAATTCCAGTATCTTTGCCCACTCCTCCCCACAAAAAAAAAAAACAAACAAAAAACAAATGGGGTCACAAAGATTGGGACATGACTGAAAAATGAATAAAAGCAAGAAGCTGTCTTATCAGTGGTGCCATTTCTGTCTGTTCTCTAGGCAACCATCTTATTTTCCCACATGGCTCAGGGCTGGTTATCTAGAAATGTCTGATAAAGTGTTAAAACTGATAATTAAGGTATTTGGTGATGATAACCTAAGGTAAACTCCCTTTTAGCATTATTTAGACCTTTGAAAAATGGAACCTAAAAGCAAAAATGACTAAAAGACCTGAAGCTGTAATCAAATGATGGGCAAAGTAGCTGATAATTTAGGGCAGGGTCCTCTACTTAGTGGACCCTCAAATCACATTACATAGGAAATTGCAAGGTCAACCCTTCTCTTAGTTCTAAAGAACACAGGTGTCTGCCTATAACTTGACACTGACTTTGTTCATAAATATGGACTACTATGAAACCCAACAGCAGGGGAGGAGGAAAGGAAGTCAGAGCTTATTGAATTTGGTTTTGGTCTATTGTTTTTCATGGGTTTTCAAAGATTCTTTAGAGGTCAATCTCTGTCTCTTCTAGTTATTGTGTGTCTAATGTCACCAACAGCTAATTAGAGACAAGGCAATTGCTATAAAGATGCATATATTTCTGACTGTTAGACAATGAAGTGGTCTGACTGTATTAGGAGAAACCTGATGTTTGGAAAGAACTTCTAGGAAGGAAATGGGTCTTAGCTACTGAATTTCTGACTGTTTAAGATGTGGAAAATATGGGTGGGGAGAGAATTTCATTTCAGGATATCAAAGTAGGGGCAGAAAGTCATTTTAATTTCTCTTAGTTGCCTATAGATACACTTAAGAGGACTTAAGTATGGACTGACAAAGATGAATGAACCTCCTTATTGTTCTGTTAATAGGTTAGCTGGAGTTAAGGATCAGTGAGCATTTATTCTTATAATAAAAGCTTTCTTTGAGTTTTCCATATAAATGCACTTTGTGTAATAGTGTCTGTGTAGTAATCATAACTGATGCTTAGCCTGCACGTCTGAGTGATTAGGGAATAGTTATAAATTTTTATATGTAGATATATCTATAACTAGATATATCTGTCCTTCCTACAGGTAGTTCATAAAGGGTTTATAATAGGGGAGATATGCTCTGAATGAAATGTTGAGCTGTTACATCTAGATTGAGAACAATCAAGGAGATTAGCCCTTTGCCCTGAGTAATTTATAAAAAGTAAATGAGGGGTTGGTGGCCATGAAAACAAATATAATTAACCCACTTAGAAAAAAAGCCTTCACCCTTGTTACAGATAGTTTCTGCTTGGCCAGGCTCCGCAATGACAATACACAAATAAATTAGTTAAAGGATTCCAAGATTTGAAATTTCTTTCTAATTCCTTCATAAATAATTGCATTGTAGAAGAATAAGCACATTTTTCAAACACTGAATAAGCACCAAGTATAGATGAGTCAGTTCATAATTTCTGCACAGATGTCACACTCCACAGGATATAAAAACAAACTAAAGATAGCCAGCCATATAATGTGTAGATATATCATAGTTACAGATGCTCAGTAGAGCTCATGCATTTTTTTTTCCAAAACAAAACCCAAATCTACATATTTTGAAGATATAAAGTCCTCATTTGTTATTCTTGGACATGCTCTTTAAAAAAAAGTGAATTTTTAAAAAGTTCCAGGCCCATAAAGCTGGCATGCAGTTGACATGGCTGAAAACCATTGTTTTTTTTTTCCTACAAAGAAGAAGAAACAAAGAGAGTCCCTGTATTTTTCTACCACTGCCTTATGAGACTCCATTCACTGCAATCTAGCAGCAAGCACCCTCTTCCATTACTTTAAGCGTTTTGGCTCAGTCACTGGGGGTCCTGAACCCTGACAAGGATGAGCCAAACATCCTTGTCATGTGAAATTTACTCTAGATCTCATCTAGAATGTGACTGGGTGCAGCTTTCAGAACCATGGAAGGGAGAGAGGCTTCCCTTCATACAGCTCCCCGAATTTATCTAGACAAGAGATAAATAGTACTTGGCTTGAGTGTAGACTCAATTTTTTTAGAGGCTGCTGTTGCCATCATTTTTCTGCATAGCCCCAAGCGAGGTGTAAAGTAAGTTGTAGGGCAGTGGGACAGGGGCAGCTGTTTCCTAATGAAGAGAATGTCTTTGAGGGAGCATAGCTTCTGTCTCAGGCTGCCCTCCTAAAAAGGAAATAGGAACATGAAACAGCTATTGGGGAGAAATCATTTGGCATTCATTTTCTTTTTATGGAAGGTGTCCTTCTGAGGATGTCTGGGCCAGAGAAATCTACTCATTATTACTGATCATTTGCTAGGGGCCTTTAAGCTTACTGTTGTTCAGAAGAAAAAAAAACACATACAGTAAATCTTTTTTGTGTTAGCAGTTTTGAGGAGAAATAACAGGGCAGGCCTAAGGGAAAACTTAGGAATTTGGTCAAGGAGCTCATCTTCCAGCTTTCTCTTTTGGGCTGTTTTTGCTTCCCTTTCCTCTTATATCAGTATCATCACACCATTTTTCATGGTCCAAGCCTCCTAATGCTCCAGACCTTTCCCTCTTATCCTCTCTTATAGAAGCTTACTTACCCATTTTGTGAGGGCCATGTTTCCTGCTAGATGGCAGCAGCTAAAAGAATAAACAAAGCCATGTTCTAGGTGCTAAAACGTTAGCCCAGAGAGGTAAGATAATTGCATTTCAAAAGTAGCCTTTTGTGAGGTAGAATTTCAGATGTTATATCGGGCTTCCGGGTGAGATATTTTAGGGTAGGTAGGAGAAGACTCAAATTCAGTGCCTTAGCAAAAATTCTGAAATTCCCTATCACTTATCTTCCCCAAATCTAGTTTCTCTTCTTTTAGGGGCTCCTATTTTGCCCCAGAAACTTATTTACTCTTCCCTGATCATAATTTCTTCTTTTTCTCCTTCAGATCTTTCACTACCACTTTCTTATTTTGAAGAACATCTAGTCACACTGGTCTCAAACCACATCGTGTATTCAGAATCCTTTAAGTATTTTTCCATAGAACTGTGTATTCAGATAGTTTTCATAGACTATACAAAGAGTTTATATTTGCTTAAATGTTTCTTTACAACTGTTCTCTTTTTTCATGTTTTCATGTAGTGTCTTTAAGCTTTTTGAGGGCAGAAAACATGGCTCCAACCCAGTATGGCAATTCTTATGTTCTTATGTATATCTTAATGCCTGACTGAAACAGTAGGGGATCAAAAAATTTGTTTACTGGCAAAGTTAAGAGTGTAAGTCTGGCTTGAGGAGAGAATGTGGTAGGTGGGTAGATGAAACTGCTTACCATCTGTGCTTGGGAACAAGCCTGATCTATTGTGTAAATGAGACATCAGAAGCTACATTATGAAATGTTTTGAAAAAGCACAGACTTGCTATACTACATATTAATATATATGAGCACACTTAAGCATATTGAATTGCCTATATTTTCAAAAAGTGTTTGCCCTGATACAGCACTAGTCCTAGAATCAGTAGGACCTGAGTTCAAATCTGCTATCAGATGCTTACTAGCTGTGTGACCCTAGGCAAGTCACTTAACCCCAGTTGCCCCCACCTCCAAAAAAAAAAGTGTTTGGCCTTGCTATGGTTTATAAATGAAGATTAGAGGAAGCACTCCTCCTTTTGCAGTTTTACTGGTTTGTAGTATGCTTTGGTAGAAAGAATAATGAATGTGGAGTGAGATGACCTAAGTCTGAGTTCCAGGTGTACAACTCACTCACTAGTGAGATTCTCTGTGAACCTTAGTTTCGTCATATGTTGTTGTTCAGTCATTTTCAGTCATGTCTGACTCTTTATGACCCCATTTGGGAATTTCTTGGCAAAGATAATGGAGTGGTTTGTCATTTCCTTTTCTAGCTCATTTTACAGATGAGGAAACTGAGGCCAACAGGGTTAAGTGACTTATCCAGGGTGGCACATCATAGTAAGCATCTGAGGTTGAATTTGAATTCAGGTCTTCTTGACTCCATGCCCTGTGCTCTAACTCAGCTGCCTAGTCATCTGTAAAAAAGGGATGAATATTATCATCCTTGTCTCCCTCACAAGGTTGTGGTGAAGATCCAAGGGGGCAATGCATGGGAAGTGCTCTGAGAAGCTCTACATTCGAGGTCAGTTATTATTTAATTGTAGTGGAAAACACCTCCTGTTGTCAATATATATTAAATAATGAGTCTTCATCAACCCCAGAGTCAGGATCATTATAATTCTCATTTTATGAAAATGCAGAAAAAAAATAAATGATTAGTTCAAAGCACAGCATAGTGGAAGAGAGATTTACTGGGATTTGAAGGATGCTGGTATCCATCCTGGCTCTGCTCATTGTGAGGTGTGTGACCTCTGGAAGAGCCCTAGTTCCTTTGATCCTTAATACTTTTTATCTGTGAAAAGTGGGAATAATAATATAGAGACCCAAGCACTGAACTCTGGCGTTAGGAAAACCTGAATTTGAATCCCTCCTTAGATACCTACCTTCTTACTCTTACTTACCTTCTCTCTACCTCATTTCACTCATCTGGGGATAACAGTAGCACTCACTACACAAGGCTTTTGTGAGGATCAAATGAAACAGTATATGAAAAGCACTTTGCAATTTAAATTTAAAGCACTATATGAAGTTAGCTATTATTATTATTATTATTAATTATTATTATTATTATTATTATCATCATCATCATCATCATCATCATCATCAATTATTACCTGTCCTGTCTACCTCCCAGGGTTATCGTGAAGATCCAGTTAAATAATGTATGTTAAAATGTTCTCAAGTATAAAAAGATATAGAAACAGAAGATTTTGTTATTATATAAATAGAATTATACTAAAGGTTTCTCTCTCTCTCTCTCTCTCTCTCTCTCTCTCTCTCTCTCTCAATTCTTTTTTTCAGCTTCTCAATCTAGTAGTAAGCGATGCTTCTCCCAGTTAGGAATTCTAGGAAAAAGCTTGTTTCCTCTCAACCACTCATCATTAAGGAAGAATCTTTATCTAATCTGCTCAATCCTATAATAAGACCTTAGCATATCCAAAGAATAACCTGTTCTAGACTACTTTTGGTAGATTTGGACTAAAATTTTGAGAATTTTTGTTTCTTTAAAAAAAAATAATGAAGTCTTGGGTCAGATACACCTAAGCTTCTTGAAGGCAAGGCTCATCAGATTTTTTTTTCCTCTTTGTATCATCAGTGACCAGCACAATGCTTTGCACGTAGTAGGCATTTAATAAATGCTTATGGAATTAAATTGAATTGCATTTGAAAATGAAGTCTTAGGATGGCTTTTCTTCCATGAAGAGCCATGCTTTGCCTGTCCCAGGAAGCGACCAATAAAAGTGACAGTCCTTTTGATGCTGACAAGTCAAGAGCTTCTCTTGGCTGCCCTCAATCTGAAGGAAATGAAAAGTTCTCTCAGGGCTGGATTCAATTGTGTATTGTTATTTGTCTTAGAGTCCATCTATTAGCCCAGAGATAATGTGACAGTTGACTCTTATAGAAACACAGCACTCATTAGCAAGCTTGACAGGGAGGTGCCAACACCCGCTGGAGACTGTATTTTATTAATCTTCATGGCTCATTTGGAAGCCTGGCTAGCCTGTAATGTGCCCTCACGCTGACTGGGCCAGCGATGTGTAGACGTGCTTACTATTCAAGAAGAGAAACCTGTGCAATCAGATCTTTCACTTTGCATGACCTGATGTGCTGATATCTAACAAGACACAAATAGGATGCTACAGCTCACCATGAATGGCTCTGTGTTTTAGACAGAAAATGGCCCTGGTTTTTCTAATAAGATCCAGGGGAATTTTGTAGCATTCCAAATACAAGGATAGGGATCAGTTAGCGTTCGGCATACAAATAGCTGGTTCGTGGGTTCCCGAAGCTGAGGGGAGAGTTTATGATTAGGCTTAATACACTACGTCTTTAGCTGAGGCTTTTTACGTTGTGGTCATCTCACTCCTTTCCCTCCTTCTGCGGGCAAAAAAGAAAAAAAAAAGCAAGAAGACAAAAGTCTTCCTCCAGTTTTCATACATACCTGTGTCTCACTAAAGCCGTTGCTTTAGACCCCAATAGTTCCGTTAAAAACCCCGGGGGGCTTAATACTTAAAATTGGCTCATGGCATTTTATAAGTTAACCAGCTAATATGAAATATTCCACCTGGGTCCTCTCAGAAAAGTATTGTTTGAGAAAACCAACCAGATCACCTAGATTCAAAGTTGCTGATACTTGGTTTTGAGGATTGGGAGCCATTGAGTTTAAAATTTAAAGATTCCTCTAATGATTCTTCTAATTCCTCTTGAAAATGAGGGTTTTAGAGGGAGTTGGGATATTTCCCATGCCCTCGTACTTTGATGGTTTCCTGGAAAAATGGCATAATTCCACATTTAGTACAGTTATCCTTTCTATATCATGACTTTCCCAATTGTGGTTTCGGGATGTTGTGGGTCAGTGTAAGAAACTGAATGAGGATTTTGGGTGGGTTTTGTGGAAGCTGCAAAATATATGTGAAGGCTAGCAGACAACACAGAAAAAGTTTAGAAACTCAGAAATGCATTATATATATATAAACATATTTTATCTTTTGATACCATAATAATTCAGACTTCTTCTCTGGTACAAAGGGAGGGTCAAAAATTTTTATGTGGATTTTCCAGATTGCAGGGACACTGAACCACTAACCCTTGTGATATGGAAGGGATAACTATATTTGGCTTGTAGGGATAAGGACCAGACCTATGATTTCATTGACATATAAAACTCCTATATGAGAAACCTTTCTCTACCAATGTATGTTGGCAATTTCTCTGAAACTTATATTCTTAGAGAGTTACCTTAGGGAACAGTGAAGTTAAGTGACTAGTCCAGGTCACACAGTCAGTTTACATGGCAAAAGAGGAATTTGAACCCCAGCAAAGTCTTGACATAGTTTTGAGGTGGGCTCTCCAGCCACTAACCATGTTGCCTTTCTGAAAGTCCCACTTTACTTATATGTTACTTATATTTACACATGCATACTGGAAGGAGTTTCTCCTTACTGGTTACCAGTTCTGGTGTGCTTGCTTCTCACCATATTAATGAGAAATATATTACATTTGGATGTTTTCTTTGGCACTCCACTAATAAGGCTAATGAAGATGAGATTCCAAGGCTTAAAAAAAAAAAAGGAAATCAACATGTGGTTTAATTCTCACAACCAAAACTACCCTAAAAGACTGTTAAGGCTCTGACAGAAAACAATAAAAAAAACAAGGAAATTCACTGTTAAAACTGCAACATACCATATGTCCTTTAATACCTAATTACAACAGGAGCACAATAAGAAAGTCATTAAGTCTGCACCCTATTGTGCATAGGTATTAGAGGACATATGGTACATTTCAACCATTAGGATGAATTTGATTGCATCTGTGATTTTTCCGTTATAATTTTGACTATATTTTAGTGAAGGAAATGTTGGTAGATATATTAGTC
Organism: Phascolarctos cinereus; assembly: GCF_003287225.1. Classification (NCBI taxonomy): domain Eukaryota; kingdom Metazoa; phylum Chordata; class Mammalia; order Diprotodontia; family Phascolarctidae; genus Phascolarctos; species Phascolarctos cinereus. The sequence goes on along the minus strand of NW_027556180.1, from coordinate 116,921,340 downwards.
ATTGAGAAAAATTGCCAACAATGAGAAAAGGGATCATTTTTTATCCCCAGAGATAGTTTGTTGTAGATTATATGTCAGTCTACTAATAGAAATGGCTTTATTTTCTTTTCTGGCTTTCAATTCAGTTTTCATTACATGATTTTCCTCATTTGTAATTTCTTACTTACACATAGATTATATTTGCTTGCCAGATATGTTAATCTGAGCTGAATGTCCAACCTTTGTTGCTTCAAAATAATGACTTTTTAAATTTACTAAGTAATAGTTATAATGGCTTGTTTTTCATAGCTATATTACTGTGCTTTTAAGTCCATCAAAATAAACCCATATCTAGGCTTCTCTTCTTAAAGTCAAGTTAGTATTTTCACATAAATGGGAAATGTAAATTCCTAATAGTTTCCTTAGGGATTTCCTTTTTTAATGATTTAATAGTTTAGGTATTGCATAATATCCCAATTTGAACTAGTAAGCATTGAACTGTCTAAGGCTGTGTCTGTGTAAAGCCTAAATAGATGATTGAGAAGTAAAACATTTAATCAAGTCAACTTTTTAAAAAAAAATACGTGACAATGCTGCTTCTGGGAAAAGTCTGAAAAAAAATCACCATCCTGTTTATACTAGGATTCTGGGGTAGATTACTCTTAAACTTTACCTGGACATGGATGGACTTACATATACACATTTGGATTTTGTTCATCTCTTTCTCTTCTTGGTTTGGGAAGGATTTATTAAAGGGTGCCAGGAGTCAGGAAGGTGTGACCTTGGGCAAGTCACTTAATTTTGTCAGCCTCAGTTTCCTCATCTGTAAAATGAGCTGGAGAAGGAAATGGCAAACCACTCCAGTATCTTTGTCAAGAAAACTTCAAATGGGTTTATAAAGAGAAACTACTGAAAAACAACTAAACAACAACAAGAATATGTATAGGGGAGTAACGTGTAAGAAAATCAGAAAGGTAGGAAAGGGCCAAGTTATGAAGCACTTTAAAAGCTAAACATTATTTTCTATTTGATCCTGAAGGTAATAGGGAACTACAGGAGTTTATTGAATAAAGGTGGGTGACATAGTCTGATCTGCCTTTTAGGAACATCAATTTGAAGGGTGGCTTGAAGTGGGGAAAAACTTGGGAAAGGGAGACCCACCAGAAGGCTGTTACAATAGTCCAAGCTTGAAGTGACAAGGTCCTATACCAGGGTGATAGCAGTTTCAGAGGAGAGAAGGGAACGTATAAGGGATGTTATGAAGATGGAATTGAAAGGAATTGGCAGTCGGATTGAATGTGGGCAATGGTGTGAAGGGCAACACCTAAGTTGCTGGGAGGGTGATAGTGCTTTTGACAGCGATAAGGAATTTAGGAAGAAAGCACGTTGTGGACCAAAGGTATAATGAGTTCAAAGATAATGAGTTCAACTTTGAGCTGTCTATGGCACATTGTCACTTAGCACTTTGTGTGCACCAATTCATACGCCCGGCGTATCTCATCCAAATATTGGACTTTTTCTGATGCCTAGTACAGACTTCTGTGCACAGCAGGTGCCTAATAAATGTTTGTTGACTCAAATAAGCAAAATTTACTTCCCTCAAACCTAGAAAACTGCTAGGATAACTTTGGGCAAGCTTCCCAAAGAGCAAACTTTACATTTTAAGGAAAAAATCTTAAACAGTGACCTAAGTGTGCAACCAGACAGAATTTTACAAAGATGAACTTACGCTATTCATCTTAATGGTGCCTTAACTTGAAAGCCTAATTATGGCTCTTAAATAACACAGTACTTAGGGACATCACTTGGCTGCCCTGATTCTTGATCTCCCCAGAAACATTTGAAAGGCCAGCCCATTGGGACATAAGTGCACAGTTAAAATGAATGAAGTAAAATATTCTTCCAGCTACTCAGATAAAGCAAAATATCTTTTTAAAGTTTTCCAGGATGACCAATTTCCAGATGGAGAGGACAACGTGGAGGGGATCTAACCAAATAAGTGTTTGGAATGAATGAGTAGTTTTCCACTGCTGTCATCATAAAGGTCTTTGTTGAGGTGAAGTCCTCATCTGCCAGGCTTTGTCATTTGTTTGTTTGAAGTCCAGACCAGTTTTCTAAAATGTTGATTGTCTCCCATATCAGTCACACAAAAAGAAATCGTGATTTGTAGCAAAGAGATGATTTGTCCAGGCTTAAAGCATGCCTGTGATAACATTAGGACTAGATAGATATAGGCATTTGCCCCATCTCCCATGTTCATAACTTCAAATCCTGTCAATTCTAACTCTGTGAGATCTCTGACATCTCTTCCCTTCTGTTGGACACCCTTATCCAGGCCCTCATTGTCACCTGTCTGAATTATTGCTTACCGCATTTCTAACACACAAATATGCAGTGAGTGTAGGCCAGCTGTGCCAGCACAGCCTGGTGGAGCATCTCCTCTGACCATTCTGGAAAGGTCAAAGCAAATGCTACCCTAGCATGTGCCAACTCACGTTCTATACACTATTATATTTTTACCCATCTTTCAAAGCCCAGTTCAAATACCACCTCTTCCGTAATGAGGAGATGATCTGCCCAGAGATGATTTCCTAGATAATGGGATCATAGGGTTATAAACATAGAACAAAAAGGAAACTCAGAAGCTGGTTACTCTAATTCTTTATTTTTGTAGATAAAGAAACTGAGGTCCACGGAGTAAAAGTACCTTTCATAAGGTCACACAAGTAGTGGGTTTTTAGTTGCTATTTTTTTAAATAAAAAGTAAATAATCAGAAAATTGCACAGAGACCAGGATAGTGAACCAAAGAAATAAGAGATTTCAAATATTATTTTTTTTTTACTTTTTTACTTTTTCCTATTTTACTAAATAAATAAAAAGTTGGTTCAAAGGTGTGGAGAAGTTGAAAGAGTGCTAGACTCAGAGTTATTGTTGTTATTACTGTTGTTAATGTTGAGTTGTTGAGTTGTGTCTGATTCTGCATGACCCCACAGACTTTTGTTCATGGGGTTTTCTTGGCGAAGATACTGGGGTGGCTTGCCATTTCCTTTGCAACTGTGTTCCCATTTTACAAATGAGGAACTGAGGCAAATATGGGTTAAGTGACTTGCCCAGGGCCATACAGCTAGTAAGTGTCTGAGGTCTGATTTGAACTCAGAGTCAGAGTTAGATCTAGATTAAAATCTTGATTTTTGTTATTCCTAGCTGTCTGATCTTAGCAATTCAATCAACATGTCTGTGCCTCAATTTCTTCATCTCTAAAATGGAGGTAAAAATACTTGTGCTACCTTTTTGCATGGTTGTTGTGAGAGAAGCACTTTGTAAGACTTAAAACATTATGTAAATGTAGATTATTATTATAACAAAGCAAACTATAAGTAATTATATAATCCAGAATAAGGAACAGCATGAGCTAAAGATTTAAATTGGCCAGAGACTAGAGAGATTCTATTTCCCTTTCTTAGTTGTGAAACATTGTTGTAAGAAGTTATAAGGTTAGGGCTCACTTCACCCTTAAAGGTTCCTAATAACTTAATTTTAATATGACTTTCACTGTTCAGCAATATTTTTTATTGATCTCTTGTTAACCTCACTCACCCTAGCAGTGGTTCCAGAACTTCTCTACCTGTCCTAGAGATCTTTCTTAACCTCTGTCTCATAGTCTCTTACTTTACATAAGGCCATCAACTGAACTTTTAACTCATCTTCTCTCTTCTCTCTCCCTATAAATATAACATCCACTTCTTTTCTTTCCCATTTGGTAGAAAAGATGCTTCTTTTCCTGTCCAGGCAACTCATCCTCTTATCCCATCTTTCCTCCTCTGACATTTTGCTTTCTCAATTTTCTCTCTCAGTCATTTACCTTCCAATCTTCCTTCAACTTTGACTACAAATATGTATAGCTATCTTTCTATCCAGAAAAGACTTTAACTGACCCAACTGCTCCCTTCACCTGCCATCATATTCCCCTCTTTTCTTTCACAGTGAAACTTCTTGAACTAAACATATATGTTCCTTCTATTTCCTCATTATTCCTGCAATCTGACTTCTATAAATCTACTTTACTGATGGTCTCCAGAAACTTCTTGAAGTAGCAAACACAGTGCTCTTCTAAAATTTTCGTTCGTTTTCAATTTTTTGCACTAAATTTTTTTGAGTTGACCATCTCTTTATACTTGACATCTGTTTTTGTTGTGTTTTGTTTTGTTTCTTTTCTTTTGTTTCTTTTTTTTCTTTGTTCATTATCTTGGTTCCTACATGCTATTTCTTAGTATTTTTTTCCTTTCAGAATTCTTTTCTTCCTCCTACTCACTGAATATAGGTGTTTATAGCAGCCAGTTCTTGTTTTTCTACTGTTCATCCTTTTTTTTTTTTTGATCTATATACACTCTCTCCCTTTGAAATGTCATTCATTTCTAGCTTCATCTGGTATGGTAGTCCTTAAAGTTGAATCTTTGCCCCTGACTACTCCTGAGCTCCAGTTCCACATTTTCAACTTGGTTGCCTTCTACTTATTTGACCTGTGGTCTTCTCAAATTCCGCATGCCTAAATTAGAACATCTTACCTTCTCCTCAAACTATTTCCCTTTCCTGCCTTCTCTGCAATTTCTGCTAATGGTGCCATCATTCATTAAGTCATCTTATACCCCTCTTTCTATTTACTTGACATATTCATTTACTTTATCAAGTCCTAATAATTTTTTCTTTGAAATAGAAAAATTTAATCTATTCATTTTTATTTCTACTATTACCTACCTAGTTCACACTATTCTTACCTCACAACTAGACTGTTGAAATAGTTTCCTCAGTGGATAGATTGTTGGACCTGAAGTGAGTTATAATACTGCCTCAGACACTTAGTGGCTGACTAACCCTGGGTGAATCACTTCTCTCTGCCTTGGTTTTCATAATTATAAAATGGGCCTAATAATAGCATCTACAACCTAGGATTATTGTGATGATTAAGTAAGATGATATTTGCAAGGTTCTTAGCATGGTGCCTGGCACATAGCAGGCATTTAATAAATGTGTTTTTCTTTCCTTCCTTCCTTCCTTCACTCCTTCCTTCCTTCCTTCCTTCCTTCCTTCCTTCCTTCCTTCACTCCTTCCTTCACTCCTTCCTTCCTTCCTTCCTTCCTTCCTTCCTTCCTTCCTTCCTTCCTTCCTTCCTTCCTTCACTCCTTCCTTCACTCCTTCCTTCCTTCCTTCCTTCCTTCCTTCCTTCCTTCCTTCCTTCCTTCCTTCCTTCCTTCCTTCTTCTCTCCCTCCCTCCCTCCCTCCCTCCCTCCCTCCCTCCCTCTCTCTTTCTTTCTTTCTTTCCTTCTTTCTTTCTTTCTTTCTTTCTTTCTTTCTTTCTTTCTTTCTTTCTTTCTTTTTTTTAGGCAATTGGGGTTAAGTGACTTGCCCAGGGTCACACAGGTAGTAAGTATCAAGTGTTTGGTCTGAGGCCCGAATTTGAACTCAGGTCTTCCTGACTTCAGGGCTGGTGCTCTATCGACTGCACCACCTAGCTGCCCCCCTCCCGCTCTCTTTCCCTCCCTCTCCTTTCCTCTCCTCTTTTTCTCCATCAGAAACACCAAGCCCCTGTCTTTGTCTAACCTCCCCTTGTCTCATGGTGGGGGGGGGAAACAAAACAAAAAGTTTGCAACAAATATTGGTTCTGTTTGTAACTGCATGATTGTCGATAGGTAAAAACATAAAAGCAACGCTAACAAAAAGAAAAGATAAATGTGTGATCAATCTGTTTGCTAGGTCTTGAACTATTCAGCATTTTTTTAAATGCTTATATTTTTAACCTTTAACCTTTGGAGAAGGGCAATATACATAGAGGATGTAACCTGGAATTAGGAAAACTTGGCTTTGAATCCTCCTCTGATGCCTTCTAGCTGTGCTGTTCAGTTAAAAATCACTTAATCTCTCTGAGCCTCAGTTTTCTCATCTGTAAAAGGGGAATAGCAATTCCTATAGTACTTGCTTCACAGGACTCAGTGAAATAGCGTGTATTTTTCTTTGCAACTTGAAGTATAAAATGATGCCGCTTATTGTTATTTAAGATGACAAATAGCTTTTCATAGTAGATCCTTTGCTCACCCACATTAGTGTAACTTTTAAGGCCATTGAACTGTGGTTTTAGAATAAATTCTCTAAAATAAGTGCCTGTTTTTGTAGGAAGTTGTCCTTTTCACTGTCTTTTTCTTTTATGTAGATATTTTATTTATTTTTAATTTGCTTTATGTAAGAAGACATATCACTCAGGATACACAAGAAATTAATTCAGTATCTTTTGTTGTTATGGCACTTTGAAAAATTGGTCAAAAATTATTTTTGGGTGAAAACCTCCCCCAAATTCTCATACCTCCATACCCCTTTCTCTCTATTCAGGTTATGCAAAATTGAGAATTTTGGTGTAATGGTAGTAGTGTTCTAGGTAGCTCTAAATTTTTAAATGATCTATTTATATATCATGAGGAAAAAAATCACTTTACAGTTGACATGCCCATTAATACAAAGGAAATAGAAACCAACAACATACAAGACATTATTTTAGCTGTAGACATGAACTGATGTGATTATGTCATTCTTGAATGTGTGGTGACTGTTTTTTCCCCCTGGATTTCCAAGTGGAGTAATTTTACGTGAAGAGAAAAGTTTCATCTGGAACTACTCTGCCATATTGCCAAACACAGCATGGGTTTTGAGGTACCTTTCTGCTTGAAGGTAGTATTGAACATGGCTAAGTTGTATATGATCGATCCCATATTACTTACAATGGTGATGTTTTAAGATTGTAATAAGGGAAGGTTAGCAATGCAAAAAGAAACATTTCTTGTACTAAAAAGAAGAGATGAGGGAGATACCTCATAATTTTTCTTTTTTGCATTTATAACCTCTTTGTGGAAACAAAAGGCAAGTTATAAAGCCATTTAGTTGGTTTTCTGGTGGGTAGTTATGTATGTACACACCTAGGACCAAAGATTTTGAAGCCATAGCCAGGATTCTAATTGTCCTTGAAATCTTTGATCTGCATAAACTTGGAATTGAAGGGTTTGGCCATATTGTTGATCTCTCTTTCATTTTAAGGGTCATTTTAATAATGTGTTAATGGAGAAGAAAGTAGATTAAAGCATCATTTTTTTATGTACAAAATGGTGGATTCCAACAGAACTGTCTGATAAATAAATACAATGTCAAGATAGAAAAAATGTTGTAGTTTCATGTTGTTGGTTTGCAAATTGAATTTTTACATAAAATTTACACTAAATGGAACCTCATTATATAGTGATGAGGTCCAGTATGATCCAAATCATTAAAATCACTGTACTGCTTAATGATTCACTAAGTGGTACTGCAGGGCCATAAATTTAGCACTAGTTTCATGATTCAAAACACCAGACTGAGACACCAGCAAATCGTATGTGGATCATTAAATTTACAATGAATGTCAGAGATGAAATAAGGGGGAAAAAACACTTTGAGAGATAGGGATAATATGTGCTCTAAGGTGACATACATCAAGATAAATGATCTTATACCACTTGTGCTTGGATAATAATGGGGGGTAGGTTTTTTTTTTGTTATTCCTCATTTCATAATTTCCAGAAGGGTTGGAAGTCGAAACCCCTAAGAATTAAAGCATCTGTCATTTTTGACTAGTCCATGATCTGTTTCACTTATATTTAAAATATATACACATACATACATATATATGTATTTCACTGCATTTAAACTTAGCATATCTTGCTGAGATGTCATAGCTCATCTAATTTCTTGCCAGGTTATTTCAAAATGCTCTTTTGCTAAGAATTGTGGGTTGGACTATGTGAAGGCAGACAAGAATACAGGCTCAACTCCAAAATTCATAATTATGTTGTTTTAAGACATTTAAGTAGTTTGATATTAACCTCAACATAATTTTAGCATTATTGTTATATTTATTTCTCTAGATTTGCCTGTGTGGGTGAGTGTATAGCTGTACTACAATTTACAGCCAACCCCTGCCTAATGTTGCTAATTGGTTCTATGAAAACACGAGGTTAGGAGAAACAAAATAATAGAGGGCAGTTAGTTCAACTAGAACAGTGTAATAAATGGAAGACACATTCTTTGGCAGCCAAAATTCAGACGACACAAATTTTCCTTACAACAAATGCAACTAAATTCACATTTTTTTTCATACCATAAATTACTCATTAGAGGACACAGCAAATTGATTTTATTCAATAAATCAGTAAAACACAAAAATTTTATCTACATATGGTAGACAATATGGTGATGATAGACTGAGACTTAATATAAAAACTAAAAGACAAAGAGAAATATAGAAAAGGAGTTAATAGCACTGGTCCTCTAGTGATAGTTCAGATAATTATCAACTATCTAATTCAAATCTTAGATGATCAACCAAATTTGCATGTGAGTTTTGGAATGTCATGGTATGGAGCAAGGCATTAGTGATGTTACTATAAAATAATGTTAGGGAAAACTTCTACATGGCATATCTCTCTAGAATGCAATATCTAGAACATAAGGGTAGGTTTCATTTTTGTCTTTATATACCTAGTACCTAGCACAGTGCCTGGTACATAGTATGCCATTAAAAATGCTTGTTGAGGTATATCATAGAATCTCAAACTTCAATGAAACCTTTAAGGTTAACTAGCTTTTCTCATGTGAAGGGTAAGGCAAGATAAAAAAATATATAATGGCACATGCCAACTCTTACAAATAAATATCTGAATAGGTACAAAGGGCACTGGACTGCATGTCTGATTTCTAATCCTGGTTTGGCTTTTAGCTAAGTAACTGAATGGTTACAATTATATCATAGAAACTCTTTCATGGTTTGTAAAATGAGGAAGTTGGATTGGATAAAATGATAGATCATGTGACCTCTAAGATCCCTTCTAACTCTGAAATTATTGTGCCATGGTTTGTTGTCGTTAATGGGTGTTGGGTTGTAGGGATGGGAAATCAGGGATATAATTTGGATAAGTGATTTCAGACAGCCAAAAAACAAACAAACAAACAACAAAGCTTTCTTTGGCAAGCAAGTTTTCAGTGGAAAGTTAGATGCATGACAAAATGATTTTTTGTGTATTAATACATATGACAAATACATAAAATGGAAAATGATAATATAATAAATAATAGTATACAAAATGTATTATAAAATTATATATAGACATACATACACCATATAATGATAAAAAACCTAAAAGTGACACAGGACCTCTATAATGTTATCTGACTTGCTGTCCTTTAGGAAATAGAGAACTTTGTGTTCTCCATATAGGGAGGACCACTATGGTCTACACTGAATATTCTAAGAAACATTCTACTTACTTTGTGGGATTGTTTAAAATGCTTTGGGTGTGCCACAGCTTATTCTAATCAATTTTCCCTTTGAGACTTCTAAATACCTCAGACCACACCTAGCCCACACCATTACCATCATCAAGTAGTATTTATTGAGTGCCCTCTGGAGGGTAGGATCTTTTCTTAGTTTGGTCTGAAAGGGAGGCAAACAATGGACTTGGAATTCAATTTTTAGCAAAGGGCAATTACACAGCAAAATACAAGTATTTTCACTTGGGAGTCTCCTAACTGAGTATTTATGTGGGCATGAGCTTATTTTTAGCTATTGCTTCATGCTTTGAAGGAGCATCACTTTCCATGATAAAGGCACTTGATCCACTGGTCTTCCTGGCAAACCACAAATAATTTCTTATTCTTGCTGGTCGTTCCAGAAATCCTCCATGGCATTTCTGTTCATTGCACTGGAGACCTTCATCTAAATATTTTAATTGCTAGCATATATAAGCATATATGATAATATACTTCATATGATACATTAAGGTTTGCAAAATACTTTACCTATGTTGTTTTATTTGATCCTAACAATAGCCCTGTATGGCATGAAAGAATCGAGCATTTATTAAGTGGTAAGTAATATACTAAATACCTTATAAATATTATCTCACACATGACTGAAAAATGAAACAACAAACAAATTGGACTGAAGGAAAATACATAGACCCACATAGTCCTTTGAACTTGAAGTAGTTATTCTTTCTCTTCTCATTGTCTCTGTTACCTGGGGAACTCAGTTAATTAGATATCCATGGAGATAACTTTTATGACTAATACCAAGTGAGGTGGAAAACAGGAAGATGTCGGCCACTGTGATAGTGCATGTGCAATATTGTTTTTTGGCCTTCATTTTCGAAAAGGACCATGACATCAAGGAGGAGATGTCATGACTTGCAAGTGAATTGAATTTAAGTGAGGGAGGGCTATGCAGAGTCACCAGCCTCATTCTCTCCTCCTGAGCCATCTGGGTCCAGTGGCAAGATATAGATCAGGATGACTAGAGATGGCCCCTACATGTCCAAGTCTAATCAAAACTGGATTCTATTCATTCATTCATTAATTCAGCAAGCCTTTTGAAGTATCTACTGCATGCCAGGCATGGTGCTAGCTTCTAGGGAAACAATGACAAAAATGAAATAGTCCCTGGCCTCAAGTAATTTACATTCCAGGGGAGGGAAACAATATTTATGCAGAAAAGGAAATATAAAATGTATGCATAATAAATCTAAAGTAATTTCCAGAGTGATATGAAGGAAACATTTATTAACAACCTACCATTGCTAGGCATTGTGCTAAGAGCTTTACAATATTATACAGTGCTTAGCACAGTGCCTGGTACGTAGTAGGCACTTAAATATTTATCTCATTTGATTCTCATGGCAACCCTGGGAAGTAGATGTTATTATTATCCCCACTTTATAGTTTAAGAAACTGAGGCAGAAAGTAATTAAGTGCTTTCCCCCAGGGCCACATAGCTAGTAAATGTCTGAAGCTGGATTTGAACAGGTCTTTCTGATTTCATTACCAGAGCTCTATCCACTGTATCACCTAGCTACCAGTGAGAGATACTAACAATTAGCAGTATCAGGAGATGCCTCTTCTAGAAGGTGGCAATTGAGCTGAATCTTGAAGTAAGCTAGGGATTCGATAAAGCAGAGATGAGAAAGGGGCACATTCCAAGAATTGGCAAACAGCCAAAAATTTGGAGTTGGGAGAAAGTCATGTATGAGGAATAGCAATGAGGTCATTTTAAAATTAATTTATTTTAAAGTTAAATACTAACAAATCTTTTTTACTTTTTCCCCCTTTTTCTCCCCCCCCACTGAAGACTACAATTAAGCACAGATACATACACACATATATACATATGTACATACATACATACATACATTTATTTATATACACATACATATACTTTGATATCTATAATCATACTCATATATAGACATATACATTCATATGCATCTATGTAAGACCATACTATACTTACTTGTCCTGTTTTTCTGAGGATGGATAACTCCTTCCTTCAATAAGTCTAAGTCTTTCCATATTTTCCCAAGTCCATCAACTCATCATTTCCTAGACCACAGCAATATTCCAACTTTATTCTGTCTAATTATTTAAAATAGTCTAAAACAATATTGCTCAGGGGCAGCTAGGTGGTGCAGTGGATAGAGCACCAGCCCTGGACTCAGGAGGACCTGAGTTCAAATCCAGCCTCAGACACTTGATACTAGCTGTGGGACCCTGGGCAAGTCACCTACCCCATTGCCTAGCCAGAAAAAAACAAAACAAAACAAAGCAATATTGCTTAATATGGCTGACATATAGAGTAGTTTCCCTATTTTTTCTCTTCTGATTAAATCTATTTTAGCTTTAACTTTGTCTAAGATTATTATTACTGCTCCTGTTTTTTTTGAAATAAATTCTACTCCTGATCTTTATTTTATGTGTGTGTATCTCTTATTTCCTATCCCTCCTAACTCCTCTACTTTACTTGCCCTCCTCTTACTTCACCTACTCCCCTCCAAAGATTTTCCCTTTTCCTCGCCCTCCCCTTCCCTTTCCCCTTACCCTCTTGTTTCTCTCTGAATTTAGAAGGCATTTATGGCAGGTCATTCTGACTGGAATGTAGATCATGTGAAGAAGAATGTACAATAGCCTGGAGAGGTAGGCAGGAGTCAGACTGTGAAGAGTTTAAAGAACAAATGGGTTAACATTTTGTCCTAGAGGACAGAAGGGGCCACAAGAGTTTCCTGAGTGAGTAGAATGACATGGTCAGAACTGTGCTTTAGGAATATCTATTTGGCACCTGTGTTGAGGATATATTGAAGAGAGAAAACTAGAGACAGGAAGATCAATTAGGAGGTCATTGCAACAGGCCCTGCAAGAGGTGATGAGGACTTAACCTAGGGTGATGATAGTGAGAGTGTAGTGAAGGGGAAAGATCCAATTTAAGAAATGTTTATTAAGCACTTACTATGTGCAAGACGCCATGCTAGGAATTAAGGATACAAATATAAAAACAAAATTCTTCCTCCTCTCATGTAGCTTTCATTCTACTATGATAAATGAGTAAATACAGTGTCTATAACGATGTGGATATATGAGTAAATGCAGTGTTTATATGGATGAATACAAAATAGTTTCAATAGGGAGAGTGCTAATAATAGTGAGGATCAGGAAAACTCTTGAGTAGAAGTTGACCCCTGACCTCTGCTTTGAAGGTAGTGAGGGCTTCTATGAGGCAGAGGAGTGGGGAGTTCATTCCAGACATAGAAAAAAAGCCCGTGCAAAGACCAAGAAATGAAAGGTGGAATGCTGTATGCTGACAATAATTAGCATTTTGACAGGAACAAAGAATATGGGAAGGGGACTACTATGAAAGAAGACTGGAAATGTGGTAGGTGATGACACTGTTGCACACTGTAAATGAGAAGTTTGGATTTTATCCTAGAAGTAATAGAGTGCCATTGAGAATTTTGGATTAGCGGTTTATATGGTCATTTTAGTAGCCATGTGGAAGATGGATTGAAGAGGTAAGAGACTGGAGGAAAGGCTGAGGCACTCAAGATATTCCTCTTTGCACATTAGATGGCACCATGCTGATTGGATCAAGCTCTCATAAACTCAATAGCTTCTTAAATGAGACACATAATCACTCAAAAGAGTCTATACTAACTCTCCACAGAGGAAAAATCAAGTGGGAGAAGAATATTGTCTAGGTGACAGCATTCAGTGAGATGGACAACCTATAGAGCTTATCTTCATTCCTTCTCTCCTTCATTCCTCTCCAGTCTGCTCTTGACTCCCTAGACTTCTTTCTGCAGTATGTCCCCTCTTACCCTGGATGATGCCTTCACTGCTATGTTCTTGCAGCCTTCTCACTCTGGAAGATCCCTCCACACAGCAGCCTTCTCACACTGCAATATCACTCCCTAGCACACCCTTCCCATTTTAGTCTTCATTTTATGTGTTATCTTCCCTCATTAGAATGGAACCTCCATGAGGGCAGGGACTGTCTTTCTTTTTACTTTTATGTGTATTCTCAGCACCTAACCAAGAGCCTGGTACATGCCAGTGTTGTTCAGTCATTTTTAGTCATGTCTGACTTTTCATGACCTTATTTGGAATTGTCTTTGCAAAGATTTTGGGGTGGTTTGTCATTTCTTTCTCCAGCTCATTTTATAAATGAAGAAACTAAGACAAACAAGGTTAAGTGACTTGCCCAGGGTCATACAACTAGTGTCTGAGGTCATATTTGAACTCATGACGATGAGTCTTCCTGATTCCAGCACCAGTACTCTATCCACCTAGCTGCCCGCTGATACATGGCAGGTGCTTCATAAGTTACTTGTTGACATGACAGTATACAGAGTGTCCCAAAAGTCTTCATGCAGTTTTAGGCTATTGAAACTTAAAACTTCATGAAGACTTTTGGGACACCCAGTATTTATTTTGGACAGACACTACAAATCGACAATGACCTAGGTACAGAATGGAAAAAAAGAGGAGAAAAATATTGCCTTTGGGAAACTGTAGAGTTTTTTTTAATTACCTTAAGTTTTTCTTTGAATCATAAGGTCATCTTTTTAATACCCATATTTTTTCAGTGATATTGCATGGATGTGAGTAACAGATTAGTGCAGCACGTGGGAGTAATGTTGAGGATTACCAAAAGGGCAATAGAGAGGCATATGATGGTCATAAACAGGCTGTAACACATCATAAGTGAGAAATTATGCTGGAGAAGTGGCATAAAGGATGCTATCAGAGATATATAAGAAAGGAAGATGGGACAATTACTTAACAAGAGCAATGAAATAACCAATGGACAGAATACATGTTCCTGTGGAATCCACATGATGTCAAGAGAATGAGTGAAAGTCCCTCAAAACATCGGGTAGATCCTTTAAGGTGGATTAACTAGAAAACATGGAGCTGAATCACGGGATGGGTAGGCATTGAGAAGTAGTGACAGGTACAATTGTTGGAGGCCATTTCTGCATCTGCAATCAGTGGAGTATTAGATATCATTGCAACACTTGGGCTGTCCATCTGTTATCCTTTGCTCTTGAGACATGATTAATTCACTTTTTTTTTAAAGACAATGGGGTTAAGTGACTTGCCCAGGGTCACACAGCTAGTAAGTGTTATGTGTCTGAGGCTGGATTTGAACCCAGGACTTCTGAATCCAGAGCTGGTGCTCTATCCACTGTGCCACCTAGCTGCCCCTGATTCACCTTTTTTTTTTTTTATGGTTATACATTTCTTCAGTCGTGTATTTTATTCCACTTCTTAAATACAAGTCTTTGGTGTCAATATGCCTCCTCCTGCTTTCTACCCAATGTGAATTTTCCTTTTTGCCCATGGATCACCCATGGTTTTGATTCTTTAAGACCCTGATATTTCATGATTCATAGCCACATAGTATCACCAGGAAAATATTGCTGTAAAAAAAAATGGGCTTTTGCAATAGAGGACAGCTTGGGATTGGTAAAAGCATGGTACACTTCCCCAAACAGGAATGATATATCTGTTGGAAAAAAGAGTCCTGAAATAGGGGTACTACCAATAGAATTAGTTCATGGAAACTAAATTTGAAACCTGACTTTTCATTTCTGAAGTTTGAAAGATGGGCTGGCCTACTTTGCTTGGAAGACAAATATATTTTCTCTGGCTGTTTGGAAGTAACTTGTTTGATCACATAAGATAAAAAAAATTAAAATTCTACTTTTATGGGATTGAAATACTCATCTAATTAAGGAATAAGAAAAGAAAACAACCTGATTAAACCACTTGATACTGACTAGGTTCTTTAACCCCTGGGATTTTTCTCATTTTCCTTTGGAACATCTTAGCTAGAAAGAACTGAAAATTTTTCAATTGGCTGAATATTCAAAATGTTCTTATTTTGGAGAAAAAGATATTATTATTATTAGTAGTAACAATTAAAATGGATTTATACAGTTCTTTTTTACATTTATGAAGGCCAGGGTCTGTCCAAGTCAAATATGGGATCACAAACAATTCAGAAACTAAAAGACCAAAGGGAGCTATAAAAAGGAAATGTATTCACATTGTCCTTGGAATTATGAAAACAATCCTTAGATCAAATGGGTTATGAAAATAGATAGGCTCTTGCATTAGTCAACTCAAGGAAGGGCTATTATCCAGAAACCACTCACAGCAGAAGGGCTATAACAAGTATAGAAGGTTAAAGGGAAGAAAAAAAATGCTGGTACAGTCTTCTAGAAATCTATGAATGTGAGTATACAAAGGGCCCTCTTTGATCATGAGGCTCTGTGAAAGGACAGATGCTGTATGGCATAATACTTCCTGCCACAGGAAACTGACACCAAGAAATGATGTGCTGATTGTGCATTTCAGAGAGGCAGTAGAAACTTAGGTAAGGCCTTAAGAACCAAGCCCTGGGGGGATAGATAGAGACAAACAGATGTGAAGACAGACAGATAGACAGAAAAAGCTAGAGAGCCAAGAGACACAGAGATAAAGAGACCAATAGAGAGAAAAAGACAGAGAGATAAACAGAGAGAAGCAGAGAGACAAAGACAGAGATAGTGAATGACAGAATCAGAGAGAAAAAGAGAGAGAGATAGAAAGATAAAGAGAGGCAGAGAGAGATAGTAAGTAATATAGAGTCAGAGAGAGAGAGAGACAGAGACAGAGATAGAGAGACAGAGAGAGAATGAGGTCTTGCTCTCTTCTTTTGGTAGATAGAAAGAGCATTAGCTCTGGAATTAGGACCCCTAGGAGCATTAGGAGAAAGTGAAGCTGGTGACTTTGCACAGCCCTCCCTCACTTAAATCCAATTCACCTGTGTATCATAGCATCACCTCCCTGATGTCATGGTCCTCTTCAAGAAGGAAGGAAAAACAACAACAACAACAACAACAACAAGTAGGAAGAGCATCAGTTCTGGAGTTAGGAGACCTAAGTTCAAATCCTACCTCTGACAGGTCTGGATTGTATGACCTTCTAACTTTATGTCTATGATCTCATGATTCTTTGCATTCAATTATCCAAGAAATTAAAGTTATCTTTCTAATGAATGATATGGCTTTGCAGATCAAAACAGGGAGGACATCATCTCTTTGGAGCACAGAAGAAAAACTGGAGGGGTCACTGAGAAGGACTCCCAATTGTCAGTTTATTGTGGCAGTGAAAGTACCGCATAATGTAGTGGGGAAAGAAAGGAATTTATGCCTAACTTTTAGAAAATAAAACCCCTAACATCATAGCATCTGGGCTGAAGGAACTCACTATAAATGCTTGGTGTGTGTCTGGACGATCTGTTCCTCAAATATTCTGAGTACTGGCTATCTATAAAAAGCTCATCATAGTCAGAAACCATATTCGGTCAGCTGTTGGTCAACAACGCAAACAGCCTTTTTTGGATCAAGGCTTCTCATCTCTTTAATGTGATTCCAATACTTATCATATTTTCCATACTAATGCCCCTTGAGGGAAAATATCTCTTTTGTCATGTATCTCTTGACTTGTGAGCTATTCCTTTTGCTTCAAAGAAGTTGCTTGTTGCTTCAGAGGTCAGGCTCTGCCAAAACGGGATATGTCTTGGGACCAGTGGGTTTGGTGAAGGAGAGGGTTCTATCTCAGTTCATTGTTGAGTTGTTTTAATTCAAGTCCAGTACTTTCTAGTGATTCAGTTTCCCTCTTTTTGTTTCTCTTCTGTCAGAAGAGGGGAGAAGAGGTACAAAAGTTGAAAAGAGGAATAGGGTAATTAGTCTGGGCAGAAAAGGAAAGACAAAGTATTTTCATTTTTCTTTTCTTTTTCTTTTATCTTTTCAACCACTTGTCCAAAGATAAGGTGAATATTAAAAATACTTTTGATTCTATTGTTTCTGGATATGCCATTTGATGCCATATTTCCCAAGTATTTGCTCATATCTAGGGCAAGTGAGGCACATTCTCAACACTAAATGGTCTATCTAGCCTGAGTTTCAGCTTAACCACATGCTTCTGAAAAGCTTCACATTGTCAATTGATTTGCCCTTTTCAACTTCCCTCCTCAACTTCTCCTCATATAATCCTTCTCTTTCTTCCAGATAGAGCTTAAGTGCCACCTTTTACATAAAGGTCTTTCCTGATTCTTCTCCCTCCAACTTCTAATACCCCTCTTTCTAAGCCACTTTGTATTTATTATTTTGACATTATGTACATACATGCATGCACACATATGAGAGTGAGAGTGAGAGTGAGAGTGAGAGAGAGAGAGAGAGAGAGAGAGAGAGAGAGAGAGAGAGAGAGAGATAGTTCCTTTCTTTTATACTGTATTCCCAGGTGCCTAGCATAAATGTTGATTGATTGATTGATTGAATGAGGAGTTGACTTTGCTGTAACTGGATCACATTTAGAGTTAGATGGGATCTTTGAGTTCCTCTGAGTTGACACCCTCCTCTATTTTACAGATGTAGAAACTGCAGCCAAAAGAGGTAAAGTGACTTACCTGAGATTATACCAGTAGTCAGAGGGTTGCATGAGGCACTGAAAGGTTGAATGACTTGCCCTCTGTTAATAAGTGATACAGACAGGATACAAACTCATATCAAGATTTCTTGCTCCAGAGCCAGAAATCTTTTCACAGAACTCATTTCCAAATCTGTAAAATAGGGATGCCTGCCCCATCATTCTCATAGGGTTGTTATGAGAATCAAATTAAAAAATAAACAGGAAAACGCTTGGAGAAGTAGAAACATTATGCTCATCTTGGGTTTTATTAATATGATTGGGCACTTGAAACAGATTTATGTTTTCTTCCCAGGTAATCCATACCTCTATTCAAATACCATTTCTTTTATGTTTCTGTTTTTCAAAGCTTTTTCATGCATATTACCTCATTTGGTCACCAAAACAGCCTTGTGAGGTCCATAATGGTGTCATTTTAGCAAAACCGATTTCCATCTTTTCCTCCTCTTGGTTGAGCTCCACTCAGATAAGAACTGGCCTCACCAGAGAGGATGAGGAGACTTTTTAGCTCCCTTGTTTCATAGGCATGAGGAAGCCCACCAGCTCTAACTCTGCACCTGGGCACCAGCGGTCTCTTCTTAATACTTGACAATGTCATTTTTTTCTTGTCAAAATGGGGATTCAGTGAATTCTTTGTTCAATTATGTGTCTAAAGAGGAGTCCTGAGCAGTGAGCACACAGTGAGAATCATTGGTAAGGAATTGTCCAGAAGGCATTCAGTATGTAAATGCACTAATTAGATCAATGTAAAAGAGCAATAGTACATTCTGTTATAGCAGTGTATCTGGCTCCATTAATAAAACCTCCCAAAGGCATGCACTACTAGTTTTCTCAATTAGTTTGTCCCAGACCGTTTCTCCTGAGGGGAGGGGAGGGAGGGGGACTGATGGGGAGGGAGAGCGACAAACTTACAGGTATTTTTTCCAGTTCAGAGAGCTGCCACAAATGGTCACCGATTCTACCTGACCACCAAAATCAGTATTAAAAAATGATGTCAGTGCAAATCGTTAGCAATATGGGAAAAACTGAGTGCAAAGCACCGATAATCTAGAGGAGAAATGAAAGAAACAAAAGAAAAATCAATGCCAAGTGGACATGACTCCATGGTTCTTTGGAAATAAAGAATGATTGCTCTCACTGTTGGATACATGTGGGTCATGGTGTCCAGACTGGTGGTCAGTCACGGACCTTGCCTTTAGCTTTTCCACAGACTTGTTATATAATGATGGACAATTATATGTTCCTTAGTACTCTCATCTGAAGTTTGGGTGTGCCAGAGCAAAGCCCTGGTGCTTTTGAAATGATGCAGAAATTTTTTATTTTTAAATTTTTGTTATTATTATTTTTTTGATGCAGAAATTTTTTTTTTAAACAAACAAGGGACAAGACAGAGCTTGGCCAGCCTCTGGCACTCTGGGAGCACTAGGATGGCAAAGACAGATACCAACCTGGTTTGGAAACCAGATCATCCTACAGTTTTTATTTTTTCAGTGTCTTCCCCCCTTCTCATTGCTCTCTCTAGTCACATCTTTTTTTCTCGTCTTTTCATTCTAGTCTACTCTCTCCTCAGCTGTCAAATTGATCTGAGAGTACAAGTCTGACCACATCACTCTCTCTGCCCATTCAATAAACTCCTGCAGCTCCCTATTACTCCCAAGACCAAATATAAAATCATCTGCTTGGTTCTTAAAGCCCTTTATAACCTTCGGGTCTTGCACCATATTCCCCCTCATGCACTTTATAATCCAGTGACACTGGCATCCTTTCTGTTCTTAACAAAAAGACACTCCATCTCCAGACTGCCCACATTTTCACTGGCTATATTCCATGCCTTGAATTCTTTTCCTTCTCATCTCCGCCTTCTGGCTTCCGTGGCATTTTTCAAGTTCTAGCTAAATCTCACCTTTTGTAAGGAGTCTTTCTTGATTTCCCCCAATGCCAGTATCT
This sequence comes from Phascolarctos cinereus, assembly GCF_003287225.1. NCBI lineage: Eukaryota > Metazoa > Chordata > Mammalia > Diprotodontia > Phascolarctidae > Phascolarctos > Phascolarctos cinereus. Next base: position 116,901,536 of record NW_027556180.1, on the reverse strand, counting down.
TTCCTCTGTTGATTATCTCTAATTTATTCTGCATATATAGCTTGAACATAGTTGGTTTGCATGTTATCTCTCCCATTAGATGTGAACACCCTGAGAACAGGGACTGATTTTGTCTTTCTTTGTATTCCCATTAATTAGCATGGTGTTGTTGCTCAGTCATTCATTTGTATCTGACTCTTTGTGACCCCATGGACCATAGCATGCCAGTGTTGTCCGTGGGATTTTTTTTGGCCATTTTCTTCTCCAGTGGATTAAGGCAAACAGTGCTTAAGTGACTTACTGACTAACTAGCATATAGTAGGCACTTAATAAATACTTACGGACTTGACTCAATTTGGCTTCATTTCTTTTGCATCAGGTTGGATCCAGGAAAGTCAGTAAGGAATCCTTTCAGTTTGGAGACACTATAATCAGAAAGAAATAGGGATTAGGGAGATCAATTAGAGAGCAGACAGGGAAGGGAAGAAGACTGGGGAATACGAGTTGTAGGGGAATGCAAAACTAAGAGAACTGGATATTTAGTAACTCAAATATGAGGCAAGAGATTGGCACATATGATGCTGAACATTTCTTAGGGAGTTGTGGGAAAATTGGAGAGACATTCAAATCTGCCTTGTCGTTTCCTTTTTCTCTCCAGAATACAGATATTTCCCACATAACATTGTGCAGATTAAAGTACTGGAGGGAACTTGTCAGAGCATCTGTAACTGAAGGTGGAGAAGGTGAGAGAAAGAAAATGCAAAGTGTATTGGAGAATCGTATAGAAGATGAGGAGACAACTTAGTCTTCAACTCCATTGAAGAAAAATGGGCTAAACCTGCAAAAAGAGGAGTTTTTACTAGAGTCCTCCCTCCAGCTTTCTGGTAAAACAGAAGTGTAAATATTGGAATGGGTAACCACAGAAGCTCGAAGACTCTTCTGAACAATTGGATATACACCTGTTTATGTATTCTCTTCAAGTAAAACTACTATGAAATTTGTTAAGAGATACCTTAGTCTATCTGCAGGTGAATAAACACAGTGACATTTGTTATTCCTTTAATATATACTTTAATCAGCTTCCCAGAACCCTAGGTCCCTGACCTCCACAGAAGTCATAAGATCAGGAGTAGGAAAGTACCTTGGAAATCATGTAGACCCATCCCCTAATTTTATAGATGAGGAAACTGATAACCAGAGAGGTGGAACAATTTGCCCAAGCTCACACAGGATGCTAATGGCAGAGCTGGGATTAGCAACTTGCTAAAGGCCCTACCTTAGTTCCATTTTCCTGCTCAGGCTGTTCCCCTTTCTTGTAATACCTCTCCCTGTCTCTGCCATTTGGAGTCTGACCCATCTTTGAAGCACAAGTCAAATGGCACTTTCCATGAAGTCCTCTCCTATGCCCCCTACTTGCTACCTTTCCCAACAGGACCTCAAAATGAATGAATAAATAAATGGATAAAGCAACTATTAAGCATTTCTTATGCACAAAGCATTGTAGTAAGTGTTGGGGACAGAAATAGAAAAGTAAGACATTCTTTGTTCTCCAGATGCTCACATTGGAGAAGATAGCATTTATGGAAAGTATTAGTGGCAAGTCAGATGGGAAGGTCTTATGATCCTTAGGGTGCAGCAACATAACTAATGCTAATGCGTTTTCTTGAATGTAATTTCCACTGATAAAAAACATTTTATCCATTCATTTCTGATGTACTTATCCTGCATTTTTGTCATATAATTCCTTATGTATGAGTTGCACCTCCCTTCTAGACTGTAAGCTTCATAAAGACAGGAGTAAAGTTCATTTAAACTTTCACTTAGCCATGAAGCAGGGTTCTACCCGCAGTAAGTACTTAGTAAATATTTGCTGAATTGAGTTGAATTATATAAAGAAGACACATAATGAATTGAAGAGAATAAATTAAATGTAATGGTTGAGATAACATGGAGAGGATTTAGAGAAATAACAGAATACTTGTGAGGTACAGTAGCAGGCATGATCAGGGTATGTGTATGGGGGGGAAATGAGGAAATCTGTTTGTCTATGCTCCATTTGGGCTATAATTACTAAATACAAAGGCTTCCCAAATCATGCTAATATAAGAGGTTTCCATATAAGTACAATAATCTTAGTGTCCATTTTCCAAAAATTTTTGATAGAAGCAGTATCTGAAGAAGGCTTGACACTGTTACTGACAAGTTAAATTTTATGCTAATGCTCTAGAGATGAACTTTAGGAGGAGAAACTGTTGCCTGTAATTTAATCAGAATTCGTATAAAACTTCCCTAGGGGAAATGAAAAAAAAAAGTCAGAAGGACCAGAGCAAGGAAAATAGTATTAAAGATAGCAAGGGTCTCTTTTAAAATATACAAAAACATGGAAAGAGATGAACAAAATATTGCTATTCTCTCTCTGTGTCACTCTCCCTCTCTGTCTCTGTCTCTTCCTCTCTCACATGCATGCACAATTTGACTAATAAAGTTATTATGGAAGTTTTATTTTAAGTTTCATTTTTAAAGGATCTGGTAACTTGCAGAACATTCTACAACAAATATGGTCAACCATTTGTTATGTGTAAGCAAAATGGGGACAAAGTGGAAAACTCTCTCCTTAGATCTCTTCTCTACCCCTTCTAACCAACAAACATTTATGGTACACTTGCTGTATTTACAGAATACAGCCTCTCCAGTGAGTGGGAACAACTCTCCAAAGAAAGAGTTAAGTAGAGGGTGAAGAGCCTCTAACCAGTGGTCCTTCAGCTAATTTCCTCCAGTGGCAAGCATCCAGAGGTAATTGGTGATATTGTAACCTTCAAGCAGTGTGAAATGAGGCAGCCCTAATCTCTCAAAGAACAAAGGTAAAGCACTCAGACAGCTTTTGAATACAAAACTGACTTTCTGGCTGATGCTACAGAAATCCTGCTACAGAAATCTAAGTTTCCAGAGGAAATTTTAAAAACTAAAATAATTCCTCTAAGCAGGTACAAAACTTTCAAGATTCTATGGGACAATTGACCTTTATTTAAAAAATAAAGTGTGTACTTTCAAATGTAGCCTCTGAGGCCCATAACAGGCCCTCTGGGCTACTCCCACATTGAAGATATTAAACCGTAATTATCTATTTTATGCCGTAGTTCCCAAGCCCCCATTTCCACTGAATCTCCCCCATCCCAAGCCATAATGAAACAGGTTCCATCATATTAAAGCAAAAGATATTTATGTATAAAAGAATTTAAGATAAAAACAAAGGAGTTAAACTAAGCAGCAAACACACACACACACACACACACACACACACACACACACACATTTCCAAAGCTGCCACTTTCTCATACGTGTGTTTTTGGAGGCTCTGGTTTTTTTTTTTGGCAGTACCAGAGGCCTAAGGACTTTCAAAGCAAAGAATTAGTACAGAAACTGGTGAGCAATGTAGAGAGTTTTGTTTCCCAGCATAGCAACCAAAGAAATCAGAAGCAAGGACCAGGTCATTGTTTGCCCTATCTGCCCCTCAACCCTGGTCTCCTAGAGTGCCTCTTATTTTTCTGAGAGATTCTTCTAGCCTTTTAAACTAGTTATGTTTTAGCTTGCTGGGTTCTTCACAGGCTTCTGGGACAAGTGCTTCCAGAATAAACATGGTGCTGCTGTTGCCCAGGCCCTCCTTTTGCAAAAACAAAATGAGCCACACTGCCTATAAGTAAAAAGCAAAACAAAACCAACCAAAAACTCTGAAGACAATAACAGAACAGGATTAACTTGAATTTTAAAGGACAATAATTTTTTTCATTGAAAAACAGTACGTAAGGATGAGCGGTTGTTTATTATTCCCTTCAAGGACTACTTTGAGCATAGTTCAGATTCCAAATATTTTATCCACTTCTTCCCCCAAGTCCCTAAATGTCCCAGAAATTAAAACATATAGAGATAGTAATAATTTATCTTTATGTGTAGTGCTTTAGAAATTATATATCACTTTCCTCACAACTCTGTAAGTTGGATATTATCTGAGAGGAGGAAACTGAAGGGCAAAAAGGGTATAGCATCCTTTTATATTGGCTTAGTCGGTTAGTATCAGAAGAGGCCTTCAAGGTAAGGCTTTCTCGACTCCAAACTCTTTGCTTTCTCCCCTATAGACTCAGTAACTGTCCAGTGTTGTGCTTGAGCAGATTGTGACAGCATTTGCACCTCAGAAATGCTAAAAATCAGGGCACAATTTATTGTTTTGTTGATTGTCTAGACTTAAGAAGGTGTTAATAAGGCAGAACAAATATCAAAATATATCTGTTAGTATATTGTTTCCTCCTGAAGAGCTGATTGCTACCAGCACAGCTCTGCAGTAAACTTAATAAATCATCCAGACTCACTATTCTTTATAGAAAAAGAAGGCAAGTGAAATGTCTCATATTTAAAATTCTCTTTGAAAATATGAAATTAGGGGAATTTATAATCCCAGAATGGTAGTTTCTGATGAGCTTTCCCCCTTTCTTTCATAGCAATTTTCCAAGGAAAGATACATTTAGAACCACTTAGAATTCAAAAGTATTAGAAGACTTCTGGCAGCATGATTGAAGTCAACAGATAGAAACAAATTGGCGATAAGAACTAAGCGGGATCAGGAAAAGCTTTTTGTAGAATGTGGGATTTTAGCTGGGACTTGAAAGAAGCCAGAAGGTAGAGATGAGGAAGGAATAAATTCCAGGCATGGGGGATAGCCAACGAAAATTCACGGAGTTCAACAGTCTTGTTCAAAGAACAGCAAGGAAGTTGGTATTACCGGATTATAGAATAAATTGGGATGTGAAAAGTATAAGGGTTGGGGCCAGATTAAGAAGAGCTTTGAAAGATAGGTATTTTTATAATGGATCCTGGAGGTCATTGGGCATCACTAGAGTTTATTGAATAATGGAGAGGAAGTATCAGACTTGTATTTTAGGAAGACTAGTTTGAGTGGAAGAAGGAAAGAAGGAAGGAAGCAAAGAAGAATGGAAGGAAGGGAGCAAGTATTTATTAGGTGCTTATTATATGTCAAGCACTGTGCTAAGTGCTGGGTATACAAATAATTAATAAAAAGAAAGCCACTCCATGCCCTTAAGTTGCTTAACATTTTAAAAGAGGAAATTAATGGAAAAAAGGGATTTGAAAAGGAGGAGAGTTTAGAAGAATAAGGGATTCACTGCCAGACTTGGTTTTAAAGTCCAGAAGTCAGGATCAGGAGCAGAAGGGCAATGAAAACTATTTGGCCTGGGCTGTTCCACAAAATGGAGTCCTCAGGAAGAATTCTCCGATGGCAAAAGAGGGTAGCCTATGCTAAAGGATATTCCAGGGTGAGAAAGTAGCAGATGCGTGGTTTCAAAGTCCAGAAGTCAGAGGATGGACTGGAGTGGGGAGAGACTTGAAGTAGGTAGACTAAGTAGCAGGCTATTGCAGTAATCAAGGCATAAGGTGATAAGGGCTTACTCCAGGGTGGAGGCAGTATCAGAGGAGAAAAAAGAGCATATGCAAGAGATGGTATGATGCTAAAACCAGTAGGACTTAGCATTGAATGCTTCCCCAATAAATATAGGAATAAAGAAAGAATACCTTCATTTCATGTTGTTATTTGACATGGTTCTATAAATATCAGAATCAGCAATAAGAAAAGAGAAAGGCATAGATATAAGGCAAAGGAGACATAAAGCTATATCCATTTGCTGATGGCATGAGGGTTTATTTAGAAATTCCTAAGGAATCAGAAAAGATACTAATTTAGACAACAGCTTTAGTAAAGCTGTAAGATATAAAATAAATAGACAAAAATCAATAGCATTTCTACATGGCAAGTACAAAATCCCTAAGGCAGTAATTGAAAGGGGGGGCCCATTCAAAATGGGACATGAAATATCTGAGAGCAAACCTACCCAAACCTACTCATTAAGTATTTAGTGACAGTTAGAAAATATCCTTAAATAAAGGACAAATAACTGAAGAGACATTCAGTGTTCATAGTTGAGACATTCTAATATAATAAAAATAATAATACTACTACAATTAATTTAAAGATTTAGTGCTGTATCAATCAAACTACCAAAGGAATGCTTTACAAAGCTAGACAAAGTAATTTTAAGGAATTCATTTGGAGTACCAAAGATGTAGAATATGCAAGTGAAAAAAAGTAGGGGTGGGGGAGAGATAATACTTCTAGACCTTACTATATTATATTATAAGTCAGTAATATTATAAATCAGTAATTATCAAAATAATTTGGTACTTGTTAAAAATAGAAAAGTGGATCAGTGGGACAAATCAGACAAGGAAGAATCAGAAATAATTGATTTCTGTAACTAGAGTCCAATAAGCAAGAAATTGACTAGGAAAGTATTTACTAGTTAGTAAGAATTGCTAGGAAAACTGGAAAGCTGTCTGGAAGAAATTAAGTTCAGGCTAACAACTTATGCCATATTCAACAATAAACTCAAAATAGATATATGACCAAAATATTAAAGTTAATATCATTAAAAATTAAGTACATCATATACCTTTTATACTTATGGCTAGGGGGTGAATTCTTAACTAAACAAGGGATAGAGGCTAATAAAAAATAAAATAGTTTCAATTACCTGAAACTGAAAAGCTTTTATATGAACAAAAGTAATACAACTAAGATAATAAGAAAAGCAGATGATTGTGAAAAATATTTGCATCAAGTATCTTTGAGAAGAATCTGATATCTAAACTATATCGAGAACTTATATAAGACTAATAACTGTTTTCCAATAGATAAGTGGCCAAGGATATAAACATATAGTTCTCAAAGGAAGAATTACAAACCATTAACAAACATATGAAAGAATGATCAAAGTCACTAAAAATGAGAGAAATATAAATCATAACAACTCTGAGGTTTGACTGCTCACCAATTAGAATTTATAAGGATGCCAAAAGAGATTAGACAAGGTTGGCAGGGTTGTAGGAAGATCAGGACACTAATGAATTGTTGATATTTCTGTGTATTGGTCAAACAATTCTGAAAAGAAATTTGGAATTATGCAAAGAAAGTGAGCAAAATGCCCATACCTTTTGACCCACATATTCTACTGCTAAATATATAACCTAAAAAAATCAAGGACACAATGGTCTCCATATACATAGATAAAAGTACATATACATATATCTATATAGATATATAGATATCAGCAATATTCCAAAATTAGAAGTAAAGTGGATAGGGGCAAATTAGGGAATAGCTAAATAAATTGTGGTATGTATATATATGAGGAATACAGAGAATCACAGGCAGATCTACATGAACTGATACAAAATAAACTGAGAATGAGGAAACAATATACACAAGTCCTACAACAATGTAAATGAAAAGAACAACAAACACATAAAAAACATCAAAACTAAATGCCACAAAATTATCATGCTCAGCTAGCAAGTAGCAAAGCTAATATTGTTTATTTGAAATTTTAAAATATCTCTTCATTATACATTATCTTAATTTCTGAATATATCCCCTCTCTTCTGTTACTTAATAAGTCATACATTGTAATACAAAATAAATAAGAGAGGAAAAATGTTTTGGCAAAACTAATCAATGCACCAGTGAAATCTGATAGAGTATATAATATTCCACATCCACAGCCTTCCACATCTACAAAGAAGGAAGATAGGTATATTATCTCATAGCAGAGACGAGATGATAATTCAACATTTCACTCATTCTAGATCCAATGCTCTTTCTGCCATGCCATACTTTTTAAGACAAATCATTGGGTTCCCATGAAAATATTAGCTAGGCTTCATTTATTCAGACTTCACTATTTGAAATTGGAAATAATTTGAGTATTTGAGTAGCTAGACTTACATTTTTACCTTTGCATTTTGAATACATTGTTTGTAAGTTATGGTGGAAGCAATATCCTAAGGCTCCTCCCTAAGTAAGTTAAGCTAGTTTTGAAAATGTATGCAAGATTTAGTTGGCTTAGAGGAATAAAGTTCTGTCTGTTGCTATGGCTTTCTGGTCATTTGATTATAAAAAGCTATGAGGAGCAACAGCTAGGCCTTTATGTTTGACTGGTGTACCTGCATGGGCAAACTAGAGTCAGGGGGAGCTGCATTCAACTGAATCATCAAGGTGTTCTTGCTGAATATCTAGGCTAAATGTCTTTGTTAAATATCTTTCCCTTAATATACCTTAATAAATCTCCTTTTGCTAACTCTCACATCTTCTATGAGTATTTCATTTTATTCCAATATTGTAACTACAGTCCCCTGGCAGCCAGGTCAGCCCTGGTATAGCCAATCTACCTTGTAAAGAAGATTACAAAGGAATATTTAACTTCCTAATATTTACTATTTTCAGACGTTTAGAATAATCGATGAATATGCAATGAATTATAATTAAAATTAAAGCTAGCTGGTGCTTGCACTAGTACCTGATATACTAATTACACATCAATCTTTTTCTAGTGATTAAGGCAGAACTTATACAGTATTATTCTTTTCAGGCCAGCTCCAGTTTTAGTATGTAATTGAAAGGCATAAAACAGCATGTTTGTCAAAGCATTCTGTAATTTAGACATAGTATCTTCCCCAAGGGACAGCTAGGTGGCTCAGTGGATAGAATGCTGGACCATGAAGTCAGGAAGATTCATCCACATGAGTTCAAATCTGACCTCACATACTTACTAACTGTGTGACCCTGGGCAAGTCACTTAACCCTGTTTGACTCAGTTTTCTCATCTGTAAAATGAACTGGAGAAGGAAATGGCAAACCACTCTAGTATCTTTGCCAAGAAAACTCCAAATGGGGTTGTGAAGAGTCACACATGAATAAACAACACTCAACCACTTCCACCAACAAAAAAGACATCTTCCTCAAAGTCTGAATTATGGTGGTATGGCTGTATATGCTGCATATTCCTTTAGATATTCACAGTCTTATTATGTAACCTGCTTTTAGTCCAAGGAAGGAGATCTTATTCAATGCAGAGTATGTCAATTTAATTGCTACCATGTCTAACTAGGCTTCAGAGATGAAGCTGTGAAAACAGCATGAAAGCAAATACATGCATACATACATAGAAAAAGAAGATGTTGGAGAACTCAAGTAGTTTGTGATTCTAAATATACGCATATATGTGAGACCCAGCATGGTAGAAAGTTCAAGTCCTGTCTCTGACACATACCAGCTGTGAGTGGATCTCAAACAGGTAGCATGTGGCCCCAACACTTCCAAGTGTTCTGCCTAACCAGATTAGAATGTAATTGGGAAATATTTAACAAAATAAATAAAATACAACATAATATGAACAATCTTAATATGTGGTTTTCTAAGTCAATATGTAGCCCCTGCAGATCCCTATCTACAGTTTAGTCGTCTTTTTCTATTTGAGTTTGACAACATTACTCTAAGCTAGTCTTTGAGACCATAAGTTTCAGAGAAAACCTGCATCGATAGAGGGAATTTCCTCACCTGGGAGTTCCTTTTAGGAAGGAAATCTCAGGTCCAGTCCTAATTTTTTTGTATCTAGACACACATACAGATATGTGGTGTGCTATGGTTGCAACACTTTAGGGATCTCTGATTTTATTGGTATAGAAGTCCTGAGGGGGTGGAGCCAAGATGGCAGAGTAAAAGTGACTTGTTTGAGCTCTTCCCCAAACCCCTCCAAATACCTGTAAAAAATGGCTCTAAATAAATTTTAAAGCAGCAGAACCCACAAAAAGACAGAGTGAACCAAATTTCTAGCCCAAGACAACCTGGATGGTTGATTGGGAAGGTATATCATGCCAGGCAGGGAAAGGAATACAGTTTGGTGTGGGAGCACAGGAAAAACAGGCCTCAGCGAACCTGGAGCAGCCCTCAGAGGACTGAATCATGGGCAGCTGTGGTGGTTTCCAGACTTCTCAACCCATGAACACCAAAGACAACTTAGAAGGTCAATAGGAAAAGACTGTGACCCTGGTCCCTGTGCTTGGCCCTGGGAGCAGCAGCTGCTTCTGGAACTTCTGGCAGACAGACTGAAGGGTAATTGAGTGGCTGATCAGAGAGGGATTACAGGGATCTCTCTGCTGGTTCAGGATTCTCTTGCTTTGCCCATGCTTGGATCTGGATCACAGTTCTGGGTGGCTGTCCTGGGGCGAGAAGTGATGGCGTGGTGGAGCTTTGTAGTGGTGATGAAAGAGAAAATCCTCCTCACAGTTCCAAGGCAGGAAAGAGTGCTTGTGGTTACTCATGGACCAGAGCACAGGCCAGGAAAGGAGTAAACACCTCGTCCCTTATCATACCATCTTGGAAGAAATGAAAATTTCAGGTCCCCAGAAGTATCTCTGAAAACAGCTGCACAAAACCCTTGAAGCTTGGGACAGTACATTCTCCACATTGGAAGCATACCCCTACCTTAACAAAGAGTTTATAATTCAAGTAATTGGCTGGGATATGAGCAAGCAGCGCAAAAAGAGGCAGACTATATTATCTTACTTTGGTGACAAAGAAGATCAAGATATATGACCAGGAGAAGACAACAAAGCCAAAGCTCCTACATCCAAAGCCTCCAAGAAAAATATGAATTTGTCCCAGGCCATGGAAGAGCTCAAAAAGGATTTTGAGAAGCAAGTAAGAGAAGTAGAGTTAAAACTGAGAGTGATTCAAGAAAATAATGAAAAACAAGTCAATGGCTTGCTAAAAGAGACCCAAAAAAATACTGAAGAATATAACACCTTAAAAAAATAACCTAACTCAAATGGCAAAAGAAGTCCAAAAAGTCAGTGGGGAGAAGAATGCCTTAAAAAGCAAAATTGGCCATGTGGAAAAGGAAGTCCAAAAGCTTACTGAAGAAAACACTTCCTTAAAAATTAGAATGGAGCAATTGGAAGCTAGTGACTTTATGAGAAACCAAGACACTGTAAAACAAAACCAGAAGAATGAAAAAATAGAAAACAATGTGAAATATCTCATTGGAAGAACAACTGACCTGGAAAATAGATCCAGGAGAGAGAATTTAAAATTAGTTGGACTATCTGAAAGCCATGATAAAAAAAGAAGAGCCTAGACATCATCTCTCAAGAAATTACCCAGGAAAACTACCCAGATATTTTAGAACCAGAGGGCAAAATAGAAATTAAAAGAATTCACCAATCACCTCCTGAAAGAGATTCCCAAAGGAAAACTCCTAGGAATATTGTAGCCAAATTCCAGAGTTCCTATGTCAAGGAGAAAATATTGCAAGCATCCAGAAAGAAACAATTCAAGTATTGTAAAAACACAATCAAGATAACACAAGATTTAGCAGCTTCTACATTAAGGGACCAGAGGGCTTGGAATATGATATTCCAGAGGGCAAAGGAGATAGGATTACAACCAAGAATCACCTACCCAGCAAAACTGAGTATAATCCTTCAGGGGAAAAAATGGTCATTCAGTGAAATAGAGGACTTTCAAGCATTCCTGATGAAAAGACCAGAGCTAAACAGAAAATTTGACTTTCAAATACAAGACTCAAGAGAAACATGAAGAGGTAAACAGGAAGGAGAAATCATAAGGGACTTATTAAGGTTGAATTGTTTACATTCCTGCATGGAAAGATGATATTTGTAACTCATGGACCTTTGTCAGTATTAGGGTAGTTGGAGGGCAAAAATTATATGCATTTATATATAGATAGAAAGATAGGTAGACAGATAGACAGATAGATAGATAAATAGAGGACACAGGGTGAGTTGAAGATGAAGGGTGATATCTGCAGAATAAAATTAAGGGTTGAGTGAGGATTATACTGGGAGAAGGAGAAAGGGAGAGGTAGAACGGGGTAAATTATCTCACATGAAATGGACAAGAAAAGATTTTTACAGTGGAGGGGAAATGGGAGAAGGTGAGAGGGAATGAGTGAATCTTATTCTCATCAGATTTGACTTAAAGGAATAACATATACACTCAATTGAGTATGGAAAGCTATCTTACCCTACAGGAAAATGGGGGGAGAAGGGCACAAGAGAGCAGAGGGGTGATAGAGGGAAGGGCAGATTGGGGGAGGGGGTAATCAGAAGCAAACCCTTCTAATGAGGGACAGGGTCAAAAGAAAGAATAGAATAAATGGGGGGGCGGGATAGGATGAAGGGAAATATAGTTAGTTTTTTACAACATGACTACTATGGAAGTGTTTTGCATGACTACACATGTATGACCTGTATTGAGTTGCTTGCCTTCTCAATGAGGGTGGGTGGGGAGGAAGGAAGGGAGAAAATTTGGAACCCAAAGTTTAAAAAAGCAACTGTTAAAAAAATTGTTTTCATATGCAACTGGGAAATAAGATATACAGGCAATGGGGTATAGAAATCTATCCTGCCCTACAGGAAAATTGAAGGGGAAGAGGATAAGGGGGGACAGAGATAGATGCGAGGGCAGATTAGGGGAAGGGGTATTCAGGATGTATGCCATCTTGGGGTAGTGGGAGTGATGATATGAGGAGAAAATTTGGAACTCAAAATCTTGTGGAAGTAAATGTTGAAAACTCAAAATAAATAAATTAATAAAAAAAAGAAGAGTGTAAAAAAGTAAATGCAAATTTGGGCCAGTGCAATCAATCATTCATGTAGAAATACATACATGTTAAAATTCATTCAATTCCTAAATGAATCAGTTTATTAAAATTTAATAAGTTATAAAAAAATCCCTTCACCCATGTGAATACAACCCCTCCAATTCTTGGGGGCTGTTGCTGTTCTGATTGATGAGTGCTCACATAGCTCACTAAGTCTTATTTATTCCAATCATCTTCTTCCCATATCACAAAGGGCATGTCAGTTTGCTACTGTGTACCTCTACTCACCATTCCTGTGACTTTCCAGACCAACCTTTAACTGACTGCCACTCTCCTTTATTTATTCTTTCACCAATTAGAACATAAGCTCCTTGAGCTGAGGCACTGTCTCACTTTTGAGTGTATGTTTCCAAATGCTCTGGGCTAAGCTTGACTCAGGACAGTGCCCTGGTAGTTTAGGTTTGAAATTTGAACAAAATGAGACACTTACAGGCTATTCAATGAGAGAGAGAGAGAGGAGAGAGAGAGAGAGAGAGAGAGATGGCTAGCCATATCAAGAAAAGTCTATCTAACAAGTATAACTATTGAGGGAGTTGATTTCAATGAGTGAAGCTCTTTTTCTTGGATTATCCATTTTGGTCAAGCATCAGAGTGTGTCTAGAGCCTCTCATGGCTGTTTTGTATTTAACAAACCAGTGAGAGATGTCAACCCCCTGGGCCAATCAGGTCTCTATGACGATTTCAATTCTATTTAAGGAAAAACTAGTCTGACTTCTAAGGGGCCAGGGTTAGGATAGAGCTCTCACCACACTACAGTGGCTTGCCCATAGTAAGATCTAAATAAATGTCTTGATATTAATTTATTTTTCCAGAGTTGATATGTCTTAAAATTTCATTACCCTAGAGCCAGCCTTATGATTGACTTCTCTGACTTAACTAGGATGATCCTCAGATGACAGACCTACAGTTCTTTGGCTACATACCCTTTGCCTTTGGAAATCTCAACTTCTTTTGACACACACCTCTAGTTACACCTATGTGAAGTGACCTTAGTGGTAAATACCTTCTCCTTCTTGAAATTACCTATGTTTATACGCACATATACATATATGTCTGATTATATATAATATACATTTACATACATACACACAGGTATGTATATGTATACACACATGCATAACACATACATTCTTTATTTACCTGAGTACATCTCGAATCTCCCCACTCAACCTCCATGAAGAATATATACTCTTCGGGAGCAGGGATTATTTCCTTTTTTGTCTTCATGTTTCCAGCACCTAATAAGTGCCTTATATGTTGTGAGTCTCAAAAGACTTCCTGAAGTTTTAACCTGTAATAGTGCAATACAACTGATCAAGAAGCCAGCTTCTTTCTTGTGTATTTGGCATGGGGGAGTCCCCCAAAACAGCTCTTTATTTTGTACTAGGTCTTCCTTTTTTCTTGATCAGATAAAGGAAGAAGGAATTATGGAAAAACTGTGCTTCGTTCTTAAAACTTGTTATGGTATAGGCAGCTTGTTACAGGAAAGCAGAATAGATGGTCTGGGCAAGAAGGCAGTAATTCTTTCTCTAAGGCTTCCACTAGCAAGTTTAGGAAAGTGATAGTTGTGGGGGCTTCTGGGATGGAGTTTTCTAAAGTAGGTTTCATAGAATGGACCAGGAAGGTCAAGGGATCCAGGTGAATGAAGCCTCTTTGAGGCAATGCAAGGCAGGGTGGGACAGTCTGATGACCTGAGTGGCTTTACTTGTCAATATTTATGTTTCCCTGTGCTTTTTTTTGTGTATCCCTGGAGAGTCTTATACTGTAAAGAAGTCTCTAAGCTTTAGAACACAGACTATACCAAAGGGCTAGGAGGAGAGGGTGCTGTGTGTTTCAATAAGATTGTAATTTTAGAGCTAGAAGTGACCTTACAGGTCATCTGGTCCAACCTTTTCATTTTACATATGAGGAAATTGAGGTCCAAAGACTTTAAGTGGCCAAGCTATGATTCCTATGTAGCTATTTTTACTCCAAATCCAGTGCTTTAAAAAAAATCTATATCATGATGCAATATCAAATGCAATTTAATCTATTGTCTTCTTCCTACACAATTAATTATTCATCTGTCAATGTCCAGTCTCTGAATCTCATAATCTGGACAATAGGCATATCTCATGAACTAGGTTTTTCTTACATAGACAGTTAGGCTTGGTTAGTATTAACCAAAACGAAAGTTTTGGTTTGTTAGCAACAACAAAATATTATTAGCAAGGTTTTTATGAAAGTGGGGGGGGATGAAATGAAAAGAAATTATCCTCTTATTATTTGGCTGTTGTTTTGACTTATTTTTGGAGAACTCTTTTCAGTTTGGAGTTCCATGTGTTACAAGAATTTCTATTTCAACTCTTGTACTAGGCAAACTTACCAGTCATAAGGTGTCCGCTGGGTTTAGCATGTAGTCCCTTTTTTCTATAACAATACTTAGCCTCTTCATAAATGTTCAGTTAATTGAATTACTTGTTGAATTCTTGGCCACACCCTTTACTGGAAATATTAGAGCCAATTTAAATAGTTCCAAGTTTCTATAAATGGCTCTTATTCCTACGCAAAGTTTTTGGTACTCTTATTCCATTAGGTTGGCAGCTAGGTGGCATAGCAGATAGAGTGCCAGTCCTAGAGTTAGGGACACTCATCTTCCTGAGTTCAAATCCAGCCTCAGACACTTACTAGCTGTATGACGCTGAGCAAGTCACTTAAACCTTGTTTGCCTCAATTTCTTCATCTATAAAATGAGCTGGAGAAGGAAATGTCAACCCACTCCTGCGTCTTTGCTGAGAAAACCCCGAATGGGGTCACAAAAAGGTGGACACAACTGACAAACAGCTCAGCAACAACAACAATCCCATTAGGTCATGTATTAGGTCAATTTGGTGGTTGAGGTTGGGGTTGGAAGAAAACGAGGCATTAGTAGAGCATTTGACATTGAACAAAAGGTGGTTTTCTCCATGACAGCATTGAAAGGATATTCAGCAAGGATGGAGTATTGATTTAACTGGGTGTGGTTTCTCTTGTATCCTCATTTGTCGAGGTGATGTGCATAGTCAGATACGTATGTCAAGCTTGAAGAGCCCCTGATTCCTTGCTTGTTAATCTTTTATAATGAGCCAACCAAGAAGATACATCAATGATTTTCACCTTAGTCTCCTGGACCAATTAATGGTTTAATTGCCTGTTAAGGAAAAAAAAAACCCACTACCTTAGTCTTAAGAGTAGATGTTTCTTCTACCTTTTTACCTAATGGAGAATTACTATTTTCTTCCTTAGTGGAAAAAATTCAACTGGGACTCATGGGGGGAGTTACACCTTTTTAAGGCAGTCTAAGGTGGCACAGTGGATAGAGCTAGGACTGAAGTTAGGAAGATTCATCTTCCTCAGTTCAATTCAAATCAGGCCTCAGACACTCACTAGCTATGTGACGCTGGGCAAGTCACTTAACTTGTCTCAGTTTCCTCATCTGTAAAATGAGCTGGAAAAGGAAATGCAAAACTACTCTAGTATCTTTGCCAAGAAAACCCCAAATGAGATCACAAAGAGTCAGACATGACTGAAATGACTAAACAACAAAACAGGGATATAAAGACCAAGATTTGAAGTCTGATTTCAAATCTAGGACTCTCTACTGTACCACAGGGCCTTAATAGAATCTCAGGAATAGCTTTGACCCTATCGGTCATTGAGTTAAGCTTAAAAATTAATCTTTAATGGTGACACTGAAATACATCAGGAATAAATATATTGCTGGAATAGACTTGAAAAGTTGAGGACCATATCCTGGGAAATCTGCAGTGATAATCTTGGACCTGCCTAAATCTATACACTTAAAGTATATAATATGAATTAAAAAACAAACAAAAAACCAAAAAATACCGTAAGAAAACCAGAGTATTTGTTTTGACTTTTTTTGAATATGACTGGCATTGATGTGGTCCAGGTGACACTATTAACCCACTTCACAGGCCTAGCAAAGATCATCTAATTAATGATTGATTGAAATCTGGAGAAAAAGAAGCCTTTACTCCCAGAGTAGAAAGTACATCTGCATAGAACCTTCCTGGGAGCCTAGCTGCCAAAGACTGCATCAACACTTAGAGTTCCCTGTAAGTGCTCAGCTTAAGTCACTCTTCATAATCCCTTTATTAGCCCTCACTACTCACCTCAGCAACTCTGCCAAGTAGAGTGTACTTTAAATTCTAACCTCTTAAACCACTGGGCTCTTAAACCTTTTCTAAAGGTTCAATGACCAACCCATAAACACAGATACTCTTCTCTGACTTCTGTAAGGGGTTAAGAAGAAGGTGGTTTTCTTTTTTTTCACTCTTCTTCAGGCCTATTGAGGTATGGGGAATAATATTTCCATTTAATTTAGCTATGCTTTCTTTTTCTTACATTTCATTCCTTTAGGCCATAGGGGGAAGGGAGGGGCAAAACATATACCACTCTAAGTCCTATAATCTTATGATGCTGTGATTCAGAAACACTTTAAACTAGCCAGTAAGAAGCCTTTAGACACTTTAGGAATGCCCAAAATAAGTGAGACTACTTAAGGGAATTTAGGAGTTTATTCAATCTGATGTGGTTTCAGTCAGAGGAATCTGTTGCTAATCATTGTTAGTTGATTTATTTACCCCAATCTTTAAAACCATCTCAAGTATGCTTTTTTAGATTTCATACAATGAAGGATCAAATGATGTTTGAGGACACAGACTGATTAATATATTTTTTCTTTTTTTAAAATTAATTTATTTTGGGGGCAGCTAGGTGGTGCAGTGGATAGAGCACCGGCCCTGAAGTCAGGAGGTCCTGAGTTCAAATTTGGCCTCAGACCAAACACTTGACACTTACCAGCTGTGTGATCCTGGGCAAGTCCATTTAACTCCAATTGCCTAAAAATAAAAATAAGAAAAAAAAATAACATTAATTTATTTTGATTTATCAACCATCACTTCCATAAGCTTTTGAGTTTTAAATTTTTCTCCCCCTCCTTCCTTACCTCTCTCCCCAAGATGGTGTGCAATCTGATATAGGCTATACATCGCTATTAAATATATTTTCAAATTAGTGATGTTATAAGTAAGAATTAGAACCAATAGGAGGAACCACCAGAAAAAGGAAACAAAACACAACAGAAGAAAAAAAATAACAAATAGTATGCTTCAATCTGCATTCTTTCTTTGGATATGGATAGTGTTTTCCATCATGAGACCTTTGGAGATGTCTTAGATCCTTGTACAGCTGAGAAGGGTTAACAGACTGACTAATGTTGAGGTACGATTTAAATCTGCTTGCTTTCCTTCACTCAAACTCTTCCTTTTCCTTTTCTCAGGGGTACGCATGTATTGTGCTCTTTTCTTTATAATAAGTAATAATGGTAGTATAAAAAGAGAAAATTACCATATTGGTAATGAAAAAAAATTCAGCAAAGCTTACTTTAAATGAAAATAACTAATTTTTTCCCAATTTAAGGAAAATCACAGAAAATTGGGTTCCTATCAGGAACTCAGTTTACTCATTTATTCACCCACCTATCCATTTAGTTATTTGATTGCTCATTTATTTATTTAAAGACTCTTTCATGGTATTAGAACTGGCATGGTTATACAATCCTACTTTTTCTGTATGTACTTCTTTAATATTTATATGATTCTATGATTTCATCAGAGTAGATAGCCCACCCACCAGTGCAGATTGTGACCTGTATATGGTACATGTTGACAAAGTTTTCACAGTAATTCCTCACTGCATAGACAGAAAGTGACCCAAGCCCCACCTTCCCAGATACAGAACATCATAAGAACTGTGAAGCAGTAAAAGTTAAACTGTGTGGAAGATAGTCTCTAGGATATTTAAGGTGGTATGATGGATAGAGTAAGAGACCTAGAGTCAAGAGGACCCGAATTCAAATTCTGCCTCAGACACTTAACTAGATATGCAACCTTGGGTAAGTTACTTACCTTCTTTAGGTAAACGGGAATAATAATAGCACTTCTCTTGTAGGGTTGTTATGTGAATCAAATGAGTTAGTGTAAATAAAGCACTTTGCAAGCTAGCTATTATTATTAAAGCTGGAAGGATCTTGAGACAGAGCCTAATTCTTGCTTTTATTATCATGTTAAGACAAACTGTCCCTCTCTAGACAATTGTCCAAGTGACTCTAGGGCTTCCAAAGCTCACAAATCTGGGGTTTAGGAGGTATAAAAGCAACTTCAGGGTGGGAATCTTCTTTTGGAACCTAGGATGACTTTCTGTGTGGGACTAAGTGGGGCACAGAGAACCACATCCGCTACAATAGTGTTTAAATTGCATCATGCATCTTTGATTTATAAGCATTCTTATATCCTTTAATTATTTTAGCAAAAGTACAGTATAACTAGCATTACTGTTGTCTAAATGTTCCATGAAATGAATACTGAGCTTGAGGCCCCTTAGGGCAAATTCACCGTCCATGTACCACCTTCTTGTGTGATTCTTGTCCATACCCTTCCATAAATCTTTCTTAGAGTTAACTACCCAAAGTTTTCAATACTTTGTGGAAACCAGTGACATGCCTGGACTCTCTGAACCTCACTTTCATTCCATAGCCAGTTTAACTTCCATTCATGTATATTTGGCCTTGGTTAGAATCCTGGTCTTTCCCAACTCACTGACTTTATATATGCTTTTTTCCAACCCCTGAATTGCCCTTCTCCTCCATTTTCAAATATTGAAATCTTACACATCCTTCAAGTCTCAACATTCAGTTTCATTTGTTTTATCCCTTTATTATAGATTGTATGTGTATTATTTTCCTGGTTCAGTTTACCTCACTTTGCACAAGTCTTTTTGTGCTTTTCTGTATTCATAATATTTATAATTTCTTAGAGTACAGTAATATTCTATTGAATATCACCACAATTCTTTTAAACATTCCCCTATTGAAATATATTACTTCATTTTTAGCTCTTTGCTAATATAAATAATATAAATAATGGTGCAATATTTTGTTGGATATGAGGCTTTTCTTTTTGTCATTTTTTTCTCACTGAGGTATATGCTTACCAGGGGAATCTCTGGTCTGGGCATTTTAGATACTCTTCACAGATTTTCAAATTGCTTTCCATAATGGTTAGGGCAATTCACTATTAATTAATTCATCATTAATATTCCTATTTTTCCACAATCCCTCCAACATTGAGATATTTTGTTATCATTGATAATTTGCTGGTTGTAATGTAAAACCTTGAAGTTGTTTTTCTGGTTTGTATTTTTTTTAATTATTAGTAATTTGAAGAATTCTTTCACATGGATTGTTAATAGTTTGTAATTCTCTCTCTCTCTCTCTCTCTCTCTCTCTCTCTCTCTCTCTCTGTGTGCAAATTGTTTGTGTCCTTTGACCACTTATTCACTGAGGAATGGCATTTAGTTATATATTTATATTAATTTTCCATGTTTCTTGAATATTAGACCCTTATCAGAGATATATGATACAAAGATTTTTCTCCCTCAAATGACAACTTGCCTCTTATTGTTGTCATATTCAATTTGTTTGTAGAAGCCTTTTTAATTTCATGTAATGGAAAATATCAAATTCATCTTTAGTGATTACCTCTATCCCTTATTTGGTTAAGGACTCTCACTCTATTCAGAATTATGAAAGATACCTAACCTAGTTTTCTTATAATTTTTTAAATGGTATGATTTAATATTAAGGTCACAGATCCCATTTGAGCTTATTGTGGTATATGGTGTAAGGTATTGATCTAAATCTAATTTCTGCCAGATTATTTTCCAGTTTTCCTAGCAGTTCTTGTCACATAAAGAATTTTTCTCACAGGTATTGATTGTTATTTATCTTTCTTTCTCCATAGCACAATTCACACATTCCTTTCATATTTGTGAAACTGAATTTAAATGAAGTTAAAATATAATTCTGAGTGACTGATTATTGCTTTGCCATTTGATATATATTTAAGAAAATGTTATAGCATTTAATAGCTTCAAATAATTAATTAAATATGGTTCTTGTGGTAATTCTGTGAAGTCTGAACATTAGGCACTTGGACAAAAGTATAATTTCCTATCTCAGCTTTGCTACTTATGCCCTATACAACCTTGATCAAGTTACTTAACCATAACATTGTTTCTATGGAAAGATGAGATTCAACTTACAACATTTTGACTTATAGCCTCTTTTATAGGGACAGACTTCAATACTTCAAGGATCTATGATTTTGCTGGTAATGGTACTTCCTCAAGTGATGTAAATTATGGCAGTTTTATAACTTTATAGTCAGTCTTCATGAGTTGCTGTGTATAATAACAAAGATATTGATCACTAGTTACCAGCCTTCAGGAGATACTTGACTGAATCAAGTATTTTTGTATAATAAACAAACAATAGTTTTGTATTCTCTACGTCTTTCAGTCAGTTGTATGGTGGCAAAGATGTGAAGTGATATTGAATATTGCTTGCAAAAGCCTGCCTATTTCTGTCAAATATCCTCATTAAGGAGGCCCTGGATGCATGTGTGTATGTGTGTGTTATTAAAAATAATCTCAAACATTTTGTGACGATGAGAAAGTAGGCACATAGTTCAGTAATTATTTTTATTTCTTGGTTGCTTTTTTTTTAAGTAGAATGATAATCTGAGTTTTTTTTCTATGCTTTTGGTGTCTTCCCTTCCTTCAAATGCCTTGAGGATTGATCCTGAAGTTCTATTAAAATTCTGTCACTTGCAGCTCTGGCCTTTTCTATGCATACTCAGTGTAGCTCAGCTACTGTTTCCAACTTTGTTTTCTACAGTGCAATTTTCATTTTCTCTATAACACGTTCAGGACTGTGATATGAATCCAAATGTGGTGACTACATTAGATTTGATGATCAATCAATCAACAAATAAGTATTGAATAAGCTTTATGATATGCCGGCCACTATTTTGGAGAAACAAAGAAAAAACAGAATACTGTCTGATCTCAAAATGTTTACATTCCAATGAGGAAGACAACGTACATAAATCAGAATATTTACACAGCTAGTAAGTGTCTAAGACAGAATTTGAAGTCGAGTTTTCCTGACTATAGCCCCAGTACTTTATCCATTGCACCAGTCTACTCAAGGAAGTGGTCTTTGAGCTGAATCTTAAAGGAAGCTGAAATTCTAAGAGTTAGAGATTGGGAGGGAAAACATTCTAGGATGAAAAACAAGCAAAGCAGAAGGCACGAAGATGGGACACATAATGTTGTGTTTGAGGAATAGCAAGCAAGTCTGTAGGGCTGGACCATAGGGTGTGTTTAGGGGATTATAATGTAATAAGATTAGAAAGGTAGGAAGGATCCAGGTTGTGAAGAAGTTTAAATGCCAAATTGCTAAGTTTATATTTGATCATAGACATAATAGGGAACCACTGTAGCTTATTGAATAGAGGGCTTAACAAGGTCACACTTATTCTTTAGGAAATGAAGAGTTTGCTATAAAAATTTCTACAAATCTTTTCCATCTTTCATTTGTTTTTTCTTCCTTTTTTCCCCCTTAAAATGCCTGGATGACTTTGCTTAGTTAAGTCTTTCATAAAACTTTCTTTAATTTTTTTCCTTTTACTCTTTCTTGCTTTTTATTTTTTTAAATATAAATTTATTTTTAGTTTTCAACATTCACTTCCACAAGTTTTTGAGTTCCAAATTTTTACCCCATCTCACCCCTCCCTCCACCTCAAGATGGCATGCATTCTGAATATCCCTTCCCCTAGTCTGTCCTCTCTTCTATCTCTCCCCCCTTCTCTTATCCCCTTCCCCTTCTATTTTCCTGTAGGGCAGGATAGACTTCTATACCCCATCTCCTGTATTTCTTATTTCCCAGTTTGCTTTTTATATTTTTTAATGAGGTATTAGTATGTATAGGGCAACTAGGTGACACGGTGGATAGAGTGTCAGGCCAAAATCAGGGACACTCATCTTCCTGAGTTCAAATCTGGCCTCAGATACCTACTAGCTGTGAGACCCTGGTCAAGTCACTTAACCTTGTTTGCTTCAGTTCCTCATTTATAAAATGAGCCAGAGGAGGAAATGGCAAACCACTCCACAATCTTTGTTAAGAAAACCCAAAATGGAGTCATGAGAATTGGACACAACTGAAATGACTCAACAGCAACAATAACTAATGTTTATAATCATCTAACATCTTTCTCTTTAAGTTTATGTTGCAAGTCAAGATTTCTCTTAGCTGTCATTTTTTCTGTGCTTGGCAAGTAAGCCAAATGTTTGCAGATTACTATGGCCTTTTAGAATCTTTTGTTCTCATCTTTTTGTTTTTTCTTTGAGACCTGTGATTTCATTATTGTTGGGAATTCCCAGTGAAGCAGCTCTCTTACTGAAGCAGACCTGCAGCTGTTCTATGATTTATAGTATTAAGCCTGGGTTAATTACGAGATTAAATGACTTGCCTAGATTCACTCTGGTAGTTAAAGGCATGATTTGAGTCTAATTCTTCCCAACTCTATAGCTGAATCTCTAGCATCCTGTGTTTCCTTTCAGTCTTCTCATTGTGGCATTCGTTTATATCAGTTAAAACTTCTGTATGAAATTATTATGATATATGTCAATATCCTTTCCTCTATCCATTACCTAGGTTTTGGTACAAATAACTTTAAGTAGGTTGGCTCAAAGTTATCTTACTTTCATACCATATCTTTTTATAATTTGTGAGGAGTATCTACTTTTAATATTTTCTTGCATATGTTGGTGATCTGACTGTGCACAGACAGATGATTCAAGAATAACACCTTCCCCCTCCCCACAGTTTCCTATCTATTAAGATATAACCAATTTGACATGTTTTAGTACCTTTCAATTCTTTTCTAGGAGTATGAATACTATATAGACATGAAGCTTCTGTGGAGTGTAAAAGTCTTTAATCTCTTTCATTACTTATACCTGCTGCATTTTTTTCTAATGCATTTTTCATCTTCTCATCAGCGTTGAAGTCATTGAGTATCCAAGTATAACTTGATATAATTAGTGATTTTTTTTTGTAAAATTTCTTTATATCTTCATTTTTTGGCAAGGCTCTTGAACCATCATCAGCTGCAATTATTTTTGTGGTGGTCTTTTTCCAGATAATCATTATAAGCACTGCAGTATGTGATGACAAAACATCTTAAGAATTTCCATTTCTTATCTTTGGACACACGATAAAATTAACTTCATCAACTACTTTATTAGCTTCTCTACAGAGAACCTATGAGCCATCTTTCCAGTTAGCTGCAGCTTCCTGTTTTTTTTTTTTTCTGGACAACTTTTTTGAAAAAGTTTTAAAATTTTCTTTTATATTGTAAATTTAAGCATTTAGCTCCTTCTGGTTTCATTTATAGTGAGTAGGTGAAGATTCATTTCTTCCAGGAGTATGTCCATTTTTTGGTCAGTGGACAAGAATTTTTCATTTAGAATCACAACAGCTGAGTAAATATTTATAGATGGTCTTAAAACTGGGATTATTTTTTAAGCACCTTCTGCCTCCTTTCTGTCATTCTGCCACCAAAAGCTCAAACATGGAAAGGAGAGGTGTATAGGACTGAGAATATTCTTATTTCCTTGTCAGGTCCTCTTCTGATGTCTTCTCACATCATTAAGGTGAGCCTAAGAGCAAAAGGTCTGGTAGATTCTGTTATATCCTAGAAATGTTTCGGGTATGGTATTGGTAATAGACTATGCCTAATTTTGAGAACCAACCTAGCTAAGTAGGTATAGGCTCATAAATAGTAGTCTGGCCATATAATAATCTTGGCTACAGCACGGGGGAAAAATGGACATAACAATGCATTAATATCCCAGTTTCCCCACATCCCCTCCAACATTTATCATTTTCCTTTTTTTTTCATCATATTAGCCAATCTGATAGCTGTGAGGAGGAACCTCAGAGTTGTTTTAATTTGCAACTTGCCTCTGGGGCTGCTGATCTACCTGAGAATGGAACCTCATTGGTGGATTGCCTTGGTGCTTGAAGCCTTGCTGCAGGCCTCCTTTGGATCTCCCTCCCCTCCCACCCTAGCGAGGCAGACCTTTCCAGCTGAGCTGCTTCTTCACTCCCAAATTGATTCTGAGGCAGTTTTCAAGTTGTATGGAAGGAAATTTGAGAGGGCTCCAAGGAGTTCCTGCCTCACTCCACCATCTTGGCACTGGAAGTTCTGAATTTAATTTCTAATGGAGGGTAATAGAAAGCTTTTTTTTCAATCATTTTTGGTGAGAAATTTTCATAAATACAGTAGCTGACTTCCAAATTTTGCATGGAACGTAGTTTGGATATAAGGGAAACAATACGATGAAGTGGAATGAGCATTGTACCCTGATTCTAGTTTTGTGACCTACAGAAAATCATCATTATTCTTAACCCATTTCTTTGCCTGAAAAATGAGGGATTTGGAGTAGATATTAGATCTCTTTTGAAGAACATGAGGTCTTTAATAGGGTAGGTATGGCAAAGTCACACCTTTTATAGGGCTTAAGGTCTACAGTCATTGTGTAAGGCCATATTTAGATAAAGTCAAAATTATCCTTTCTCCTTCTAGTGCCCTAAATTACTCCTAGAGTGCAGTGTACATTATTTTGCTCTTGCCTGATTGAAATGAAGTCTGGTTCACACCTTCTATTTCAGAGTGGTAGATCTGGGTACAAGAAGGCATTCAGTGTGATAACTCACTTGATCCCAGAGAAACTAGTGATTGTGCTGGGGAGAATTCTCTTTCTTTTGTGAAAATCAGGGCCACACTCATGTAGGGTTTTCCCCAAAGAAGGGCCAGGCACTAGAAAACATTGCAGTTCCTTCAAAGTTAGGTAAATCCTTTCTGGTCTTTGAACATCTTGGGAAAATGTTTGCAAATCTTCCCCTTGGTCATATTCACCTTTACAGCAGATCTCCAAGGTGATCAACCTTTTAAAGATTGAAACCATGTAGGTCAAGAGAGTCAGTCTGATTGATATCTTTGAGACAAAGTTGAACCAATCCAGTACTCACTCTCAAGGCTTGGGTCCCAGACAAGGAATGAACCTTGGGTGGAAGTGTCCTAATGTTCTCTCTACAGTGGGCTTCTGATGCCTCTTCTCTCCCCATTTCCCTTATTCTTCTGCTCTGTTCTCACACAAGTTACCCACACTCTGAGAGGCAGTGGGAACTGAGAGAACAGCAGAATCACATCACAGGCATATGTCCATTGAGCATAATGGTGTTGCACTATTTAAATTATTTCTTTTTTCTATTTTTTTCTTGGCATACAACTTAATTTTTATAGGTGAAGTGCACATACAATATGTCTTCACAATATATGCTTTTCAGGTCCCAATTGTCTCACTACCAATAAACCACAGCGATGACCTTTAGACCAGGCAACTGGCCTCAGACTGATGAAATCTCATATGGCAACAATTGCATCACTATCCTTTTTTTTGAAGACTGCTTAATCAACATGTTGTAGCTATCTCAGATCTCAGACCCTTTTCTATAAGCATTTTTTTCTTCCTGATTGTGTTAGACCTGAGAAAGCTTTAAAAAGAAAATTCATATTTGTTTCAAACTCTTTAGAACACACCAAGCATAACAGTTCAAGAAAAAAATCTGCAGTCATTTCCCTACACCCTGTTTGACGAAACCACATGCTTTATTAATTATCTCCAGATAGTTTTGCTGGGGGAAAATCCAATTTAAAAACATTTGGCCTAATAAAAAGCAACAAAATATAGTGGTAGAGGAAAATAGCTTCAAAATATCCCTGGACTTTTATTGCTTCATTGAGCAGGTGAGGAGAAAGACTATTTTACTTCCCAAATTATAAAGTTCTCTCAAATTTGAAGCTGTGAAAATATTGAACTTTTGCTGGAAAAAAAAATGATTTGAAGCCCTGGTGATCACACAGAGAATCCAGACAATTTGACAGCTATGAATTTATCTCACTTGTGAATGAATAACCTTTGTAACTCACTTGGGACTTAAATATTCCAAACACATTTCCCTGGAAACACTTCAAAAGGCATGGTTCATTTCTGTCTTTACCCAACAGCCCCTTTGGTTACCTTTAGTTTTCTGGCTTTGTGGTTTGAGCAGAGACTTTAAGGTTTGAAAATTAACATAGTAAAGCTTGCCAGTGGGTTTTAGTCACGTACAAATAAAACTAGATTAACTCTTTGATTATTTTAAAGTATAAACAGACTCTTGTACCTCTGAAATGAGAGAACTTCATTGATATTTCCTGCAAAATCCCTGCTCTGTCTCAAAGCTATAGTTCAACTTATTTGGATTTTCAAGAGTCAATTTTCTCCAAGTCTAATGGGAAAAATAGTACACAACTAAGTTGAACTCAACAGAATTCTTGGTGACTTGCATAAAGCAGACATTTTCTTGCATAAAAAAAAGCTTCACACAAAAGTCTTGCCCTTGTTATAAGCCAACTATGATAGTGACTTGAAGGTTCAGTCATGTGAACCAAATCTTTAGCATCCGTTAGACACAGGGAAGGAGAAGAAAGAAAAATACCACCACAACACTCAATGTCTTTTGCTTAATAGACTATGTATTATATATCTATATAGACTACGTATACATCTACATATACATATAGACTATAATGTATCTAAATGACTAGACTAGGTATTATATCTAATCTATGTATTACATCTATTATCTCTAATATACACAATCTATCCATAATCTCCTAGAGATCATAACTTATTTCTTTTGTAATCCTACCTTTTCCTCTGTCTCCTACATCCATTACTCACAGTGTCTAAGAACCATACTCTCAACAAGGTGAATGCTTAATAAGATTATACAAGGTGGTATATGTGGGTAGGGGCTGTCCAAATATATAGATAGGTGGCTCATCAGTGGAATGAATAGATATAATCTGAGGTCTGGCCAACCTCTGTGGAAAGTAGGAGAGTCTTTCTTGATCACTTGAAACCTAGCTGAAGGAATGTGAGGTAGGGAGTGTGGGAAGAGATAGCTGGGTTCATATTTCCCACTGGCATATTGGCCCAGAACTATATTATTCATCTTCCAGCTTTTCAAATATTTCTAGTCTTAGGGTATCATTTTTCACAAAGAAAGACTCTTTTCTGGTCACTCTTAGGGGGATGTGTAAGTAGGCCTACCTCCTTTCCATAAAATGATGGCTACAAAAAGGACTATCACAAATGACAAATAGCTAGTGAATCAATTTATCCAAACTAAATATCAAAAAATAATTGGATAAATTCTACAGAATGCAATATATTAAAAATATAGAAGAGTAATGAGCTCTTCATCTAGGAGCAAGACCAGATTTCAGCTCAAGTAGAAAGAGAGAGAGAGAGAGAGAGAGAGAGAGAGAGAGAGAGAGAGAGAGAGAGAGAGAGAGAGAGAGAGAGAGAGAGAGAATCATTTCACTCACGGGAGGCACACTCAGCAGTCTCTAGAGTTGCTAGCCCTGGAGGTCAAGGAATGTGATGGGGCCAGAATCGAACACATGTCTACAGCTCTTAGAGCTCTAATTGAAGTTCAAAGATTCATGCCCTTCAAACACACAACTAGAATTTCTCTCTTGTAGTATATCTTCAAACAACTGTAGTAAGTCACTTACAGTAGTTACCCAGTGTTTCACTCAGTATTCTCCCAGTCAATTGGGAATCATGTCTTGTAGGTGTAGGCAATAGGCAACAAAGAGCTATATGTTAGGGGACCACTTAAAGGGGATTTACAAAAAAACCCAAAGAAACAAAAAATTCTTCAATAGCAAACTTAAATCCATTTTCTTCTACAAAGCCCTCGCAGACTTTTCTATTACACAATGCTATTACCTTTCTCTAAACCTATAACACATTGTTCATGCTGTTCAAAAAGTAATTTAATATTAGACCTAAAAGGGACTTTAACAATTATCTAGTAAAGTCACTTACTTTACCGATGAGGTAATTGAGTCTCATACTGTTGACGTGACTTTAGACCTTGGCAGAACCAAGGCTTAAATCTCTGTCTCCCAAGGACAGTTCTCTTTCCATTCTATCTTTTCACCTCAATAATAAGGCAGTCTTCCTTTGAGCTTTGATTTGAATATCTTACTTTTTTCAGTGTCTATTATTTGTTTTAAGAATCTTCTCTTATACAGTCACTAACTAAATCATATCACTTAGGTAGAAGTTACCTCTGAGATCATTTAATATTCACTTTACAAATAAAGAAACTGAGTCAGAGGAGGATGAAGTGACTTGCCCAAAATCATATAGACAGAAATTAGCAAAGCCTTCCTGGGTTCCTCCTGTGGATACTTGACTGCCTTAGGAGTTTATCTTCATGTCTGATATTGGAAGTGATGAAAAGAGAAGAATAATTATGAAAACAATTTAGTCAAGTCAAGTCACTAAGCATTTATAAAGCTTTAACTATGTACCAGATCCTGTGATAAATGCTGGGGATACAGATACAAGAAAAAAAAAAGACAACCCTTGCCTTAAAGAAGCTTGGATCCTAATAAGAGAGAACTACACTTAAAAGGAAGCTGAAGGGGTAGAGGAGGGAAATGTACTGGTGAATGAAGGATGGCTTGTCTGTGCCCTTCCTCAAAATAAAAGTTCTGGGAAGAACTCACCAATGGGAGAGTAGGGCTGCAGGGGCAGAGAGAGAGAGAGAGAGCAGCTGAGCCATGGTCAGACGATCTGGTGTGTAGCACCTGGACATTTCCTCATACAAAGGCCCCTTTAATATTATCCTAGATTTGAGGCATTCTCTGAGTGATCATCCACCCAAAACCATAGCTCTTGGACTCCCATTGATACTGACTGATTGACTGATTTTACTAGACCATTTAGAGGACACATTAGTTTGTAGCAAAATACATTTACTCTAAATACAAGCTAAATACAGGAAAAATAGGAAATAATCAACAGAGGGAAGGCATTAGAATCAAGAGGGGTTAGGGAAGGCTTCTTATAGAAGGTGGTATATGTGAGGTGGGTGTTTATATTCAAGTGTATATATACACACGCATACACATATACACACACATACACATACACCACCAGTAGGAGAGGAGACCGGATAGGGAACATGGACCCATAAGACATATTGAAATATCTATATACACAAGGATGGCCAAGGAACATGCATGTTTCTACTTCATGTAACTCATGCATCCAACACTGCGGAACAATTGGTGTGCTCTAGGGATGTCATGGACCAGCCTTCTGCTACTTGCTGTGAGGCAGCATATACAACCACATACTATATACTACCATGTGTTGTCAGCTAGGATGCCACTTCCTTTCTGTGCTGACCCACTGTTTTCGTTTGTTAGTATTCAGTATTTCCCATAGGCAGAGCTAGCTAGCTCAGCTAGCTCTAGAACTTGTAGCCTCAGGGGTTAACTCAACTTCACCCAGCTAGCTATAGAAGCCCTTAGATATTTTGTTCCTCTTTTGATATTTTTTCCCTCAGCTGCCTCAGAATTTTTCATGTCTTAACTCTAATATTTTCTTAGAAAATTTTTTAGAAAAAAAACTTCAGTTTCAGAAAAAAAAATTCTGTGTATCTTTCTGGCTGCCACTTTACAGCTTGATTGCAATACTAATCAGCAAAGATGTTTTAACCTGCTTCATTTTTTTTGACCTGGGCCAATTCACTGTTCCTTAGGTAACCTGGTGGTTCTCTGCTTCTGAGAGTTTACCATATTTCACCATCTTAGCACAGACATTGGATCGACTTCAGCCCTTCGGCGGCTCAGAATTCCCAAATTCAAGTGTTCCATTAGCCTTAGACTGCACCAGAAGCAGGGATTATAGGTGAACAACATTATGCCTGGTTATTATTTTCTTTATTATCTTTCCTCTGTTTCACTAGTGATGTCATTTGAGTTAATCTTCCTTATTTTTTGTTCCTTAGAATCTCAAATTAGTGATTTTTAGAGACTTTTTTTTTAAAGGATCAAATGAGAAAGTGAATGTCCAAAGTCATATCATATTAGCAAAGAAGACATGTGGCTATATAGTTATGGTCCAGGGGCAGTAATCACATTTTTACCTCTTTCATCGTCTCCATATCTATCACCACAAAAAAATACACTTAAAATTATGAGCTTAGCATATACTAATTTGACAGATTTTCCAAATTAGAGCTCTATTTTCATAGCAAAGGAAGAAGACAAGGGATAATTTGGCTGGAGAAATTGCTAAGATTTCAGAAAAAAATACATAGCATTTGCAGCATTATTTAAGTTTTTTTATACTCAGAAGGTGAACGTTTTTAATGAAAAGTCAATGGAGGAGAGAATATTTGGAATCACGACAAGATTTTAAGAACTAAGTTCCTATTCTCTATGCCAAAAAAGTATTTAGGATTGCTTCTAGCTTATTCTTTTAGCCAAATATCTACATGTTGTACTTAGGGGTATATATTTCCTTTTTAAAGTTTTCAACATGTTAGAATTTGTAGGGAAGTTTTTAGTGAAAACTTTCTTCAGAAAACAGATACAGTTTTGGTTCCAGGATATAATAGTTTCTCTCTTCCTCTCTTCTTCCCTCCTCACGGTTACTTATTATTTGGAAGGGAAAGACTATTTTTATAATATTTTGAGCCAAATTTTAAGAGATCTTAACCTATGGCCCTTAAAAAACACATACTAATGAAGTTGAGGGAAAAAACACCCAACCTCCTGAAATCCTCATATCAGAGCTGGAAAGGAGCTTGGAGAGTGCTTAGACCACTCTGCTCCACACCTACCTTATTTTACGGACAAGGAACTTGAGGCCCAGAAAAGTGAAAAGCCCTAGAAATTAGGAGACCTGGGTGAAGTCACTCAGCTACCTACCCAGCTATAGCTGCTTAGTTGAGTTGTAGAGGAATATACACTTCTCTTCTCTTATAATCTTTTATTGTTTGAAAAGGAGAGAATATCTTCACCCAATTTAGATCTATATCAAAGATTTGTTGTTCAGTCAACTTTGACTCTTTGCCACCCCATTTAGGGTTTTCTTGGCAATGATACTGGAGTGGTTTGCCATTTCCTTTTCCAGATGATTTTTACACATATGGAAACTGAGACAAATTGCCCAGGATCACACAGCTAGGAAGTGTTTGAGGCTGGATTTGAACTCAGGTCTTCCTGACTCCAGGTCTGGAGCTCTATCCAGTGTGCCATCTGTAGATTAATGGAAAATAAATGAGAGAATTATGCTAGAATAGTTTTTAAGGTCCCTTCGGCATTAACAATTTATGACTATATTCACTAATTTCAGAAACATTTATTAAATGCCTACTATGTGGCAAGCATTGTGTGAAGCAATGGAGATACAGCCCTTGCCTTCAAGGACTTTACAATCTAATGGAGAAAACAACCTGCAAATATATACAAAACCAGCTATATACAGGATAATTAAGAAATAATTAAAAGAGGGAAAAAAAACCACTGGAATTAAGAGGGGCTGGAGAAGGCTTTCTATGGATACAATATATGTATGAAGTGACTTGCCCAAGGTTGTTCAGTGGCAGAATTGGCAGGAATACCCAGGACTCTGACTCTTTTTTGCATCAAAGTGCTGCCTTTAAGAATTACTCATTTGATTGCTATAAAAAAAAAATTCTTTAGCAATATATCCCTTTAGAGAATGAAAGGAATTTCTTAGGGCTTAGTGGTCTCTTACTTGGACCTAAAAGAAAGCCTGTATCTTCTATCCATACTTGTTTGCTAATACATCCTTCTGTACAACTTTTCCTTTTTTTTTTATTCCTATTCTGAAGCTGTAGGCTATTTTATGATAATGATCTTTTGTCACTATTCTCCTTTGAAGTGATCTTCTGCTAGTTTCCCTACAGGGACAAATATCCTTCATGTTTCAGTAAGGAAATGTCTTTGGGAGGCTATGAGAAGCTACCTTAGATTGCCTCTCCAAAAGATGACTATGGTTTGTTAACTCTCTTTTGGATTGCTCTTTTGTGTGTGAGTGCATTTCATTTGTGGGCCTAATTAATGTAAGCCAACAGAATTTAACAGACATTCATTAAGTAAGTAATCACAATCTTTAAGTCATTTAGCCAGGCTGACAATACAGAAGCAAACAAACAGAAACTGTGCCTACTCTCAAGGAGCTCACATTTTTCTTATTGGTCTTAAAAGTGTTGGTGAAAAATGCCCTTTAATCAACATTGGTAGTCATATGGATAATCTTTAAACTACTGTAGTAAGAATGAATGGTTAGCCCCAATCAATTTTGCACAGGGCATCATCAACTAATATTTCAGTATCTGCCAGTTTTTAGTATATGGAAAGTAATGATCATAAAAGAGCTACAGTGCCATAAATTTAAACTCTGGGCTTCTGAGCAAAATTTGACTTTATAGACCAAGCTAGGAGAGAGCTCAATGATTATTTTGTCCAATACTCTCATTTGACAGAAGTAGGATTAGAATTGGCCTCACCAGGTTACCAGTTGTATTCTTTTCACTATATCACATTTTTTCCTTCCTTCCTTCCTTCCTTCCTTCCTTCCTTCCTTCCTTCCTTCCTTCCTTCCTTCCTTCCTTCCTTCCTTCCTTCCTTCCTTCCTTCCTTCCTTCCTTCCTCTCTCTTTCTGTCTCTGTCTGTCTGTCTGTCTGTCTATGTCCTTTCCTTAAATTGGAGAAGAGAAGGCAGAACCATAACTCTCATGGAGCCAATGCAGCTTTGCTCCAGGATGATAACATAGTGCAGCTGTACTTCCTTATTATGGGGGTTACCATCCTCAACTCTTGTCTTAGAGTTTTTCATCAGTTTTTACTGCCAAGCAGCACAACTACCTCCTCCCTAAGTTACAATAATTTGGGTCCTATTGCCATGATGCTCTTCTCCATGGGCTTAACTGACTCCCCCCTCCCCTTCAAATTTCGCAAAAGGAAAAGCCTGGAGATATGTTACCCCTGCTGACTGACTCTGTAACTGTCCTTTCTGAACTATTTGTGGTCCACTCCCATCATCAATCTGTCCTTCAACCCTCTCCTGTGTTTTTGTGTCAAGTGCAACAGTTCCTAGTTACGGCCCAGGAGAAGTGTCTCCCTTTCTTCAGTGCCTTACTTTTACTATTGCATAAAGTAGTGGGAACATTGCTATGGTATACAGATGCTTAGCAAAGCAACTCTATGGTTAAACTTTCTTTTTGCCAGTATGAAGAGCACCTAGTATTGATTGATTCATGTTACTAATGATAGCCAAACAGTAGAAAGGATGCTGGCAAACACATTTAAAAAAGAAGAATCCATTATTATTATTATTATTATTATTATTATTATTATTATTTTAATAATAGGAGTCAGGTACTGCAGTAGGTAGGATAGAGAGCTTGGCCTAGAGTCAGGAAGATCTAAATTCAAGTCTAGCCCCAGACAATTAGTAGCTGTGTGACTCTGGGCAAATCACAATATTTGTTTGCTTCAGTCTACTCAAATGTAAAACGGGGATAATAATAGCACATACCTCCCAGGGTTGTTGTTAGGATCAAATGAGATAATATTCACAAAGCACTTAGCACGGGGCCTGGCACATAGTGGTTGCTTACTGAATGCCTGTTTCCTTCCTTTACTTCTGGCAATTTTAGCTAATGATACTAGGCCTACCCAATTTGGTCCAAAAAAAAATGGCAAAAAGGCATTACCCTTTAATTCCTATAAGAAAAGTCTGAACCTCTCTAATATACTAGTTTTGCAAGAAATTAAAATTGAAGGCAGTGCAGATCTCAAATAGCTCCCAAATGCCAATGAAGAATATTAAAAAAACGAAGACAGTAACCTAAATCTTCTCTCATGATCCAGCTGACAATACAAATGATCAACTTTATAACCTGCCACACACATGCACACACACACACAGAATCCTCTAATAACCTGGAAATATAAAAGATTTCTTTTTGGCCTCAATGTACATATTCGGATCATGCTGAGAAAAGTAAACTGATTCCGTTGGACAAGTGAACATAGAATTCCCACCAAGCTTTAGCCATTGCCACACTCGGAATATTCCGAAAACAAGGACCATGTTCCTGTCATGGCAAATTAGGTCAACATGGTGAAACATGGAGTCCTGGGATGATGAGATGTAAAACTACATTATTAACTGATGTCCTTTCCATTTTATTTTTCTCCAGTGACATTTAACAAATTGAATGTAAATGCTCAGAGACACAAAGTGCTCCTTTAGGTGATTAAAAAAAAAGAGGAGATGGCATGTAAACTTGTAGGCAGTGCAATTGTAGGAAGCTGCCTCTCTTAAAAGGTTTAGCAAATGTTATTTTCTAAGAAAGCCTTTTACAGATTAAGCCTTACTCATGAAATACTTTTATTTATGTTTTTTCCTCCTGAGTTGACTCTTCAGACTGTTAGATGGAAAAGGGGGATGGTTTACTATTAAAAACTTCTCAACATGACACTTATGCTAGAATCAGGCCGAGTGACATATGGGGTTTCCAACTTGGCTCCTCTGCTTGTCAGGTATGTGATCATTGCCAGTTCATTTAACCTCTCTACGACTCAATTTCTTCATCCTGTAAAATGAAGGGACTGGGTTAGATAACTTGTTTAGTACCTTCTAACTTTTAAGTCTGTGTTTCTTGATTGATGAATGATATATTGGATATAACGCTGGTCTTACAGTCAGAAAGGTCTAAATTTGAAACCTGTAACATTAGCTATATGATCATGGGCTAATTAGTTTATCTCTGACCTTTAGATTCCTCATCTGTAGAATGGGGATAATGATACTTGTGGGATCTACCTTTGTCACTGGTCTCGATTAAGGTAATATAATTGATACATGTTGAGAATGGAAAAGTATGATACAAATGTCAGTTGTTAGTGAACACACACACAAAAAAACACTGAAGTGACTCGAGTACATATTCAAGCACTATCCAATAACATTTGTTTAGATAAAAATTTTATGTAGCTCTTGCACTGAAAACAGATTGGTTTGTCCAGTGGCCATGGAATATCAGTTTCTATTAAGACACATTTCTAGTTTAAGGCTGAGTCAATTATTCCAAACTAATTTCTTTTACATTGTAGATATGTAAAATAATAATAATAATAATAATAATATAATAATAATAATAATAATAAATGAATATAGAAAAAAAACATTAATAGTGAGAGGCAAAAAAAGGGGAACTTCAAAAATAAGACCTTTAAAGTAACAATTAAAAAAAGTTCTCAGTTGATAAAAATTGAAGGACTGGTCCAGGCACTTTATTCTCTTTGAAGAGGCAACATGGTACAGTGGGGGAACAGCAGATTTGGATGAAATCTGAATCTGAATCTTGGTTCTGCTATTTATTGGCCACATGACTTTGGCAAGTCATTTCATTTCTTATGGCTCCCTTTGCTAAAATGAAAGGGTTGGATCATGATTCTGAAAGCTACTTTCAGCTCTAATATATGATCATAAGCGTAGTAGTGTTGTATTGTCAGGGTATAATGGGGAGAGGGAGGGCATGATGATGATTGATTGACCATCTTATCACTTATTTTAACTTGGGTGGGACTGAGGAAATCAATCACTCCACTCTTATAAAAGTAGGGAATCCTGGTGTACCTATCACAGGAGGACCTTGCTTACCAAAGATGATGGGAACTTGGTGGTCACAATATAAGACATTCTGGAAAGAACTGTGAACTTGGGACCTGGAAGAGATGTATGTTTAAATACTACCTCTGAGACTGACTAGTTATGTGACCATGGACAAGTCACTTTACGTCTCTGAGGCTCAATTTCCTCAGTTATAAAAGGTGATTACAATATCTGCATCAGAGCTATTGATAGGATCAAATGAGTTAATGTATCCAAAGTATTTTGTAAACCTGAAAGCACTATGTG
This sequence comes from Phascolarctos cinereus, assembly GCF_003287225.1. Lineage (NCBI taxonomy): Eukaryota > Metazoa > Chordata > Mammalia > Diprotodontia > Phascolarctidae > Phascolarctos > Phascolarctos cinereus. The sequence goes on along the minus strand of NW_027556180.1, from coordinate 116,865,148 downwards.
AATATCAACTCTACTTACTTCAAAGGGTTAATTACTAGTATAAGGTAGGAGGGCGGAAGGTTAATGAAAATAGCCTTTCAGGTTGAATATGGGGAAAAAGGTAATAGTGCAGAACAATTACAAATAAAATAGGTGCAGCAGCTAGAGATTTAGGCCAGTTAAATGTACTGAAGCCTGCCCTGCCTGAGTTGGTGTGGTGAGTGGCATCTGAATTCCAAGATAGACTTGAAATAGATAGATTGCCTTGCCCACAGAAAATAAAGCATGCAATCAACTTCATCATTCCGCAAATGAAAAGCAAGCATTAGATCTCAGCCCAGTTTTATACCAGAGACTGTGTAAATGCCTCCTTGAATATTGAATGAAGATGACTGTTAAGCTAACAGTGTTTCCAATAGCACATCATGAAGGTTTACAAAATAAAACTCTGGGCCAAGTTACAGCTATACCATATATCTGGGCAAAACTTAATTGGATTTCCCTTTGAGTTCATAACAGTAAAACTTTGGGTGAGCAGAGAATAGTAAGAGTTGTAAGCATATGTTCAAAATGTGTAACCTTTGGGTTAGAGTTAGATTTTAAGATATGGATACTATCTACTGAGAAAAGTAATCTAATTTTCACTAACTTCATCCTTAAAAGTTTCCCCTTTGGCTTTATTGAAATGTGTACATTCAGGCTCAGGTCTCACAATCTCAAGGCATTCATTATCATTTAATTTGGATCCAAAACCTCACACCTACATTTAAGAACTTCTATGGTCTTTTTGTGGAAGATAGCTTACATTTATTTTTCATAGATAAAACATCTGACCGGATATCAAGTCCTGATTTTATGACCCTGAACAAGTCACTTACATCCTTAATGTTACATCCTGGCAGTTCTCGAAGTATGCTCCATAGGCTTCCCCACCCCCAGCCCCAGAGGTTCTTGAAACACTTTCAGTGGGTCAGCAAAGATTAAAACTATTTTCATAATAATATTAGAAAGTTATTTGCCTTTTTCACTCTTATTGTCTCAAGACTAGGAGTTTTCTCAGTTGAGAAATAAAATTGATTACTAAACCTGTGCAGAATTTTCTAGAAACTATGTGATCTGTGAATTAGAGATTTAGCTGCAAAAATGTAGACTGAGTTAATCTATCATGGGCACAGTTGTACTTTCAGCTTATTAATAAACAGATCTACAAACATGGCTAGATTTGCTGTTTTGCTTGTGTTTATCTAGTGTCAGCACCAACTATTCATTACAGATCTTTTATGTGAATGCTTGGCAGCAAACACAAGTGGTGCTAAAATATTCAAAGTGTTGACCAACTTTTTTGAATCTCGTGGTTTATGTTGGAATAACTGTGTTGACATTTGTAACAATGGTATAAAAGCAATAATGGATAAAACTGGTGCTTTAGCATGAATAGAGGTAGCAGTATCAGACTACAAGTAGTGATTGTGTTCTTCACTGCAACACAGAGTAAAAAAAAATCCCAGTTTTAAGCACCTACTGTGTGACAGTCACTGTGCTAAATGCTTTACATTTGATCATCATATTACTTTTTTTTTTACAATTGAGGAAACTGAGGTAAATATAGCTTAAGTGACTTGCTAGAGTCCCAGAAGTAGTAATTGTCTCAGTCTAGATTTGAACTCAGGTCTTCCTGACTCTAAGTCGAAGACTATCCACCACCACCTAGCTGCCCACAATTTTATTAAATCCCAACTCTTTCCTTTTTAATTTTTAAAATTTAATTAATTTAAAATTTAATTAATTTAAAAATTAATTAATTTTAATATCTTTTTAATACTCTCTGTGATGAAATTGGAAGTATGAATCAAATGGTTCTGCTGAACACCAAAGTACTCTGGATGTCTTAAGGAAAAACCCTTTTGTGATTGAGTTGAGAGTTGAACTAGCTGCTTGTTTCACTGAATACTAATTTTACCTGAAAGAACAACTGACATGCAAGCTTTGGCTATTCAGGCTTAGGGGTTTGCTAGACACTTTCTTAAACATGAATGAACTGAGCCAGTCACTTCAAGGAAAACAACTGGCAATATTGTTGCTGATGAGGAAAGTTGAGCTTGCTGGTGAAAACTAGAACTTTTGGAAAATTTGCATCCACCACTACGAGCTTGACAGCTTCTCAATACTTAGAGACTTTTCAGATGAGACTGATGGTGATAGTAATGAATGCAATGTCTTGATATTGTATAACAAAAAGCGTTGCCATTTGGAAGATGTACATAACTCCATGAATCAGTGTTGTGCAAATGACCAATGCATGACATTATAAAATCATGCACAGGTGAAGGATCCATTCAAGATGCAAGACAGACCAATAAATTTTAATGTAAGAAAGTAGGAAAAGTTCACTGAATGGTGACTAACCTACAAGAAACTACCACTTGTTGAATGCTGGTATAATATCAAAGACAAATATCCATAGTTATCTGAAAAGACTATCAACATACCCTTCCTTTTTCCACTTCCTTAATTTTGTGAGGCCAGATTTTCTTTATATACTTCAACCAAAACAACATCTTTCAACCTAAGTAGATATGAGAATCCAGCTGTCTTCTATTAAGAAAGACATGAAAGAAATGTGTAAAAATGTAAAACTGTCACTGCTCGCTAAATTCTTTTGTTTTGGGAAATATAATTATTTTCATCAAATATGTTATCTCTGTTAATGGGTAATTAAAAATGAATTAATATGAAAATATTTAAAAATGATCAGTTTTAATATCTAACATGGTAAATATTGATAGACATAACTGACATATACAAATGCTCTTTGGGGTCCTTAATAACTTTTAAGAGTGTAAAGGGATCCTGAGATTAAAAAGTTTGAGAACCACTGTTTAAGGCAACTGTTTAAGAATACAAATTGAAAATAAATTTAAAACTTGCACTGGTAGTGGAAATTTCCTTACCCAGTAGTTCCTTACACCAATAAAATCTAGTCTAGACTCTATCCCTATTCCTTCGATTGAATGCCTTCCTGAAGCTGTGACTCATAATATTAAGGTACTTGTAACAAGTTACAGACATACTAAAAATTAATCTATTCTGCATGGAATTCTTTGTGAATATCTTTCTCTATGTTGGCTTCTAAAACAATCAATGCTTTCTGTACAGTTGGTGCTTAATAAATGTTTGTGAAATTTAAAATTGATTGAAATAAAAAAAAATTCTTGCCCAGACAGGCAGCTTAGTGAATAGAGAACCATATTTGGAGTCAGGAAGGTCTAGGTTCAAATTCTAAGGCTGAGACATGTTGTTTCTGTGACCTTGGGCAAGTAACTTAATTTTTCCGTACCCCCAAGCAATTCTCTAAAACTATGAATTGAAATATGTTTCCTAATCTGCATTGATAGGAGTTTCCTCAATGGAAATACTTTTAAAACCTATAAAATCACACTGCCCCCTAACCTCCATAATACTCTCTGTCTACCCCAAATCCTTACACAGACAGGCAATAAATCAACCAAACAGAAATGTAGTAATTTTTGGCCCCTGTCCGCCATTTTGAAACTGTCCATAATCTGACTCCCTCTCACTTTTCCAGTTTTATTCCACATTCTTATACTTCACACAATCTCCATTCTAATCCAATTGGTTTATAAACTGCTCCCTATTCCTTCCCATCTCCTTCCTCCACACCTCTGGTCAGACTGATCCCCAAATTTAGAATGCATTTTTTCCCTTCATTTCCACCTCTTAGAATCCCTACCTTCCTCCAACGCACAGTTCAAGTGCCATCTCCTACAGGTGGCCTTTCCCAGCTTCCTCCTCCCACCTCCATTCCAGATTTGTTACTAATCTCACCTTCCTGAAATTATGTTATATAACTTCGAATATATATTATTTTTACTTCTCTTGGCCCATTGTATCCTCTTTGCTGAATGCAAGCCTCTTATAGGCAAGGACTGTCTTCTAAAAAAAATTTATATATGTATGTATGTATGTTTTTATTTAGGCAATGGGGTTAAGTGACTTGCTCAGGGCCACACAGCTAGTAAGTGTTATATGTCTGAGGCAGAATTTGAACTCAGGTCCTCCTGAATTCAGGGCCGGTGCTCTATTCACTGAGCCAACGACCTGCTCCCTTGCATTTGTATTTATATCTCAACACTTAGGACATTGAAGTATATAGAATATGTACTTAATAATTGTTTCTTGAATCAAATTTGTTTACTTGAAGTCAAAAGCTATTTGGATTCATTAAAAAGAATTTCCCTTTTTAAGCAATAAAATCAAGTAGTATTTATTAAGTATCCATATGTGTCAAGTACCATGTGAGATGCTGGGGATATAAATCCAAAAGTAAGACAATTCCTGCCTGCAAGGGGCTTGCATTCTATGCATAAAAAATCTTAAAGGTAACAGAAGTTATTGCTGCAAAGGCAGAATTTTCCACAATCACACTTTTTGGGGGCATGCTGTGAAATGTGAAATTCACTAATAATAATCTAGATAAGCAAATTCTGAGTGGAAACAGGATTCTTCCTCCTTATTTGAATCCACTTTTGGCGTAGGGTTTTCACATCCAGCATGCAAATCTCTGTTATGTTCATAAATTCAATCACAAGTGATGGTTTTATGACCAAACTGTATTTCTTCCAAACAAAGTGGCAGTAATATTTTTAAAAATCTGCAAGCCCTTTGAGAGTCTTCAAAAAGAATTTCATCATCTTTTCTCATTGAAGTGAAGATATTTATAACCGAGAGGATGCTCTATTGCCGCTATGGGGAAGAATTGTACTCCCCACCTAAAATATAGCCACCAATAGTGAACATGCTTTGCATTTAACATTCAAAATATATAGGGAGCAAAATCCAAATAGATGCAGCAGTATCCAAAAATTGGCCTAAGTCAGCTCTGGAGATCAGATTTAAGGATGAGTGTAAATCACACTCTTGGAATAGAACATTACTATTCAGGATACTATAAAATGTACTATACATCAGATGCCCATTTCCATCACCCATAAGCCATAGTCTCAGCTTTCCTGGTTCTAACTTTGCTTTCCCATAAATGTATTCTATTTAGTATTGAATGCTACTTTATGATTGTTCTGTAATCATAGCCAGAAGGGCTAATTCCAAGGTGACCCCTGATTTTAGGAAAGATTAAATCTAAACTATATTGAATATCACCATCATCACCATCATCTATCATACTTTAGTTACAAAACACCATTACATACATTATCTAAACACTTGGAAGAAATAAGTCTCTCAAAAATTGCCAATGGAAGATGTTTCAGTCTTTGAATCTCAGCCTTTGAACATTGACATTTCTCAGTATTGATGATTTCTTCCATTGGAAATACTAAGTATATAGTGTGGAGTTGGGTGAAGGAGCAACATCTTCATAATAGTATTAAATTGAAGAAAGCTTTTATTTCTAAAGAAAAAAATACAACAAACAATCTATTTAGGATGAATTGGGTAAGTTATAGATAGAGTTCTGTTCTCTTCTTTGTTTTCCAGATTGTATTGTTAGTTCTACTTTCCAGAAGAGGAAATGGAAGCCAAAGAATAAAAAAAAAATTAACTTAGTTAAATAAGACCTTTGAGATTGTATTAGAAATTATCTATTGTCTTATTGTTTATGTTAAATTGTCACTATGATTTGATTTCATTCAAGGGTTTCGTCAGCAGGTAAAAATTCAACTTGGAATTACAGAATCTTAGAATTGAAAGAAATCTTAGATGTCATTTTATAATCTAATCAACCTTCCAGCTATTACAGGAATCCTCTCTAAAGTACATGTGAAGGATGATCATTCAGCCTCTATTTGAACACTATAGGGATTTATCTGCTTGTGTACAAGATTTTAAACTCAGTTTTCTCTTTCCCGAGGTCTTTGGTGATTTCAGTCTTTTTTTCTTTATATTTTTCTTTATATATATGTATATATATGTATGTATATGTATGTATATGTGTATATGTGTATATATGTATATATATGGATGTATATGTATATATATGTATATACACACATATACATATATATGTACTTCTTTATATTTTCTTTAAATTTTATATTTTTCTTTATATTCCTCTATCTTTTAAATTCTGACTCCATCCTTTTTTGATGCTGGAACCTCTGAGGGATGAATCTCAAAACTGTCTTACCTTCCCCCCTACATTGAGGAATTCATTTTTTTTTTTACCAGTCTCACTTTTTGCCCCAAGTGACTTCTGGGTGGGCAGGCACAGAACTGGCCCTAGCTATATGCCAGTTCCTTTTCTGTTAGGCATGTTGGAGTTTCTACACATATAAACTGGTGTCTTGCCTCAGTCCTCTCTGCCTAGTTTTCTGACTAAGAACTGCTTCAATGCACTACTGCCCCAGGGACAGCCTCCTTGCTTTCCTATAGGTCTACTTCCTCCAAATGGTGGAGTGGTTGAGGTCTGCTATTTGTTGCCCCAGAATTATGGGGCAAGGACAGTGATAGAAGTTGGGAGTATATGCTATTAGACATTACATCAGTGGTGAGGGAATTGCTGAGTGGATCCAAGCACAAACCCATGGGCCCCTTTTTATAATTCTACCAGATCATGGGGCCATTGAAGTAGGGTATATTGAGTAATCTAGTTAGGGTTTAGGGATTAAACTTTGTTGTTAATTCAGTACATTGTTACCTCTTTAAGGTTCTTAGTGTCTTAGCCTATGGAGAGAGCTGTAATTAATTGCTTTACCTCTCTCTTGTGCATAATTCTTATTATGGGGAGTTTTGAGAGGTCATAGGGATCTGAGAAAATGTCTGGTCTTCCATGTTGCTGGTCATGTGAGCCAGAAATTCCCCTCCTTCCTTATATTGAAATATACCTTCTTCTGTCTGTCACCCACTAGTTATGATTTTGTTCTATAGTGCCACACAGAATAAGTCAATTTGCTATTAAACATGACAGCCCTTCACATATTTGAAGATAGCTAGTATGTTCCCCCTAAACATCCCCAATTCCCTCAATTTTTCTTCATATACTATGATTTTCATGATATTGCGAAGTCCTGTAAGAGCCAAACCACATATTTATGCATAAAGCATAAAGAGATGAGTTTTGTTTTTTTGGTGTGCTTATGGTGTGTTAAGAGTAAATTTCAGTGAAAAGTTGTCAACATTTATGTTGAAGTTACCTTTTTTTACCAGAGACTTTCTCAAACTCAGGGGACTTTGCTGGATGAATGTTAGAAAAAAGACAGGTATTACTAATAGAGGAATGCATTCTTCCCCCACCGCCTCTTCTCCTCTTTTACCTTCCCTTCTCTTGCCTTCCTTTTTCTTCCTTTTCTTTCCTTTCTTTTCCCCTAGAAAAAAAAACCCAACAAGAACTCAAGAGATTATTTAATGTTTTGATGATTAGAATTGGCAAATGGCATTTAGCAATATGTTAAGAAAAGTATTTTATAATTTCAACATTAATCTGTCTATCAACTGTAAAGATTCAATACTTGTGAAGTTTGCACTAATTCTAATACTTTCCATTAAACACAGGTGACAGAAATGGAAAACCTGTCTTTTGTCTGGAGTTCTTACTCCTTTCATTGATAGTCGATGGGGAGTCTGTGAGCTTTTGAAAGCACCATGCAGGTGCTTAATAAATGTATGTTGAATGTTGAATAAATAACTGAGTCATGTACTTAGCACCATTTCAATCTCATGAAGCAGCAGTGTGAGGTATGTGTCAGCCCCTGCAGCTGTAACAATTTTTAAACTTATTTTTAAAACATTTTGCCTGAGCAAGTTGCTAGAAGAAACATTCTCTAAAATAAATTTTTAAGAAGGTGTGCTATTTAATTGGGATGGACTAATTCCCATTTGTTTTATATTTGGCTCTTGTGAGGGGTGCTTTGCGGCAAAGAAAAGTTAGTTTGAAGATTTTGGTTTAGGTTGGAGGTACACAGTGAACTGGGGGTAAACATATCTGCATTTTATATATCTATATCTATATCTATATATATATATATATATATATATATCATCTATATCTATATATCTATCTATCTCTATATATATATTTTCAGCTTTCTTCTTTGCTCTTCCATGAAATTCTTTAAACTGAGAAACCAATTTCCGTTTTTTCTTCTTTTTTTCCCCAAATTTTGACAGGCTTACAAGGCTGAGGTTGGGAGGTGAAGCCTGTGAACAGTACTATAATTCACCACTCTGCCAAATTGCTACTCTAAATTAGAGGTTGCAGGGATAGTAACTACTGAGAAAATTAGGATGTTGGCATGCAACACACTTTTTGGACTTCTGCAGTGTATTAAAACTTCTTCCCTGTTAATAAATAAATTTGTGGAGGACGTGGGGACAGAATGTGCCTGATCTGATGAAGTTGAACAAAACTTCCACACTCTGGCATCTTACTGTGGACCAAATTAAATTGCAAAAGCCTGAGTTTAAGCAGATTTCTTGAAGGTCAGTTTTCTATTGCTGACAACAGATAGGAGTAGGTTTGAATACTGAAGATTCAGCAAATACTGTGTTGCATACGTGCTAATTTGCTGGAGCTCTATGATGTGGCACTCATCAAGACGATTTGGGGTTTGTCACTGAGCTGAGTCAGTTAACCTAATTCCCCTCAGGAAGGCAAATAAGGAGGTCTTTTAGATAATAAGCAAGGATTTCAGACTCTTTTACCTGTCTTTGCATGCTCTGGGATCAAGGATGAACCCTTTGTAGCCTCAAATCCCATAGATTTTTTCCATTCTACAAAATTCAATTTAACAAACATTTATTCCAGTCTATGTTACATAGAAGGCACCATGTGAAGTACTTGGGATACAAATAAAAATGGAAATATTTTCTGCCCTAAGGAACTTCCACTTTTTTTCTCCTAGAGAGAATTATAGGTGCACAGAGAAATAAATACAAGATACGTACAAAGTAATTTCAAGAAGCGCAGTGCTCTAATGACTGAGGAGATCAGAAAGGTTTTATGTAAGAAGTGGTGCTTGAGCTATGTCTTTAAGGAAACCGGGTATTCTATGACGTAGATGGTAGGAGTTGAATCCAGGCAGGGGGGAAGCCTGTGCAAAGGCAGGAGATGGGAGATGGGAAGAGAAATAACTAGAAGCCCAATGTGACCAAAACAGAGAGTGCATGAATGGGAATGATATGAAATAATAGTCAAAAAGTAGATAGGAGCTAAATTGAGAACTATTTTAAATTACTAGGCTGATAATTTTGTATTTTGTAGCAGAGAATAAGGATCCAGTGTTAAAATGCACATTTTTTATGGATATGCTGAATGCTGAGTACTTTCTAATTTGAGTTATGAATGTGCCATTTATTCATGAACTATAATTCCAGTATATATATATTATATTAATTCTTTGCTGATTATCATTTCACTAGTTGTAACCTTCCAGAAGAAATTGGACAGGTAAATGAAATATAATGGATGCTTCCAATTTTGCCTATTATACTTTGGTTGACCCGGGGCCAAAATTCCTCTTTAGGAAGGTTCTGGGTTTCTCTGTGAACTTCTATTATCTGGGAAATTTCTGTCCTTTATTTTCTGGGTAACTGAGAGTACTTTGAGCCTTATATGGTTTCCTATGAATTTAATCTCATCCAAGGTCTTTATAATTGATCTTTTAATTTTATTTATTGAAGTTCTTCATGGTAACTAACAAAGTTAGTGAGTTTTGAGTGTATGAGCCTTTCAAGGTCAAGTAGTGTATATCACAATGACTAAACCCTGTTGCACAAAGACATTTCTTCAGTTGTATCTCCTAAAGGCTATAGCATTCATTAGTAGGGGGAAAAAGCAAGAAAGCTGGCTGGAGAGACTTCTGACCTATAGTGAGTCCAATGCAAATGTGCCCTTAGCACAAAAGATATCATACTACCCCATCTGCTTCTGAGGAATAAAATGAAACTTTTATCAGCCATTATAAAAAGAAGAAAATTATCTTATGAGCAAAATATAAGCCCTTTTAGGACAGGTACTGCATCTCTTTGTTGAATTTGTTCTAAATGAAGATGAATAGAATCAGTATGTGCTAAACCTGAGGTATATACACCTACTGCCAGAGAGGCAATGAACTTAAAATGTGGACTGAGACATATGTTTTTGGACATGGCTGATGTGGGAATTTGTTTTGACGGACTATGAATCTTTGTTTTTTTTTTTAAATTTCACTGGGGGGGCAGTGGAGGCAAGATAAAATGCATGTGCATACAAATTAATTAACTAGTTATTCAAAATAAGTGAAAGAGGTATGAGGGGTAGAAGGCTACATAAATGGCAGCATGGTGGAGTAGAAATAGCTTTGAACTCAATTTAGAGTCAGAAGGCTTGGGTGTTGAATTTACCAACTTCATCTTGGACAGGGCTTAGCTTTTCAGAACACAAATGTCTTCATTTGAAAGAGAAAAAATAAGGAAAATAGTGACAATAATCCTTGCACTACTATTCATGGTGTTGTCATAAGAATCAAATGATGTAATGCATGTTAAATGCTTTGTGACTCAAGCTCAATTAAAATGTGAATTATTATAAGTATTATTATTTTTTTTTGTTTTTTGTTTTTTGGGTTTTTTTTGGTTAGGCAATGGGGTTAAGTGACTTGCCCAGGGTCACACACTGAATCCAGAGCCAGTGCTGTATACATTGTGCCACCTAGCTGCCCCTGTATGTATTTTTTTTAATCAGGGTATTGCCTATTGGAGCCATGCTATTAATTCACATAGATATTTTCAAAGGGAAATATGTAGGTATATGTATATATATACATATACACACATATGTACACATACAGAAACATTCATTTACATATAAATTTATATATGTATGCACATTAACACATATGATTTTATGGAGCATGCTTTAATGGATAGTGGGATGGCCTTGAAGTAAGAATAACAAAGTTTGAGTCCTGCCTCTGACACATGCCAACTCTATGACTCTGGGTAAGTCACTTAACTTCTTAGTGTCCAACCAAAACACCAAGACTATAAGTTATAGGAGAACTGTTGATGTGTATGATCGGGATAATTTCCAAATTCAAAGACCCTTGCACTGATGAAATTATAATGACAACAACAAAAAAACACAAAGTAGAGGTGAAACTATTTTTTCAGTTGTTTCAGTTGTATCCAACTCTTTGTGACCCTCATTTGGGGTTTTCTTGGCATAGATGCTAGAGTGGTTTGCCGTTTCCTTCTCCAGCTCATTTTATAGAAGGGAAATTGAGGCAAACAGGGTTAAGTGACCTACCCAGCTAGTAAGTATCTAAGGCTGTGTTTGAACTTGGGAAGATGAGTCTCCTGACTCTAGGTATGGCACTCTATCCACTGAGACACCTAACTACCCCATGAAACTACTACAATATGTTTACTTAAGAAGATTCTTCTTCATAGCTGAGAAAGTCTTACTCCTTGGCCTGGTGAACTTAGGTTACATGACTCAGTGACAAGAGGGAACATTATATTTTCATCAGCCATGGGACTACAAACTACCACTTTTTTTCCTCTATAGGTAAAAACAAAGTGATAGCTAGGCAGCTTTTTCAAATACCATTCTCTGCTACCCAAATGTATATACTGCCTTAGAGAAAATTTCTGTAAACTTACCCTCTCTCCGCATAGTATCACACAGAAACACCTATAGCACTTATCTAAATATTTCCACCCTAAGGGCCTTCTTTTTTGTTAGCAAGCATCTGCTGAAATTAGTGAGTTTTGAGTGCTTGAACCTTTCAGGATCAAGTAGAGTATAGCCCAATGACTAAACTCTGTTGTGCAAAGATACTTCCACAGATGTATTTCCTAAAGGTTATAGTGTTCATTAGTAGGGGGCAAAGCAAGAAAGCTGACTGGAAAGACTTTTTGACCTACAGCGAATCTCAGTGTAAATGTGCCCTTAGCACAAAAGATATCATAATAATACCAGTTGTTTCCCAGGAATAAAATGAAGCTTTCATCAGCTATCATGAGATTTCTTGGCCAATCTTTTGAGAACTTTTTATCCCTTGACAAATGTGCAATTACTGTCAGTCTGCACTTAAGACAAGGGAAAGAGGATGGGAAATAGTGAGGCCAGCAAAGGAAATAAAGCCCCTGGAAATATGGTTTGAACTGCTTGAAAACTGTATCTGTGAAACAGTGTGGAGAGACAGAATTTCTAAAGCTTATGGAGCAGTGATTTAAAAAGAAATTGTTAAAAAAGAATAAGCATCTAACAGGATCAATTAAATTGGTGAAGCTATTCTGAAATATTTGTATAGAGTTACTGATTAGGTTGAAGGGACTAGTGGTATGAACTACAATGTTATAAACTTTTTTTCTTAGATGGTATTTGAAGAATTTTTTAGAATACATGAATGCATGCATGCATACATATATATCTATAGATACATTGTTACTGAAATATCTGTAGATCTATATGCATGATTCATATGTCTAGGTATAACTATAGATTGATATGTCAGTCTTTCTCTAGATATCCTGCATGTATATGTGTACATATATACTTACATATATAAAATATACACATATATGTAAATATTTTTATTTGCTATTTTTATTATATAACAGATACTAAGCTTCTATTATGCAAGAAGATAATTGCTTTTTAGGAATTGGTTGGGAAGATGGTATAGCTTCCCCTTCGATGAGATGAAAGATTGTCTATTGTATGAGGCAGGTGAGTAGTATGTTAAATGAATTACTATCTTTAGATTAAAATGATCTTTAGGTATCGTCAAATTCTTTATAGGTATATACTTGATTTTGGCCAGGTTAACATGATGCCTAGAAAAATCATTATGGCACCTAGTATTGGAGAGGAAATGACAGAGTGAGTGTTTATTTCATCTAGGAAAATAGTATTATTCCCAGAGAAACCCTTGTACTTTTCAATGGAGGAAAGAAAGAAGAGTATATGGTTGAAAGGATTAGCGGTTATTGGTCAGGGTTTGGAGAATGATTGGGTATTTCTTATTGCCTATGACAACCATCAAGATGGGTTATGGATGAGAATGATTTAGATGAGAAACCGTTGGGTAGGGCACAGGGACCTGCCCTTTCAACATCACTCTGTGGAGAACTTAGAAATCCTGGGCTTAAGCCATTTTGCATCTGAAGGTAGAGAAAGAAATGATATATGATGGGTAAAGGAAAACCCAAGAAAATGAAGAGGGAAAGAGCCACTAAGATTATTTAAAAATTTACTAATTTTCTATGCTAGTTTATAAGTACAGTAGAATCTATACTATTTTATATTGACATGTTATCAGCCTTGTTTTCTTCTTCTTCTATTGTAGTTGAAACACAAAATTTTGAAAGCTGAATAATTCATCTAGTTCCTAAATATAGAGATAAGGTCCTTAGTCCAAAGTACATTTGGCAAACATTGATTTAGCAAAAACTCTTTTTAAAAATCTAAATTACAAAGCTAGGCGAGGGAAAAAGTGATTTTTGAGGAGCTTGAATTGTTCTAGCTTTCATTTAACCTTGTACATATTCATGAGGTAATTTTTCATCATTGTGGTGTCCTGACCTAAGGATTTGATTTTTTTAAAAGGGAGTTTCTCAAAGGAAGAATCTTAAGGAGTACCTTCAATTATTTACAGCTTTATTTATAAAGGAAAAGAAGAAAAAAAAGCTATACCTGAGCTACACCTGAGTTGATTCTAAATGTAACAATAATGAATCCATCATTTCATGTAAATATAACACAAATGGTTTTGGGTGTCACTGTTTAGGATATAGTTGATTAAGTTTTCTTCCCCACACTCTTTGTCTCTGGAGATTTAATTAGCTACATTCTATTACAACAATTAGATCATTTTTTTAGGAGAGAGGAAATACAATGGCCCCTGGTGTCCACGCGGTCCTTTTCTTGGTTACTTTATAGAGTGTATATTGGACAAAAAAAAAATTGGTAGCTCAGAGCCCCCCAGTTATGAAGTTTCCCAACATTCTGGCAGAATTTTGGCTCTTAGTCCTAATTGAAACTGATGTTTAAATCTTTCTGTTCCTAGATAATTATGGAAAAAGAAAGTTGGGGAGAGAGCACACCTTTTTTTTTTTTTGTAGGAACTTACCGCATTCCTTGAAGAAGTGGGTCCAACTTGTAGTTTTGGCCTAAGCCTTTTTCAAGATGCCTGTGGAGGAAGGTTTAATGACTTATAATTTTCTCATTTTGCTTGGTATCCCTGTGCTATTCGATCCTGGGCAAAGCTGAGGAGGCAGACCCTCAGTGCTTCTGCTACTCAGCTCTTGAAGTCCTCATTCCTTCCTCTCAATATCTCTCTCTCCAAGACAATGTGTGTCTCTTTAAGAACTCTAGAAAAAGGCATCTCAACATTTAAAAAAATACAAAAATGAAGCCAGAGAGCTTTGTATTTTTCTCTTTTCATTCCTTCTACTATGACCAGAATGCTTTCTAAACAAGCATCTTGAAATAAATGTACAGTTTCTTGTTTTAGTTGTGCTTGAAATGAACTTAATTTCCAGTCAATGTTCTGACATAATGGAAAGTGCTTTTGAATCCATTAAAATTACATGTAAAAGAATGAAATTATTGCTCAGTGTTCTGTATAGAATTCTGTGCTGAGTGGACCAAAAAATATCTCTCTGAATATTGAAGAGGAGAAACAAATATACCTTTGCACATTTTTTCATTCTGTTTTTGTACTATTTGCATGTAGGCTATTTAAATACTGCTCAGTGATGGATCTGATTGTAGTTTATTTTCTTGTCAATAGAAAAGGATTGGTTCATCACATTTATGCATAATACTATATAAAGTGTGACACATGTGGACTTGGACCATCTACTGAATTTAATTCAATTCAACAAACAATTATTAAGTTGTTATTGTTCAGTCATTTCTAACACTTCATGATTCCATAGACCATAGCGTGCCAGGACTTTCTATCTTCCACTATCAAAGTTCATCCAAGTTCATGTTTGTTGTTTCCATAATCCATCTAAGTACTTACTAGCTATTACTGAAATAATCATTGGGAACAATGAAGGCAAAAAAATGAAGGCAAAAAAGCTAACCCTCTGAAATCCAAGTCTCTGCATGGGCGCAGCATGTAAGCAGTTAAGTGAATACAAGATAATATGAGAATGGCACAAACACTGACAAAAAATGCTTTGGGAAAGACTTTCTACAGGAGAAGACATCTGAGCTGAGCCTTGAAGGGATGCCATGATTCTAAGATGTCAAACTGAGGAGGCAGTGCATTCCAGATGTGGGTATAGCTTGTGAGAAATATAGTTGTGTGAAAGGAAATGTCTAGTTTGGGAAAAGAAAATAGGCCAGTTTGGCTGAAATATAGAAATTGTGAAGGGGAATAATGTGAAGAAGTCTGAAAGGATAAGCTAGAACCAAATCGTGAAGAACATCTTCTTCACAGTGGAAGTTAGACAGGGCCTTTCACATTATCAATGTTTAATTAAACAAAATCTGAACAGTTCTTCCAACACAACCTGAATTAAAAATTATCTAAAGCATGGCAATTAATTTATCTGAGTCTTTGAGTCCTTTCAACCGAATCATGTCCGAAATCTCAGGACCTGCCATTCTAAAAATTGTATAGATGGAACTTGTAATATTACATTTTGGGGACTATAAAATAGGAGACCATCACCAACAGCTTTTGAATCTAGCTAATGTTTCCAGTGATATCATAACTCTTCACATTTTACTCTTACAAACTAAATATTTTCAGATCACATATATTTGAAAAGATGGACTTATTTCCAGTTTGTCCTTAAAATTATAGTTATCTTTTCTCTAGTTGAATGCTGTTATTGTTATGATTGACTCCATATTTAATGTCTGGGAGATAAGACTTTACTTATTCCAATCCATGCCCATCTAGTGATAAATGATTTGGAATTTCCCTCATATATTGATCTGTCAGATATTTCACTTGCAGAAAGTGAAAATTATTTTATTCCTTTGTGGTGCAGCTACCCAATAGATTTGTAGTTTCACATAAGTGGACTTAATCCTAATGAAGCCTTTACTATTTGTCCATTATCAACTCAATAATCTCCAAATTCTTTTGATTGTTCAAGCCTGGCGAACAGCTCCCAATTATTCCACTTTCATCTTGGCCTTCATCCTTGCACTTTCCCCAAAAGCCACTTTAACTTGGGAACCAGGTGTGCCTTTCCAGAACCAAGTTTTCCATCACTTCCCATCCGCCAGCTTTAAACCATGTCACTGTGAGTTAAAGCTCCCCACTCTCTCTGTGTCTCTCTCTGTCTCTGTCTCTCCATCTCTGTTTGTCTGTCTCTATCTCTGTTTCTTTTTGTCTCTGTCTGTCTCTGTCTTTCTCTCTCTTTCACACACGCACACACACACACACATTTTCTAATGTGTTGTCTTTTTTATGTATTGTCTTCTCTTACTAGATTGTGAGTTCCTTAGGGTTAGGGACAATCTTTCTTGCAAGTATTCATTCCTGCAGCACTTAGCACAGTGTCTGGCATACAGTAAATGCTTACTAAATGTTCTATCTATCTAATACCAAACTGAGGAAATAAATAACCTCTGAAGTTTCATGAGAAGGGGAAATGACTTGGTATTTAGAAAGCTCATTTTGGTAGCTGTAGCTAGGACAGATTAGAGAGGATAAAAATTCATATTAAATAGATCAAATGAGAAGCATTGCAATAATCCAAATAATGGATAATGAGGCTTAATGTTAGTTATGTGAGCATAGAGAGAAGAGAACAGATGCAAAATCCTTCGAAGATAGAGTTGACAAGACTTGGTCACTGATTGTGTATGAGTGTGTGGAGTTAGGAGAATCAAGGATAATTTGTAGGTTAAGTGACTGGGTGACTAGAAGGATGAGGGGTGATTTCCAGAGAAATGGGAAAGTCTAAAAGAGGGACAGATTTGAGGGGGACAATGCTAAATATTTTAAGTTTGAGATATACTTGGGATATCCAGATAGAGAAGTTCAGCTGGCACATATTGATATAGGACTAAAGTTCAGGAAAGAGAATAGGGCTATATATGTAGCTGCAACCCTTAGGAAGCCTTATCTTTCTGACTCAGAAGTATTACTGACATTTTGGTGTGATTCTTTTGTCATATTTTTAGTTGTAGATTCAGCACAAACACTTAATTTTCTTAAATGGAGAGCTTCAGGTATGTACTAAGATTTGTCTCTGTAAGCAAAATGTGTTGGAGAGCTTGTAAAACTTTTGATTTCAAGCAGTGTATATAGCTGATCAAATTAACTCTCCTATTTTTCACCAGTCATTCAGCAATGTATCTTTGACTAAATTACTATCTAAGCTCCCTATTTCACTTTCCAACACATAATACAAATGCAGAGATGCCAGAGGGGAACATCCAAAATCTGAATTTTTTTTTTGTCCAATGTGACATGTATTTTGTATTCCCTCTAGACTGTTGCTCTTTTCATAATATTGTCCACATTTTACCAATGTTTCTCCCCACAGAGTAAGACATCTTCAGTCTCCTTTTTTTCCCCTTAAAACGAATACTAGGTATAAGTAGAACTCTATTTTTAAAGTCGTTGGCAAGTAGCTAATTAAATAACCAACTAACAAATCAATCAAAAACACTTATTAAATGCCTGCTATCTACCAGGTACTGTACTAGGAACTGGAGGTGAAAGACCAAATTGAAACCATCCCTGCTTTCAAGGAAGTCACATTCTACTGGGGGAGACAACATGCACACTAATACATACAAAATAAATACAAGGGTTTTTTGGGAAAGTAGAAATCACTGGGAACTGTGGATACAGGGTGTGATCTGTTGATGGTTATTTAAGTATATTTCTGTCATATTTTTTATATAATCAATAGGAGTTATTGAGGCAGAATCAAACCTATTTATGCCTTCAGTTTCTTTCTCCCATTTCTCATATCCTTTCCCCTCCTCACATTTCTTTGAAATTCACAAGTTCTCAAAAGTTTTACCCCAATGCCTCATTGTGGCATGAATAAGATCTTGAATTCTTGAGGACTATGTCAACAGTATTCCAGCTCTGGTATGTTCTATCTTGAAAGGCTACTGTTATAGTTCTCATGACAGACTACATATGTTGTCTGAGTACCAGCCTCAGTAAAAAAAAAAAAGTGGCTTATAATTAGAAGTTATAGACTTTGGACAGTCAATTTTATTTTGGCCTTGGCAAGCTATAAAATAGATGAAAATATTATATGGCCCTTACCCTGAAGTGACCTGATTTCCACTTTTACGGTGATGAGGTGGCATGGGAGAAAAAGAAAGAGGAGGCTATGAACTACCTATTTTTTACACAATCTGCAAACATTAATTACCATTGGCACTTGAATATTGTTTTGTTTAATGACTACTGAAGGAAAAGGGCCATACTATATTGACAGTTTCACTAAAAGTAAATTTAGAAGACATAAAGAAGTTACAGCTAAATAGAACAGCTCACATATTCTTCTCAGAGGGAGAGAATAAAGGATTTGGTGGAATTAGTTTTGTCACATGCACAAAAGCAAAAAGAAATATTTCATGGGAACTTGGTTATCTTGCTTTGCAGTGCTCATAATGAGCATGAAGAAAAAGGCTACAATGATGAAGACAGTCAACTGTCTTAGCTTAGACAGGGACTTTTTTTTTTTACAAAGGATGGAAAAGTACAGAAATTCTCTGGTGAACATGACAAAATTAAAAAGAAATCAACATAAACCTTGGTCCATGTGACTTCATTGTGATGGTAGGTACAAAACAGAATATCAAAAACTTCTTTTGGAAAATATGGATTAAGATTAAGAAATGAGAGAACAAAGGCTCCAAGGCTGCTGAGAAGTCTCAAACCTTGGCTAAATGAATGACCCTCGGCACATCAATTAACCTCTCATGGTCTCAGTTTCTTCATCTATAAAATGAGAACAATAATAGCACCTATACCACAAGGTTGTTGTGAGCATTAAAGGAAATAGTGTATGTAAAATGACTTTCAAACATAAAGTACTAGATAAATGTTATGATAATAATTATGGTAATAATAATAATGACTTTAAGAAGAAATTTGGAAGGCACAAAATCTAATGAATACTAAACAACATTCTCACATTATATTTAATATATTTTAATAGTCAGTCACTGGTTTTCTGATTCATGATTTCACAGTAATTTTGGAATCAGCTATTATATATACTCAGACTATTGGGTGGTTGCAGGAATTCAAAAGCAATAATGAAGTAGAAATAAGGATAAAGATAAGAAATTAAATTAAGCTGAGCTGTTTAAACAATCTGGGGACTTCTAAAATGAGAAATGTACAAAAAAAGGCGCTGATTTGTTTATCATATTCTACATGAGTTTTACTGGTACAAACAATCACCACAAGAGGAGGCGAAATGAGCCCCAAAACTTCCTCAACAGCTGATACTTGATCTTCTTATCAAACAGAGACAGAGAAGCCAAAACCAACACTAGTTTAGAGTATAAGCTCAATTTCAAAACATTACAAAGACAGAGGATGCATGGTTATGAGTAGCCTTGACTCACAAAACTGCAAAGAGCAGTTAAGGGGAAAATGAGTTTGCAGAGAGCTTGGTGCGAATTAGCCAGCTGAGTTAAATGATCCTGAAAGCATTTGGATGTGAACTGGAAGAAAATAAACAGAAGTCTAATGGGGCAGATTTTATTCTGTGACAATAGTGAAACCATCTGTTGGGACTCTACAAAATGCTATGTGAAGAAGTGTCAGCAGCACTTGAGAGAAAAAAAACACAGTTATACTGACCAACAACCTACAAAAGAAATCTATGCTGGAGGCATTAACAATTTTAAAGGTACTTTGAGCTTAATTTTCAAGATATTTCAAAGAGTAAATGATTCCACGGCAAAGGAGAAGATCACAGGTGGTACTAGAAGGCATCAGAAAATATTGACCCATCTACCTATTTTCCTAGCTCTATAAATTTTTTTTATCAAAATCAGCATTAACAATATATTTTATGAAGATGTGAGAAGTAATAGGCCCTTTCATAGATGATTTTCTATAGCAGACTGCATCTATTTTTTTTTGAAGATTTAATGATAACTTTGTGTTTATGTCCCAGGCAGTTCCTGAAATACCGCTTCTCAATTAAACTTTCCCTTGTAGCAAAGGAAATCTCAGCAACTAAACAAAACCATTCAGCATTGTGAACACATCGGACAACATATACAACATTCTACATTTGTCATCATCTGCCGCCTTTCTTTTCTTATCAAGTGTAGAGGAGAATATTTCATCATCTCGTCTTCAGAGTTTTTATTGATTATTACAATTATTTGGAGTTGGACAGTCTTTTACAGTTGTTTTTATTTACATTTTATTGTCATTGTATATATTATCCTCTTGTTTCTACTTACTTCACTTTGTATCTATCCATACAGGTCTTCTTATCTTTCTAAATTCCTCACATTTGTTTTTTCTTATAGTATAACAATATTCATATATTATAGCTTATACATAACTTAACTGACCTTATAGCTTAGTTACATCTGTATGCCACAATTTATTCAGCCCTTAATTTATCAGAGTATATGTAGTCATTTCTATATTCAAGGCACCTTTCTCATCAGACCTCTTTTCTCTGCTCACTTTGCTACCACTTTAGTTCAGGTTCTCATTTCCTCTTGATTAGATCCTTAGTTTTTTAACCTCTATATAGGGATATTTGCCAGAAGATTTAGCAAAAACAGAGGTACAAATACTCCCTACTTCCCAACTCTGGTAGAGGGGCACACTTTCCCCTATACTTCCTCTGTCTCAGGGGAGAATAGATGTGATATAGTTTCAACATAGCACTAATTCCACCAAGTTCATGTCCTAAGGCAGCATTGCTGCTTTTGTGGTGGGTCCTGGAAATCACTCCTTAGGTTCTAGATGTAGGACCCTAGGGTGGACTTGATTCTCAGATCTTCTAGTGGCTTGCTCCAGATAATTCTTAAAGCTCACATGGCTGTAGCCTTTGGGGAAACATCTACAAACTCCTTCACCTAAAACATGAGGAAAATGCTGAGGTAAAGTAAACCACAGCTTGTATTCATGGGCCACATGTATGCCTAGAAGAGGGAGGGCCAGAGGCAACTACCGTTACAGTATTATTTCTCTTTTCTCACTAGAGCATAGCCAGGCAAGAAGGAGTCAGACAAAGAGAAGTGCTTTTACCTATATTATCTCAACAGCTTCTTAACTGTCCCTGTCTCAGGTTTACCTTTACTTCATCAAAGGGTTAGCAAACTATGGCCTATGGACCAATTCTGGCCATCTACCTTATTTTTTTTTTTGAGCTAAGAATAGTCTACATTTGTAAATAAAATTTTGTTGTACACATGATTTAAACATGTAAAAACCATTTCTAGTTGAAGGTGCAAAACTAGGTGGCAGTTTTGGCTACAGTTTCAAGACCCCTGTTAGTTCATCCTACACATTGCTGCTAAAGAGATTTTCCTTCAAGAGCAGCTAGGTGGCACAGTGGATAGAGCACCAGCTCTGAAGTCAGGAGGACCTGAATTCAAATTCAGCCTCAGACTAAACACTTGATGCTTACTAGCTGTGTGACCCTGGGCAAGTCACTTAACCCCAATTGCTTGAAAAAGAAAATAGATTTTCCTTCATAGCGTATTTGACCATGTCATTGCCCTACTCATCGATTCCAGAGACTCACTATTGCCTCTAGGTTAAAATAGGATGTTTGGCTTTTAAAACTAACCTATCTTTCCAACCTCCGTGGATATTCCCTTACTATACTCTTTGATCCCACCAAATTGTTTTTCTCTCTGTTTTTCAGATGGAACACCATCTCCTATCTCCATGCCCTTGCACTGTCTTCTTCTTATATTGAATATACTCCTTCCTCTTCTCTGTTTCATAGAATCTCTTTCTTCCTTCAAGATACGACTTAAGCCCCTCCTTTTATATGAAGCTTTTTCTGATCCCCTCCATTGCTAGTACACTCCCCCTCAAACTACCTTATAATTATTTTTTTTATATTTGGTCTGTATAGACTTATGTGTAAATGTATCCATTAAAATGGAAACGTCTTGTGAGCAGGGTTGGTTCCTTCCTTCCTTCCTTCCTTCCTTCCTTCCTTCCTTCCTTCCTTCCTTCTTTCCTTCCTTCCTTCCTTCCTTCCCTCCTTCTTTCCTTCCTTCCTTCCTTCTTTCCTTCTTTTTCCCTTGGTGGTATTTGTATACTCAGTGCCTGGCATAGTGCCTGACACATAATAAGTGCAAAATAAATGCATCTTGATAGACTGATACATGTTCACAATGAAATATCTAACTGAAAGGTATAGGAATTATTTTATTTAGCTTTGTTTTGTGTTTAATATTTTCAACAAGAAAATGAGATCAAGCAGAACAAAATTTAGGCTATATGATTTTCCTTAGGAACAGGGAATCTTCCTATATACTTTCCATAGGAAGGTATCTTCTACACAAATATCAAGACATATATGACCATAAGAATAACTGTAGTTAATGATCTACCAAAGCTCAAAATACAATGGGATGGCCTGGGCTTTGCCCAAGTGACTGACCCCAGGGGCATGGTTTCCCCCATCCCCAGCTTCCAGGATGTTGCCCTCTATGATCCTGTGGCCATCAAATATTTCCCCTGTTACTTCCCATAAGGTCAGATTGTAGCTGCCATGCCTCCTAGATGCATGTAATTGTCGGATCAGAAGTAAAGTTAGCACACAGCAATTTCCTCAATCCCAAATAGTAAATTCATTACTAATTCTTTCTAGTCCTAATCTACCTCATTTTCGCCTTTGTACTGTGTCCTCTGAATACTTGTTCTATGATCAACAAATCCCCTTTCAAATTAGATCTTACACCTTACATTCCTTCTGTGTTCTCATACTCACTGAAACTTTTCAATTGTTGTTCAGTTGTTTTTCAGTACTATATAACTCTTTATGGCCCCATTTGGGTAAAGATTCTGAAATGGTGTGATATTTCCTTCTTCAGCTCATTTTACAGATGAGGAAACTGAGGCAAGCATGGTTAAGTGACTTACCCAAGGTCACATAGCTTATAAATATCTGAGGCTGTATTTAAACTCATGTATTCTCACTCCAGGCCCAGTGTTCTATCCAATACACCACGTAGCTGAAATTTAATTTTTTTCTGAAGACAACATATTTCTCACAGACCCTTTTCAAAGACGATTGTCTCTTCTCTTACTCCCCTGACACACGGGGGCAAAGAAAACATAGTCCTTGCTCCCTATTGCCATTTTCAGTTCACCCTATTCTGTCATTATAAGAGAACATTATACCAACATCACTCAATAATGACTTCATCATTAATACTTACTTCATTGAAGTTTTACAACAAAATAAACTACCTTCTGTCATCTTTCATCCAGAACAGTTTTTCACCTTTGCAGTTTGTTGGCTTACAGTTTTTTTTTCTGTGATCCCAACTTCATATCTTGGCCTATAAATTCCTTAACTTTCTAAATTCCTATGACTTTTTTCCACTGGTCTACCTCACTTATCCCTAGCAGTGGTCATATCTTTGACACTCCCTGCAAAGGCCCTAGAATGAGTATTTATAGCTCTGGGATCAATTGTCAACATCTAGCAGGTCATAAAGCAGGGAGACCTGCTCATGTAAACACCTCATAAGTGTTCATCAGTGTCACAGTGACTGCACAGAGTCCACATAGAAGAGGGACTTTTCACATTCTCATCTTTATGGATGACAGCGTGTTGATTACATTAGGTCCCAGAACACTAAAAAGTCTTCTCACTGAAATACACACCTACTCAAAAGAGATAGACCTTGTATGAAAAACAAAATGGATGAAAAAATGTATTGCTAAGACTATGACAGGCTGTTGCTTGGGTATTCAATTTAATTGTTGTATCAGCATCTATCTATCTATCTATCTATCTATCTGTCTATCTATCTATGCATCTATTACTATAGTTATATATTGTGAACAGACACTATAAATGTGTTATGTATTTAGCCCAGGTGTTAATAGAAGGAGGTGATTGGATTGGGTTCCATTTGGGAAATGGTGTAATGTTTTTTACATGTTCCAAGCTGCTCACTGCCACAAAAGCTCATAGACTTTTGTACCAATATTCACCCAGGGATGCTATATGACTATAAATTATGCTACCCTATGATCTCAGAAGATTCAGTATTGTAGCTCCCCCTAATTATAATGGAGTTAGACACGGTAGATGTAGGTAGGCTGCAGCTTATTAGAAATCATGACTTCCCCATCAGAAATAATGTAAGCAACAACATATAGGAGATATAGGACCAAAAAAAGAGGCTTGTAATGTAGCTAGAATAAATAAGAAAAGGCATGGATAGTTCGATGAAAAGACCTTATGGTAGGCCTCTTGTGCAATGTCTGGATTCTCTTTGGAGGATTCATGAAAGGACATGAAAAATGAAGCTATAGATGGGTCGCAAGCTATAACCAGAGAAATACATAGATTCACTAAAATAACTGAATAAAAAATTCAAACCAAGAACAATATTGATTCACAGAGTGCTTTGAGATTTATATGGTACTTTACTAACAACTACTCTGTGAAGTAGGTAGTGCTAATACAATTAACCCCATTTTATAGATGAGGAAATTGAGGCTCAGAGAAGCTAAGTGACTTGTGTGTAGTCACACAACTATTAAGTGCTAGAATCAAGATTTAAATCCAAGTCTTCTGACTCCAAATTCAGTTTTCTTTCCATTATGTGAAAGTGCTATATGGCTAATAATCATGGAACAATATGAACTCAGAAGAATTGAAATTGTAGACAGTACAAAGGGCAATGGAAAGGCATACATTGTGTCTAAGTAGACCGCAGTACATTGCCAATGACAACTTATATGTGAAAAATGAGATCATTAAAGGAATGTATCTACAAAAAGAGTTGGGTTATTCATTCAGCAAGAGAGAGGAGTTGAGTTGGACAGCTTGGGTATAGCACTGGTACCAAGAAAATAGGAAAAGGATCAGAAGAAGGCCTTGAGTGTGTTGGGTAAATTTGTTATGAAGTATTTATGAAAAGAAATTGAAAAAGAATCTCTGAAGAGGATGTTATGATGGAGTTTCCATTTCCCTCTCTAATGAGATCTCAGATCAAAGGAAGTATCAAAGTATGCAACCCTGCGTAGAAGAGGCTTTGCAGATAGAGGCCACTTCATAAATAGTTATTGAATAGGTGAAGAAGTGAGTGAATGTCTTCTAACACATTAAAAATATTTTCCCTTTCATAATTACCAGTAACCCTTCATAATAATGCTTGAAACACTAAGTGTACCTATGGTCATTAGGTGAGAAATAATTTCATGTTTTCCATTTTGGTGTTATATCCTACTAGAGTAAATTGTAATGTACCCAACACTATCTGCATTCACTTTAAGAAGCATTACTTGAGAAGTACAAAGTAATTGTGCAATAAGACATGACAGGCAGTGCATTTGGGGGGAATTATTACACATCTTCGATGCCTTGAGAGGTTCAGGCCAAAGGCTGAGCAACTTCAACCACCCAAGAAGTGTAATCATCCCTCAAAAAATGTACCACCTGTCATAGCTTATTGCTCCTATGAAATGGGAATCATGAAACCAAAACAGGGGGAAAAGGTTAGATGTGCATACTTGCTGAGGATTACTTACATGACTATGACATCACTGACAGTTCTATATGTGTCCAGAGGATTCTAAAGCTATTGCATAATTATCACATGAGCCACACAACTCATTTGGAACTGCTGGTTCAGCATTCACCAATGCCAACTTTGTCATATACCAGTCCCCCAATGTCCTCTTCTTGCAAAAATCATATTGGCATTCTTAGTTCCAATCTCTCTTCTGGCATTGCTCATAGAACTGTGGGGGTGGGCGAGGAGGGGGATTCAGAAACAATCTTACCCTCTCGAGAATTAGAGGCATTTGGTAGCTTGTATGCCTTGTAACACCCCAAGGTCATTATCTCATGATAATCACATCTCCTGGAGCTGCCTTATTGCTTAAGTGTAACACTAAATTTTAATTACAATGAAATAGAGCTCTTCTGGTAGTTTACACAACATCTTGTGTTCTCAATGCCAGATGGAAATAATGCCGAGCTTTTACTATAATAGCATTTGGTGGTCTTGCGCTCCCCTGTAATAAATGAATTTTTTCATTTTGTTGAAAAATTCACTTTGCTAGATGAAGCTATTAGCCTTATCTTGGAATATTTTAAGAGAAGTCTTTAATTTATGATTTGTTCAAAAATATTAAAATAACAAATAAAATGTGATTTCAATGTAAGTGTGACTGGTAAACCTGTTTAAAAATTAAAATTAATGGAGGTAACTCTTAATGCGTATAGATAAGTTAATTTCTTTGAAAAAAACATACAAAAAGCTTTGCTAGTTATTAACTTGGAATTTTGAGATTTGATGGACCAGATGTTAAGCTTCTGGTCATTTTTATAAATATTTAAAATAGATTAACACTGGAAACTATTACTAAACACTGTTGTATATATTTTCTATATTGCCTGGAAGCTTCTTTGGAGGTCTTCAATTTCCTACCATATACCATAGTCAGAATAAGTTTCATGGGTTTAGGCTAGCAGAACACTCTGTGATCATAGCACAAATACTTTAAGTCTAGCAATGGGTTCACCTGTCTCACAGTGCAGGGATTTTCTGGGGAAATAAAACAACATATATTTTATACAATGACAGTAGGCCTGGTGGAACTTGTTCATAGCAAATATCTATGATAAACTATGTGCATATGTCTAGATATGTCTTCTTTAATATTATATCACTAAACTATAACCAGCATAAACTATTACTAACCACTCAAACATCAAGAAACTCTGAGAAATATATAGGTGTATGTAGTTTTCCTTCACAGTTTAGAGACCACTGGGGAATTGGAAAATGTAATGATAACAATTACTGGTTCATAGATATTTGGCTAAAGCCCATTCACTCCCTGAGCCAATATTAGAGAGCTAGGCAGGTTTTGAATAAGTTGATTTAGTTTTGGTATCCCTATTCGGATTCCAAATAGATTAGGGTAGAGAGAAGAGTTCTAGACTGAACTTAATCCTTTCAAATGCAGACCATTGTGGAATGCCCCAGAATTCATAGGAGTAACACTGCAGAACCCCTATAAATCTTCTGCTCTGCTGATTTGATCCCTATGCCATCCAGAGTGGTGTCTTTTGAGCAATAGTGAATGTAGAGAATGCATACTTACCTGTCCTTTATATTGGGCTTTCATAAATAAATTGTAAACATATAATATAATCTTAGCACCCCGTTTTAGATCCCATAAATTTTAGTTAGGTTAATATTTGAATGACAAACACACATCTACTTAAAATCTTTGCAGATTGCTATGACCAGTAAGAGAGTATGTTCCATGGGCATGGATTTTGGGAACTCAGGATCCTCTCCATGCCAAGATGAGACATTGGAGGAGGGCTTTTGTGTCTCTTTTATATACTGTGTGAACATGGGTACATCTCTTTACTTCTCTGGGCCTTAGTTTCCTTTTCTGTTTAGTAGAAAGAGTTATTATATTTCCTATCTTGAGGGTCTGTTGTGCAAAAAAGCGCTTCATATATAGTAAAGCCCTGTAGGAATATGAACTATTTTCATTGCTGTTTTAGAATAATTGTTATCATTATTTTCCAATTCCCCAGTGGTCTCTAAACTGTGAAGGAAAACTACATATACCTATATATTTCTCAGAGTTTCTTGATGTTTGAGTGGTTAGTAATAGTTTATGCTAGTAATAGGTTAGTGATATAATATTCAAGAAGCCATATCTAGATATATGTCCATAGTTTATCATAGATTTGACAACCAAGGTCTGAACTCATTATTTCTTAAGGTTGATTGAATATATTTCCATTATGTGGTCAAAGAAAACTTCCTTTAGCCTTAGGCTTAAAATTTTGATACAGCCACATATTCTGAATAGTAGCTAACATCCACTGTGTCCTTAACCAGTTTTTCAAATAGGTAGTGCCTTTTGAAGAAGAGGAACTTAAGGCAGCTTATAAGAGGGACACCTTACCTAGGATTAAAAAGAAAGTTAATAATAAAGTTGAGACTAGATTCCAGGTCACCCTTCTCTCCCTTTCTATCCCTTCTCTATCTTCCGTTTCCCCCATAATTCTCCACTGCTATTGGAAGCTGCAGGGTTAGCTAAACACATAATGCTATATGTGGAACAATTTGGTGTGGTCCTTCAATAAATATTGTTTCAGAATCTACTGAGGTTTTCCCTTTCATTGAAATCTATTGGAAATCACAGGAACTCATAAAAAAAGTGTGGTCCCCCTCCCTGGAGGTCTTCAAGAAAAGGCTAAATGATCACTTGCTGATAATATTGCAGAATGGGTACCTGTTCAGGTATGGGTTAAATTGCATGGCCCCTATGGCCTATTCCTGTTTTGATTCTATATTACTGACTTGTCTATTAATTATCACCAATGCATTATTCTTAACATTAATTATTTTCTTGGATATTCTCTGCAGCATGAAAACATTATTGTACCTTTTTTTTTAATTTTTCTGTTGAATACTTATAAACACTGCTATATATTTATAATAATTCAAATCATATTGTTAATCCATTACTGGGAGATGTTATTGTATGAAAATGGATTTTCACTTTAGAAGCTAAAAACAGGCATCTCAAATATTCAGTAGGTTGTCAATCTAGAAAATATTAACCTTTTACAAGGGTTAAAAAATTCATTCAGGAACTGGGGTGTGGATAAAATATTCTATGTAATAGCTAATTTTTAAACTAGCAGTCAGTCAATAAACATTTATCAATTACCTCTTATGGGCCAGGCACTGTGCTAAACAATGGGGATAGAAACAAAGGCAAAAGATAATCCCTGCTCTTAAAGCACTCATGGTATAATTGGAGGAGATGATATTAAAACAACTATGTACAAACAAAAAAAAAGTGCATGTATATGTGTGGATATATATACATTTATGAGTATATACATATATATATATATATATACACAATCGCACATATATACATATGTTTGCATATGTACACATATGTATGTATATAAACACACATATGCACATCTATGTAAGAAATAGAGTATAATCAACAAAGGCACTAATATTAAGGGGAATTGGTAAATAATTATTGTGATTTTAGTTGGGACTTGAAGGAAGCCAGGGAAACCAGGAGGTGGAGATGAGAAGGAGACAATTTCAGGCACGGTGGATATATAATGAAAATGCCTGGAGTCAGGAGATGGGATGTCTTGTTTGAGGAACAGCAAGGATGCCAGTGTTAATTGATCACAAAATATATTGGAATAAAATATAAGAAAACAGAAAAGGGTAGGGGAGATTTTTAATGCTTTCTAATGTCAGTCAGAGGATTTTATATTTTACCCTGGATGAGAGAGAGAGCCACTAGAATTTATGGAGATTTAAGCTGATCACTTTGACAGTTGAGTGGAGCATCAACTGTAGTGGAGAGATACTTGAAGAAGGGTAAACAACCAGCAGATTATTGCAATAGTCCAGGCATGAAGTGTTGAGATCGTGCACCAGTGTAGTAGCAGCATCAGAGAAGAGAACGGGGCATATTCAAGAGACGTTATGAAGGTAGAAACAACAGGACTTGGCAAAAGATTGGCTATAGGGAATGAGAGAGAGTGAGGAGTCAAGTGTGAAACCGAGGTTGGAAGTCTGAGTGACTGGGAAGATGGAGGTACTGTGGAAGGTAATGGGGAAGTTAGGAAGAGGGGAGGGTTAGGGGTTAGTTCTGGACATGTTGAGTTTAAAGTGTCCAAGAAACATGTATTTGGAGATGTCTGCTAGGTAATTGAAGATATGAAACTGGAAATCAGCAGAAAGATTAGAGCTGTGCAAGCAGATTACTAAATCATCAGCATAGAGATGATATCTGAATACATTTAATTATTTTACATAAAATTGAAAGGATTAAAAGTCCAATAAAGGACACGAGCCTATAAATTCATCTAAAATCTAAAGCTGCAACTTCAGGGACAGCTGTTTTCTAAGCCTAGCTTAGCGTTATTTGATGCATCATAGGTTGGGGGCTAGAATGAATTTTTGAGAACATCTAGTTCAAGTCTCTCATCTTATAGATGAGGAAACTGAGACTCAGAGATGTTAAAGAGCTTGCTCAAGGCCACAAAAAGAGTAAATAGCAGAGTCAGGATTAGAGCTAATGTTTTCTGACCTCAAATACAGTGTTCATTCCACTCTACCATGCTACCTTCTTTTTTAAAATTTGTTTTAAATTTATTATTTATTTTTAACATTCTTTTCTTTTTATATTTTGAGCTTCACATTCTTTCTTTCTCTCCCATGCGCCTTTGCCACCTAGCAAAAAAGTAAGAAATATGACATCAATTACACATGAGAAATCACAGAACATATTTCCATATTAGCCATAATCTTTTAAAAAGCAAGAAAAAGAAAACAAGAAAAATCATATTTCAATTTATATCCAGTGTTCATCAGTTCTCCCTTTGGTGGATAGGATTTTTTCATCATGGGCCCTTTGGAATAATTTTGATTCATTGTATTGATCAGAATAGCTAGGTGTTTCACACTGGCATCCTCCCTGTCCCTCAAACAAGACATCCCATCTCCTGACTCCAGGCATTTTCATTATATATCCACCATGCCTGAAATTGTCTCCTTCCTCATCTCCACCTCCTGGTTTCCCTGGCTTCCTTCAAGTCCCAACTAAAATCACAATAATTATTTACCAATCCCCCTTAATGTTAGTGCCTTTGTTGATTATATTCTATTTCATACATAGATGTGTATATGTGTGTTTATATACATACGTATGTGTATATATGCAAACATGCTGTTACTGAGCACAATGGTCTTCTAGTTCTCATTTTACTTTTCATTGATTCATAAAATTCTTGCCACATTTTTCTGAACTCACACATTTTGTCATTTCTTATGGCACAATTGTATTCCAATAAAACCAGCCATTTCCCAGCAGATGAGTATCCCTTTGATTTCCAATTCTTTGCCATTATAAAAAGAATAGCTATAAACATTTTTGTGCATATATGTCCTTTCCCTTATTTCTTGATGTCTTTGGGATGTGGACATGGTAGTAGTATTGCTGGATCAAAGAGCATGCACAATTTTAAAGCTCTTTGGGAATACATCCAAATTGCTTTCCAGAATGGTTGAACCAGTTCACAACTCCATTAATAGTTTATTAGTGTACCTATTTTCCCGTCATTCCCTCTAGCATTTGTCATTTCTGATAGGTGTGAAGTGGTACCTTAGAGGTATTTTAATTTGCATTTCTCTAATAATAGTAATTTAGAACATTTTATATAATTATATATAGCTCTGATTTCTTCTGAAAACTGACTGTTTCATATCCCTTGACCATTTACAATTGAGGAGTGGCTGTTATTTTTATAAATTTGACTCAGTTGCATACTTAATATATACTTGATAAATGAGGTATTTATCACAGAAACTTGCTGTAAAATTTTTGATATTATTTCATTGTCTATAGTACCTTTTAGCAAAATGGAATTTCCATGATTATATCTTTTAATTAGGTCTATTTTTGCTTCTGCTTTGTCTGAAATCACCATTGCTACTCTTGCCTTTTTTACTTCAGTTAAAGCATATTAGATTCTGTTCCAGTCCTTTGTTTTAACTCTGTAAGTTTCTGTTTCAAGTGTGTCTCTTATAAAGAACATATTGTTGGATTCTGGTTTCTAATCCATTATGCTCTCTGCTTATGTTTCATGGGTGAGCTCATCCCATTCCCATTCACAGTTGTGATTACTAATTGTGTATTTCTCTTTATTATCTTGTTTCTTCCTCTCTCTCTTTTTGTCCAGTACCTCCTCAAAAGTCTATTTTGCTTCTAACCACTGCCTCCTTTAATCTGCCTTCTCCTTTATCATTTACTCTCCCTTTCTCTTATCCTCTTCCCCTAATATTTCCCTATTGGGTAGGTTACATTTCTGTATATGATTCTTTCTCCCTCTCCCTCTCTTCCTCCCTCTCCCTTTCTGTATTCTTCCTTCTTTGAAACAATTCTGATGAAAGTAAGGTTCAAGCATTGCCTGCCATCCTCTACCATTTCCCACTCCACTATAAAAGCTCTTCCTTGTGTGCATTTTTTATGTGAAAAAAAAATTCCTATTCTACTTTTCTCTTTCCTCTTCTCCTAATACATCCCTTTTTCTCTTCCCTTTTTTTTTTTTTTCTGGAAATCAATGTTAACATGATTGACTCACACCCATGACCTTTGTCTACGTAAACTCCTTTTAACTGCCCCAGTAATGATTTAGTTCTTTGGAATCACTTGTGTCATCTTTCCCTGCAGGAATGTAAACAGTTTAACTTTATTGAGTCCCTTATGATTACTTTTTCATGTTCACCTTTTTACTTTTCTTGAGTCTTCTGCTTAAATGTCAAATTTTCTTATTCAGCTCCTTTCATTAGAAATGCTTGAAAGTCCTCTATTTCATTAGATATCCATTCTCCCCCCACCCTGTACCCTTGAAGAATTACACTTAGTTTTGCTGGGTAGGTCATTCTTGATGGTAATACCAGTTCCTTTGACTTCTGAAATATCATATTCCAAGCCCTCCACTTCTTTAAAGTGGAAGCTATTAAATCTTGTGTGATACTGACTGTGGATCCATGATATTCGAATTGTTTCTTTCTGGCTACCTGAAGTTTTTTCTCTTCGATCTAGGAGCTCTTGAATTTGGCTATAATCTTCCTGGGAGTTTTCATTTTTGGGCTCTCTTTCAGGAGGTGATCATTGGATTCTTTCAATTTCTATTTTGCCTTCTGGTTCTAGGATATCAGGGAAGTTTTCCTTAATAATTTCTTGAAATATGATGTCAAGGATCTTTTTTGTTTGATTATGGATTTTTGGTAGTCCAATTATTCTGAAATTCTCTCTCCTCAATCCATTTTCCAGGTCAGTTGTTTTTCTTATTAGATATTTCAGATTTTCTTCTATTTTTTTTCTGTTCTTCTGACTTTGTTTAATTGTTTCTTGATGTTTCAAGGAATCATTCAAATTCTACTTGTATAATTCTAATTTTGTGAGATTTTGTACCTCTTTTTACATTTGACCTATTCTGCTTTTTAAGGAGTTCTTTTCTCCTGTGAGTTTTCATGCTTCTTTTACCATTAGGCCAATTCTGTTTTTTAAGGTATTTTCTTCAGCATTTTTTGTGCCTCTTTTACCAAGCTGTTAATTCTCTTTTCATAATTTTCTTGCATCACTCTCATTTCTTTTCCCAATCTTTCCTTTTCCAGGAATTTTTGTTGGGCTTGGGTCCAATTAGCATTTTTCTTTGAGGCCTTTCTGATAGCTGTTTTCATATTGCTGTCTCCTGAGTTTATGTCTTGGTCTTCCCTGTTCCTGTGGTAGCTTTTTATGGCCAATTTTTAATTTTGTTGTTTGCCTTTTTCCCCCAGCCTATTTCTTGACTCTGATCTTTGTATTAAAGTTGGGCTCTGCTCACCTTGTGATGGGGAGGCACTGTCCCAAGCTTCAGCCTTTTTGTGTGTGCTGTTTTCGAAGCTAGTTCTGGAGGTCTGAAGTTTTTGTGATTCCATGGTGGCACAATCTTGAGAGAGTAATGATCATTGTTCTGTAGCTGTATGGACTAGTGCTCCTCTTAACTTTGCTACTATGGCTAGGACATTTCCTCCCTTATAACTGATCACTAATACTCCTCTCTGCCCTGGAACTGTGACCCAGAACTGAATATGGGTGATAGAGCTGCCAATCAGCACCAGGTGTACCCAGTGCTAGCAAAGGATCCCCTGTAACCTCTTTCTGAGCAGTTGTCTGACCCCCTCACCATCTCTGGGCAGAGAACTCCTGAAGCTGTTGATGCCAACTTGTGTTTTGGCTATGGACAGGCTTCCACCCTGTGTTACATATTTCTCCTGCCAATGTGTTGAGTTTTCTTAGGCTAGAAAAAGATCTTGACCCCACTTTTTGTTGGCTGTGCCATTCCAAAGTTTGATTTGAGGCATTATTTTAAATTTGTTTGGAGGAAAATGTTGGGAGAGTTCAACTGGGTGACCCCAAACCACCATCTTGACTGCATCCCTCACTCAAACAATTGCTACTTCCTTTTAAAAAAATTTTTATTTTTCAGTTGATGATGATGATGATGATAACATCTTTTGCAGCCCTTTGAGAGTTGAAGGTACTTTCCCTATAACAATTCTATGAGATAGGTAATACATTTTATAGTTGAGAAAACTGAGGCCCAGAGAAGGGATGTGGCTTGGCCATGCTCATGTAGCAAATAAATGTAGCTGGGATTTGGACCCATTATCTCTTGATTCCAAGTCTATTGCTCTTCCTATTCCACAATTGTATTGCTGAAACATTCTTACCGGATAATTTTCTATGCTTAATTTTATATTTACACTCTATGACAATATATATGTACCACACAGGAGACCAAGACAAAATACACACAACACAAAATTATTAAATTTTAGAAATGTTTTTATATTGCATTTTAATTGATCTAACCCTTTTTTAAGAAAAATGAAAAATTAAGGAACTTCTCTTTCTTTCTAAAACTAATAATTTTTCCATTTACTAGGATAATTGATAAACTATTCCGCTGAAAGTTGGAGTAATTTGACTACCACCATATCACTTCTTTTTAATTTTTTTTTATTTTGCTAGGCAGTGGGGTTAAGTGATTTGCACAGGGTCACACAGCTGGTAAGTATCTGAGGCTGGATTTGAACTCAGGTCCTCCTGACTCCAGGGCCAGTGCTCTATCCACCGTGCCATCTAGCTGCCCCCATATCACTTCTATAGAGTGACTTATTAACCAGTAAAATTAATGAAATTAAAATAGAGACTAGTTTGTGCAGGCCTTGGATTTTAATAAATAGAAATAAAGGTGTAAGTTTTGATGGATTTTCTTTATATTATTTTCTCTATATACCCTCTGTTCCCCTCTGCTCCATAAAGATAAAATCATAATGTTTAAAACACTCTACATTAAACCATTTCTCAGTTAATCTTCCTTTGATGTGTTATGGATCATCTTTTAAAGCAAGATATTTGAAATTTTAGGGTATTTTGAGGGACAGACTAACAGACCTTCCTTCAATCAGTATTCACCGCAGAGGAAAGCTGAAGACAGTTTCACAGAGATATCGTTTTGATTGATGTCTGGTTTTAAAGTTCTTAATATTTCCTCTTAAACTATCATTTATAATACAAAACCCAAACTTGCCATGTTGTATGACTCCATGAACATTCATTCACTTTTTATTTCTTTGAATGGCCCATATAAAATCATGTTTTTTTTCTCCTCCAGCTTTGAGTGAGTTTATGTAAATCTAAACTTCATTCTATCCTTAAAAAAAATCCTGGAAGACTTAAGCACCATTTATTAATTGTCTGGAAACAGGCAGTCAAATTATTAACTATAGCACAAAACACTCACATTGTGGAAATTTCACCCCTACTATAACCTCTTATCTTGTTCTGCTCTTACACATAGGTCATATTATGCACTGCTTTGTGCTAGTTTGACAAGAACTAATGTGGATGCTTAAATATTTTAAAGGCTGAATGCTTCAGAATGATAAAATACTGAGCTGATCAACCCTTCCTGTTGAATTTGTGGTTAATGATAAAGTAATTTCATACTTTTTGGGGGTGTCTATTAGTACTTTCGATAATACACGTTAAAGTTCCTTTGAGGAAAATCTTTAAATAAGGGTGCACAATGACACTTAAACCCCCCCACCCACTACAGTTGTTTTTTATTCAGCCATAAAATCTATCTTTCATAAAGAAACCCACTTACATGTCTTACTTCAGTGAAGGTTATTTGTAGACTGAAGGTCTTTTCTTGTCAAGATATGATGAATACCATGTGTGAAGACAGAAGAGCATCAGGACCTGTATTAGCTGGAAAACCCACTCATCTGTGAATAACCTAAAAAAGAAAACCTGAAGATTAGCAACGTCGCTTTTAAGAATGATCCATCAAATTCAACAAGCAGATTCACAGAGATGAATCATCTAGTTCCTTTTATTCCTCCGACACAGTAAAGGTTATTTTTTTCTCTACAAATAGAAGTTTGAAAATAAGGGAAATGGAGGTTTTGGAACATCTCTTTGAGAGAGTCAATACTTTTATATTTTCTTTGATTTTGTTTCTTTTTAACTCGTGTTCTTAACCAGCACCAAGAGTCCATGTGGCATAATGGAGAGCAAATTGGCCTCAGAGTCAGGAAAATAAGGGTTCAGGTTCCACTTCAGACATGTATTAGCTGGGTCATCCTGGCTAAGTCATTTAACCTCTCTAAGAAGGTACCCACTTACATTGACAGAGTTTCTTTGCTTAGGAGTTCCTTCTCCCAGTGAAAACACATGTCCAGTTCCTATCTCTTAGATAAAAAAAAACAGATGAGGTCAAGACCCTTTAATATTTGACTAAGTCTTTCTGAGAAACTTTATCTATATGTATATATATATATTTCAATTTGTAATTCTAAACTTCTCTTCTCAAACTTCTCTCATTGATCTTATATTTTATAGGAAGTTCAGAAATGAATCAAAGTCATTTTTAGGAGTTTTCAATATGCCATTGTAGCCAGTTAACACTTAGGATAAGGTAAACTATTGGATAAACTGCTATGTGGGCTAGTGAGTTGAATGATAAAAGCTTTTGGGCACATAAAATTGCGTAGTGGACTCATGGTTTTATGGAAAGCTGATTTTATTTCCAGCTTTATTTTTTTCCTCCATTTCTGCGTTTTAAAAATCAATGGGAAAAAAATCAGAGTTTAAAAATACATTGTATAGTTTGATTTTTCTTCATTTTAAAAATATTGAGGTAAAAGCCTTTTCTCAATATTTTTTAAAGCTCTGAACCTGAACAGACAATTACTTGGAAATTAAATGCAGTGTAAATGTAATTAACTTTTTCTTTGTGTAATTGAGAAACAAGTTGTAATATATAGTATTTCTACTTAGAATCTATTGGGTAACTGGGGTTTTCATCATGATTATATTTTACAACGAATTTTTGTAATGGCATTTTTAGTTGCAGAAATTTCCAGTGTTTGGGCACAGATTCCTCAAAAAGTGTCTTGGACAGCAAAGATCTCAACAATTCAATTCTAATTGGGCCCTCAATTTTTTTTTTAATTTGACAGAAATCTAGAGTTCATGGTTCATTTTTATTTTAAAAGAGACTATGTTAGTAGGCTATTTATTTAATGATATTACGTCCATGTCCATCTAAATAACTAATCTCTGATACATACAATGTAGTTAAAAACATTTTTATTCACTGAGTGACAAAGTTTCTTTATGTTTAAGTAATGAGCAATCATTTATGCTATGATATGAAACATTTTGATAATGTTATTTATAACAATTTTCATTATGTAAATGAAATAGGAAAATAGAAGCAGTGTGATCTTGCTTGTGATTTATAGTTTCATGAATGAAGACTTTGCAGCCAGAAGTATCTTAATGTTTTGAGCAGCCCTGGGGCATTTTAACACTTCAATTTTCTTATAATCCCATTTTAGTTCCTATAACAAATAAGACCAGATGAAAAATCTGATGTGAGGGCTTAAAATAAATTTTATATTGTGATATATTTGAGGGCATGTCACAGAAAATCAATTTTGGTCTTCCAATTATTTCTGTAATTTTTATTATAGTACAAAAAATCTGCACATTTTAATATTATTCTTTTTCCTTGAGAGTTACTTGAATAGCATAAGGCCATGTCAGTACAAGAAGAGCAAATAGAGCACAACTCCGCTGATTATTAGAAGCTTAAACACTGAGACAGGCCTTGAAGCATCTGTCCCACCTACTGGAATAGCCATAAATCATAGGTGAACATGGGAGAAAAGGCCGTCAATAATGTCCAGATGTAGGATTGCAGCAAAGTGAAAAACAGGGACTTAAAATTTAACACCTACAACCCCGCTAATATTATTGACTTTAACTTGACCTGAAGTAGCCACCACTTCAATTTAATAATCTATTCTAATGATGGCCAAACCAACTTACACTAACCAAAACATGGTGTTAAAGAGATGCAGCCTTGTACACAGCCAAACAATGGAACAACTTAATTAAGTATTGAGGTTCATCATGCTGGAGCAGTAAAATATTTTTGATTAAATGTTGAAGTGACTTCAGGGTGAAAACCTCCTCTTTGAAGATGCTGCCCACAGAACCTCCCCTGCCCTCTCCTTTGGTGTTGCAAATAAGATGTTACTCTAGAAGAAATTCATAGAATTACTTCTCCCTCCTGTCCATTTTTCCCTGAG
The DNA here is from genome assembly GCF_003287225.1 of Phascolarctos cinereus. Classification (NCBI taxonomy): domain Eukaryota; kingdom Metazoa; phylum Chordata; class Mammalia; order Diprotodontia; family Phascolarctidae; genus Phascolarctos; species Phascolarctos cinereus. The sequence continues at coordinate 116,826,789 of NW_027556180.1, read as the reverse complement.
GGGTGAGGCTACCCTTTGTCCTGGGAATATCAATAGACTTCCTGCTTTTCCAATTGCCCCTATATCACTAGTTCTGAGGAAATGGAATATAACAGGAATGATGGGATAGTAAGATCATATCAGGTTAATGAAGGGAAACATCAGTAAACATTGAATTATTATCCTGGCCTATGCTTTGGACTTAGGTAAGAGTTTGATATTTTGGTTGATACATTAATTCATTAGCGTGGGTACCTTCACCACAGATGCAGATTGATCTAAGACTTAAATTAATGTTGGCTCACCTCTGAAGGATACAGTTAGGATAAGGACATAATGAAAAATTTGAACTGTGTTTGTAAATCTGTAATTCTTTTCAGTGTTTTCCCATAATCCTCCATGGTGGAGGATCTAATGGGCTAGGAGCCTTAAGATATTAAAAATATTTTTTCTTATGTAGTTATTTTTATTTTCTCTAATAAAGGTCACTATCATAACAACTTAATACTTCATATGTAGTAACCATTTAGGAATTCTTTCCCTGTTTAAGATTAGAAGATAGATTTAGAACCATTAGGGACCTTAAAGTTTATCATCATCCATATTTGTCTTATCAATTTCATATACTGTTTGTTAAACTGGTGACTAGGAGTATTTGTAGTCCCATGTGTGAGTTAATTTCTTCAAGTCATCTATTTTCTACAACAAAATCATTGGCTGGCATGTCCTAAGATTTTCTTCCAATGTAGTAATTTAGCATGGTGAAGGGTAGGGATTTCATTTTCAGAAATTTAATAGAGAAAACAGTACATTCTAGAACCCCAGGAAAAGGAAACAAAAATATTTCTTTGCCAATAAAACATTATATTCTGATAAAGTTAAGCACATCCAATGTGGGAGGTGGGCTCTATAGTTTTCTAAGCTATTTATCCAATTTCATTTTTTTGAGTACCTTTTGGAGATGTTCCATCATCATACTTACTCCAGAGCAAAGCTGTTACTAGGTTGAGGTGATTAGGGCTTAGATCCAGGGTATTGAATTTGGAAGGCCTTCCATTCAGAGGGTATTGACAGAATGTACACAGAAAATAATCAACAGAAAGTGAAGGCAAGGGAGAAGGGGAAAAGACCTTTTTTTATTCTTTCCTATTACTGCAGTCATTTCTTCCTTTTGTGCTGACATCCCCCTCGTTGGTTAACTCTTCATTTCTAGTATATTCCTAGTTTGTAATCTTTTATTCCCATCCTCTTTCCAGTGCAGTGGTTTAGCACATCATCCCTTCCCTCATCCTGACAGTAAATTTACTACTTGGTCATTTCTGATGCACACCACCTCATTTAAGGAGTCATTTTGAGGCAAATGAAATAACACCATCATTGCTGTGTCAGCTCAAGAATATCAAAAGGTTGTCTTACTCTGATTACCTTGTGAAAAGTTGTCATTGCCCCAAGTTAACTTTTAATGTGGAGAGTTTAAACAATAAAACAATTGTTTTATGAAAATGTTAGTAGGTATTTTCAGTGGGTGAAATACCTACTTCGTACTATACTTTGGTGTTGGAAGCTGGGTTGGGGACACAAGAGGGAATGTTAATGCATAAACACTAGCTGGTCAAATGAACAGACAGAAAGACTAATTAATCCATCTCCTATTTGAACAATTCCTATGTGCTGGCTAGCAAAAAATTTAGATGGATTTTGGTGAAAAATGTAAATTAAGTACTTTAGTAAGTTGTTTTAGCTTAGAGCAATGAAAACAGAAGCATAGTTATTTCCAGAACAACAGATAGATTATTAAAGACGTGTTCATACAGTTTGCTCCTTAATTGCCACAGAAGCTTGTTTCCAATTACTGTGAACTTGGTCTGATGTGAATATTTTAGCAAAAGTTAGATTTAACAGGATGCATTTACAATAACCAGAATCTAATAGAAATTTTAGAATGTGTTTGCCAAATTTTAAGAGAGAAGAAATTTATGAAGCATGTAATAAACTATGTCAGTATTTGTCTAAGTTGTGGGACAGCTAGGTGGCACAGTGGATAGAGAGCACCAGCCCTGAAGTCAGGAGGACCTGAGTTCAAATCCGGCCTCAGACCAAACACTTGACATTTACTAGCTGTGTGACCTTGGGCAAGTCACTTAACCCCAATTGCCAAAAAACAAAAACAAAAACGAAAACAAAAACAAAAAACAAAAAATACACACAGTATTTGTCCAAGTTACAGGAATTACTGTCTTGTAGAAAAATGTCCTTCTATGCTCTCTCTCTCTCTCTCTCTCTCCTATGTTCTTTCTCTGTCTCTCTCTCTCTGTCTCTCTGTCTCTCTCTATGTCTCTCTGTCTGCCCTCATCTCTCTCTGTCTCTGGCTTTCTGTCTGTTTCTCTCCATCTCTGTCCCTATCTCTATTTATCTCAGTCTCTCTCTGTCTTTGCCTGTCTGTTTCTCTCTCTGTCTTTTTGCCCCTCTCTCTCTCTTTCTCTATGGATAGTTCCACAGAAGTCAATTTCTGTGCGTAATTTTACTAAGCAAATTTCAAGAACATTGCTGCAATTAATCCAGAGCAGATTTAGGAGGTTATTACCTCACAAGATACCTCCTTTGAGAGAGGAAAGAAAGATCCAAATTTTTATAAGGAAAAGTAAAGAAAAACTTTGTTTGGTAGAACTCTCCCCTTCTATAAGTAGGCATTACACTGCTATGGAAGAACACTTAGACTTCTTATAACTTAAGAAGTACAAAGAAAAAGATGTGAAAAGAAAGTGGTAGAAAAAACTCCGTGATGAAAGATCACTGATTTCTTCATTTTTGCTTGTCTCTCATGGGTTAAAAAAAAAAAAGATGCCATTTTTTTATTTAGATAATTGAAGTATGATGAAAAAAGTTCCATTTTTTTTTTTACCAGTGTTAGTATGGTTTGAATTTCTTCTCAGCAGGAAGGGAAATATCCTGTGAAGTATTTCCCCACCAAAGGACACTGCACTATTCATAGACGATGCCATTTTTCTCTAGTCACTTTGTCAATAAAGTCCTGGGGTTGCTCTCTTTAGTGTTCAAGGAGAGAATGGGATAGGGCAGAACTTGCTAATCAAATGGTTTTGGATAATTCCACCAATTGTGTTCCCAGGTTTCCAAGGATACCATGGGGATGACTTTTCTTTTTCTTACATTTCTTTAAAAAAACAAAAACAAAACTTCTGAACACCTCCCAAATGAACATTTTCTTTTCTTTTTTTAAATAATATTTTATTTGTCTCTAATTACATGTAAAAACAATTTTAACATTTTTTTTAAGTTTTGAGATCCAAATTCTGTCACTCCCTACCTTTCTGTTCCCTTCCCTGATAGGGTAAGCAATCTGATATAGGTTATATATGCACAATCATGTAAAACATATTTCCATATTAGTCACAAAATGAATATTTTCATATACAAAGTAGAATGGAAAAAGGCTTTTGTAGAACCTTGAATATCTATTATATACAGCTTGCTTTTAAAAAAGTATCTGAGAAATTTAGCACATTACTTTGATAGTTATCTTGTCTGTATTTCTTTCTGAAATTCCTTCTGATTTCATCTGTGCATTAAAAATGATTCAAGAACCCTTTTTTCTTTTCTTCTTTTGAAATACTATTGACAAAGTTCCTTTCCATGTCTTGAAATGAGAGTGTATGAAGTATTTTTCTGTATAACTGTAGTGTCGAACAAATAGAAACCGAGTCCCTAATGTCTACCTAAGAACCACTGATATTGATTTAGTTTTTAAAACATGTCTTTCTTTTATTATGTTTTTATTTATTTGTTAAATACTTTGAAACAACATTTTAATCATATTCTTGCCTCACTTAGGAGTATCAAGGGCATGGGCCCTCACCTCTGGTGTTACCTTGTTTGACACCTCCTCTGTACACTATAAAGTGGGAAGGGGCAACACTCGGTTTAAATAACAATTTTCCTGGGTGGATTTGGGCATGTGCTTGGACCTAAAGATCAAGGAGGTGTCCATAGAATTTAAATTTTAGGAGGACACATTATTGTGCCTTCTTCAACCTAGGTGAGGGTATTTGAAGTTATACTATGATGTACCTGTACATACAAGTGTGCAACCCAAGTGTTCCACTACATTCTCATGATGTCACAGAAAAAAAATGAAGATGGCCTCTGTACATTGGATGGATCATCTATAGCAGATGAATTTGCCAAGAAGATGGACAAGAGTTGGATAGAATTGGCAGGCAGGGATGGGTGGCAATCTGCATCATTGGAAGGAACTTCTGAATAGAGCAGATTCCAGATTCATTTCAACATTTAAGTATCATTGCATATAAACATGGGGCAATATAATTTTAATGAGGTTTTTGTTTAAATGTACCCTGCAGAGGTGAACTGTTGTTGATCCATCTTTTCATAGATCTTAGCATTTTAAAACACTTGTTGAAATAGTACTTAGCACCTTATCCTAGCTCCTACATTAGCCCACACTGTCTTCAGAACTAAGAGGTATTAAATGTCATCCAAACCTGAGCAAATTAGGAATCTCATTAGCAAATTAGGCTAATTATGGGAAGAAAAAAATTTATTTTTATTGTTCACATCAAATGAATTATTTATTCTTTAGAGAAACATGTAGTTTAAGAGGACTGGAGAGGACAATTTGCATTCACTTACATAATAAACAGTAGAACTTTTAGAAAAGTAATGATTATATTTTCTCTCCTCAGTTTTTCCTAGTTCTATCGCAATTAAAACTCAAAATTAGTTCTGGGCAATCATGATCCAATGAATACTTCACTCACTGGAAGCAAGAGGAATATTTGAACAGACTCTGGAAATGGCTTACTCACCTCGAATACATATTTTCACAAAAAATATGTGAAGTCCATCCCATATGGAATATTCCATCTAACACAAGATCCACTGAAAGCCAGACTACATTAAATGAGCAGCAGGCATATCTTTCATGCATAGCTTTGAATGAAGACCATAAGTCCATAATTTAATTGTGCAAACCAATTGGCAGAATTACTTGGCATTTGGAAATTACTAGAGAAAAAGTGCTGATTGGGTTCTGGACCCTAGCATATGGACATTATGGATCATTTTGTAGAGGCCCACAATACTCTGGGCTGACTATGACTAAGATCCTGTACTGTCCTGTACCATGGAATCCTTGCTAGGAGTTAGGGATCTTCATCTCAGAAAACTTTAATACTATCATCAAAGTCCGGTACACCTTTTGCTAATAAGTTGACAAAAAATGGGATGATTGACAAAGTATTCAACTAAATTAAGAAAGACAATATTGTGATAATAATAATGGACAATTTCACAGAAATTTAAGGATTCCAGCAAAACTTACACATATTATCTCATTTGATCCTCACAAGAGATCTGTGACTTGGGGGCTACCAGTGCAATTGCCCCATTTTATAGCTGATGAGACTAAAGCTTGGAAATAAGATCTATGAGAAACAAGAAATGAGAAATTAGATCATGGCTTAATAGTATCAGGAAGAATTTTTCAAAGCTTTAGATTGCAAGCAATTTTAAATGTTATCTATTTCAATATCCTCATTTTACAGATGAAGAAGCTAGGGCCCAGAGAGGCTATCTAAACAGTAAATTGAAAAATGAGAAATAGAAGCCCCATTTCTTTTCCTTACTTTGTTTAGCATTCTTTCCACTCTGTCACAGTTGTTTCTTATATTTGGCAACATAAACTGTTATTGAGTAAATGAACACTTTATTTCATTACTCTTTTTCATGTACTTCATAGTTTAGCCAGACTGGACTATTCGTTTTCCCAAAATAAGATTCTATTTCCCACCCTCATGCATTTGAAAGGTGAGTTCCTCCTGCTAGATTGGAATGTGTTCTCTTTTCATCTCCACCTATCGAAATAATTTTCTTCCTTCCAGATCACATGGCACCTTCTTTACAAAGCTTTTCCTGAACTCCTCCATTCAAAGTATTCTTGCTCTTCCTTTGTCTTGGTCATTTCACCCACTGTACTATACCTTGTATGACATTTTTTTTGGGAGTGTTTATGTCATATTCCTTGTAATAAAATGTAACCTCACTGAGGAGAGGAATTATGTCATTTTTTGATCTTTGTACTCTTAGTGCCTAACCTAGGGGCTTTTTGATTGTAAATTTAATAAACATTTTGTTGAAATGAATAATGAATGACAGAGCTAGAAGGATGTATAAAGAACACCTAGTTCAACCCATTCATTTTACGAACGAGGAAACAAAGGCCCAGAATGGCTAAGCAAATCACTTAACTTGAAACCAAGACTAGAGAGTGTGGTGGTCATGCCTACATTTCTCATGGCTGTGAAACTTGGCTATGTCAGTGGCATTGCATACGGTTTCATCAATAACCTCTTTATCATCAATTATGCTTTATGTGGTATACTGTATTATTAGAAGGATTACTGATAGTCAAATCCTAGAATAGAACTCTTTCATGGAGCTAAGCCTCTGTTCATTGCCTGCACATTCTCTGACTGTCCTTATGCTGATAAGGGACAGTTGCAAGAGATTGAACAATGTTAGCATGGTAAAGTGTAATCATATGACCATGTGTAAGAAGGGGAGAAAATAATATTGGGAAGAGATTTTGAAGAAATTCAAGGGAAAATATAATAGATATTGACTCAATGGAGATAGCAAGAACAGATAGACCTTCCAATTGTACAACAAGGGGTCAAGGTGGAATATGAATCCAAGTAGTCAGACTTTAGACAGCTAGTTGGCGCAGTGGATGGAGTGCTGGGCCTGAAGTCAGTGAGTTCAAATCTGGCCTTAGGCACTGTGACCCTGGGCAAGTCACTTAACTCTATTTCCCTCAGTTTCCTCATCTGTAAAATGAGCTAGAGAAGGAAATGGCCAAGACCAGTATTTTTGCCGAAATGAGGTCATGAAGAGTCAGATGTGACTGAAAACAACTGAACAACAGCAACAAAAGTCAGATGCCAAATCCAGTGCTCTTCACTACACCACACTGGTTATGTAACTGACTGATACTATTCATTCAACATTCAATTTTTTAATAATCTAGGCTCTATCTATAGTACTCAATGGGTAAGTAGCTAAGTGGTACCTATCTCCTTTCACTGGGCAGTATTTGTTAATATTAAGGGGCTTTTGAAATAAGGGTGCCCTCTAGGCCTAGGAAATGTCCCTATTGGGGGTTCCACAGACTGGATAAGGTCATCTTAAAGAAAAATATGATATAATTTAGGGAGGAATATGGCTTCTTCAGAGCCCTTGCACTTGTTTTACTGATAGGCTACATTCTAACTCTCCCTGACCTCCTGAGGAACATAAGAGTTTGTGGCTCTCCCTTTGGTAAATGTTAGTCATTGTGTTTGAGTTATCTCACAATAGTTCATGCTACCTCAGGAGGGCAGGGGTCACAGGATCATGGCTATGGAACTGGAAGGGAACTCAGAAGCCATATACAACCTTCTCATTTTATAGGTGGAGAAACCAAGGCTTAGGGAAGTTACTGAATTGCTCAAAGTCACACAAATAGTAAGCATCAGAGAGAATTTAAATCCAGATCCTCTGATTACAGACCTGCTTTATCCACTGTACCATAGGATCTGTCCTAGACCTGGTATCATGTTTTCACCATTCCTTTGACAACTTACTTGATATTAGGACATTTTGGGTCCTGGCACATTGAGATTCATATTATCTTTTAATCTTCCAAGAATTCATGCTTCTCTCCACAACTGTGTTATCATTCAGTCTAAACTTACTTGTGCAGATTCCTGGCATGTGTTGCTAAAGACCAGACAGATGTGAGACAGTATCAGTTTACATAATTTTGTTGTAGGTATGAGAAGCAGCACAGACTAGTGGATAGAGAACTGTCTTTACAATGAGGAAGACATGAATTCAAGTCTTGTCCCCGGCACCTACAGGGGCCTTGGACAAATTGCCTAACCTTTTGGTCTTCTAGACAACTTTCTAAGACTGTAAATTTCAGAGAAGAGCCAACTTGTACTGGTAGAAGGAGTTTCCTATTCTTGGAATTCCTCATGTCAACAAAAGCAAAATCCATTCCTTATTCCTAACATCTCAAAGTATATACATTAGCATGACCCAGCCTTGAAATAAATTGCCCCTATAGGCCATGCAGTATAGAAGGAAGAATGATTATCTTTTAAAGTGAGGAATCTGTTTCCCCAATTTGGAAGACCTCTGGTGACTCCATTGTCCGCGAGGTATTGCAAAAATGCAGCCCTTGCAGGTACAGAATAAATCTCCCCAAACTATCTGTGATGAAATTATTTTGTGGTCCCCAGAGGTTTTGATTATTTGAATTTCCAGAGATTTCACCCTACAGATGTGGGAAAGGATTGGAAGGGATTGGATATTTGTCCAAGATTTTTTTGTAATGCTTTCTCAGTTTCCCATCACCATATATGGTTGTATGTAGACCTTCTTAATTTCTTTGTTGAATCCCTCCTTGGTCATATCATTTCTTTCACCTTGAAGTACCTATGCTTAAGGCAGAGAACTGTCTACATTTAACCTACAGGATAAAGTCCAAACTCTTTGGAATGAAATTCCACTGTTTTGCACCATGCTACCTATTCGATCTTATTTCTAACTATCCTCAGTCTTAAGTGTTTCATTTCCAATTGGTCTACTCATGTTAAACCACCCCCCTAATTATTGTGTGTTTTTCTGAGTGTGTGACCTCATACTGTGATCTCCATCTAGAAAACATTCCCCACTTTTCTTTCTCGATCACATACGCCATGAAGTCTTAGTGGACTATTCAAGGTCATACTGATATCTCTATCTTGATTTTCTATAATATGTCTTTACCATTCATTTGACTATTTATTTGATACTAGAATATTTTGAGTACTTGCGTATTGAGCTTTATATTATCTTTTAATTTTTAGAGCATTTATGCTTGTCTCTCCAACTATACTGTAGGGTCTCCATAGTATCAGATGCAGTGCTTTGTACATAGAAGGTTTGCAATACATATCTGTTGATTGAAAGGACTAACTGATGTCAATATTTATCCACATTGGTTGTTATTATAGATGTCGTCCAAACATACCAAACAAAGACATCTCTACTACCTAAAAGTCTATAACAAGAAATATTTTATGGTATCCTTCAGGAGTATAATCATTCTTTGAAAACACCTCATTATGACAGAGTTCTCCTTAGAGCTAACCTAAGTCTCTCATGTTACAATAATTAATTTTTTTCTTCTTTGGTTCTCATTAGAAATGGACAATGACTTTTTATTATTCTTAGGAGTCCTCTTGAAAACCTCATGAAGTCATTTGGCTTTAAAAATTTTGAGATATAAAATACAATTCCCTGAAATAGAAGATAAGAAGTTTCTAACAATGACCTACCATAAAGTTACTGGGATTGATAACAAAGGAGAAAGTGCTTTAAAAGTTAATTCTTAGAGTGGTCTTAATGGGAAAAAGAATGAACTGAATCTATTGTACCAAATAATCATTTGTGCCTTTTTGGAGGATAAAATGTTAGAATTTTCTAGGCTGAAATTAGCTGAAATTTTCCTCTTCTTCCATAATTAAGTAATAATATGTGACAGGCTGTGAGTTATAGTGTAATAATTTACACCTTTTGCATTGTTAAGAATGAGGCCATAGGACAAGCGCTTGTTTAAATGCACAGAGTATGAATTATTATACTATAATTCACACCCTGAAGTGGCATATTGTGATTATAAAATGGCCCTGTGCAAATATTATTAATTTTTTAAAGTTCAGAAATAAATTTTAAAAAATATCATGCTGTAACTTCAGGAGCAGCTCTCTAATGTAAATTCATTAAAATAGAATGGAAAAATAAATTAGTGCACATTGAACCAGATCTAAAATTTCTTGATAGACTGTTTTTCTTGATATATTACATATAGTGCTGTGTATACTGCATAATCGGTAGCTTTGGATATGGAGATGCTTATTTCCTCACGCATTGAGACAATTAAACTGTTGGGTTTTTTTTTAAAGTTTGTGCTTACCTCCTAAAAAGATGGCTTATATTTAGCTGCTATCCTGAAATGTTACTGACAATTAAAAAACTAAATCATAGGTTTATTAGTAATATTTTTAATGAAAGATTGTTTCAACCTTTATTCTTATCATATAAAATGTGTTCCTTTTTTAAAAAAAAATCATTTAACAACTGACTGCCCATCCATTCTTTTTAAAAACTGTATCTTGAATAGCCTTTGGCTTTTTAACTGTATTTATATCATCCAATCATATAACCATACAATTATTACATTGACTAGACTTTGCATAGTTTGAAGTTGGAACTTTTTTTTTTAAGCAAACAGTATTCTTTCCTTTAGGCTTTTCTTCTTCTTGGGGGAAACCAGCAGGAATACATGTCCTGGGGATAACTGAATGCACCACAAACTGTTATTGAAGTAGTAGGATCCTCATCATTCCAGAAAGGGCAATTGAATTGGAAATGCTAGAGCCAGTGGAAAAAAGGAATTCATCTAGTAAGTCTGACATTTCAGAAAGGGCTTTCCAATGCAAACTGATTCAAATAATTTAATTTTTAAAATCATTTATTAAGCATTTATTATGTGCTAGTCCTATGCTGAGCACTGGAAATACAATGCTAAAAATGAACTAATGCCTGCCTTCAAGAAGCTTAAATTCTCCTTTTCCAAGTCAATTCATCACAGATAGCCCTTTTTGTTTCACTTGTCTTCCTTCAATTTAAGATCCTTGCTTTCTCAAGTGATAAACTGGTTGATCTACATTTTGAAAGGCTCCTCACAGAAAGCTGGTAACCAGGTAATGAATATTTTGTCTCTAGCAACATAGGGAGACTATTTCTAAGGTGTAGAAGCTATGTCATCTGCATGGCAGATGTTACACCCATATAAACAAAATTCATGTATTTTTTTAAAAGTATTGAAACATTCTCTTTATGTCTGAAAGAAATAATAACCCTGACTGAAACTGAATTCTGACTTATCCAAGTGAGAAAAATAAATTACTGAACTGTTGGAATATCTGTTTAGAAGCAGTGGAGGGCCTGGACACATTAAAGAAGAATCTTGACATGAATCTATACTGTTCTCTAGTGACCCCAAACTTCCCAAAGTCCTCCCCTGCCTTGATAAGCATAAATTAACTCTCTTCAGTATCAAAAGCTGCCCAGATCACAGAGGACAAGGTCTGTCGTTAAGATGAAAAAAAAATAGCACTAAATCTTGGAAACATACTTTGTGTTTAGTGGGATGTGTAGAGCATGGCCCTTTTTATTTCAGCCACTGGAAGAGCTTCCCTGCCGAATTGCTTTTCTTGCCTTTCAACTCTTTCTCCAGATAAGATGATGGAGGAAGGGCAAGAGAAAATCAAAAAACAAACTTAATAACAGCATCCCTTCCAAGGAGCTTGATTTATAATGAGTTTGTAGGAACATTCGGAACCTATTTCATGTTGAATTACAGTCCCCTTTACAAGTGGCTGCTGAAGTAGGAGTTCATGACCATACTCCTTGTGGGCTCCAATGCTGCTCTGGCTCTGCCACTAAAATTTAAAATGCGATACATACAAAATACATCTATAAATTTATATAGTAACTACACAAACAAATGCAAACTCATTCTTCGTAACCATAAAATTACCTTCTGTTATCTATCACCCTGTGAATTATAGTTTCATCACTTAGAACAGCCAACAACACAGAATTACACTGTCGCCACTTCTTACAGCTACTTCACTGCTATTCTCCATGAGAGAGCTGCAATCAATAGACACAGGGATAAACAAATGATTAAAGGCCAACCTGAACCACTGTAAATAAGGATCGCATTATCAGTTCTGCACCGAATATAATTAAAAAATCAGCGTCTACTTCTTCGAGTCCTAGCTGAAATCATAAACAAATCAATCTTCTTTCTTGGAGTCTACTTTCCCAACTCCTTTGAAAAGTATCCATTTGTAAAGAGGTTTGAAACAAAATGTATGGAGGAAAGATAGATTTTGGTGAATTTCTTGATGCAGGATATAAATTGGGTGTATGTGTAACTTCATGATTTCACACTCTGAACAGCTAACTTTTCAGGTCAGTGCAGTAAAGGCTGAAGCAGATTTAAAAAAAGTAGTTAAGTAAATATATGCAGAATTGAATTTCAGAATAGGAAGGGATCTCATAGTTATGTAGTCAAATTCATATCTGGAAAAAAAATCCACTAAAACATATCTGAAAAGTAGTCATCTATCCTTTGCATGAAAACCTTCCGCAAGGGAGAATCTACTAACTCTTGGAATGACCCATTTGATGTAGCTGTAATTGTTAGAAGTCTAATTTTGCCTCTTTACAATTTCTTTCCACTGCTCCTAGTTCTACACTCTGGGATTAGTTAGAGTAAATCACATGAGAGTCTTTCAAATACTGGAAAACAGCATTCATATCCTTCCTTGAGTCTCCCTTTGTACAGGCTAAGCATCACAATTTCCTTCAGCTGATCCTCCCATGGCAGGGACTCAAGGCCTTTCACCATTTATCTGACCTCCATTGGATATTTTCTACTAATCAATGTTCTCTGTAAACAGTAGTGTCAAGAACTGAGCACAACGCTCCAGACAGTGTCTGATCTGTTTAGAGTACAGCACAACTATAACTTCCCTGGTCCCATAAGCTAAGACTCTCTTAATAGCCGAGGGTCACATTAACTTTTTGGGATGCTGTTTGGGGAATCTATTTTGTGTATCAAGCAAGGAATGTAATAATGGAAATGAGCACTTTTGATATTTGTTTCTCTATAAATATTAAATAATCTAACTGATCACACTCATAAAACATAGGCAGAATTAATTTTTTTAACTTGTAAAAATTGGAAAGTGTAACTAAAAATCTTGTTCACATAAATCCAACATCAGACTTGATGTCTACTCTCCAGGCTAAGCTACTCTGATGGATTATTACCTATAGTTCATTGAGTAGAGTCATTCCTTTATCAGAGGTTCTTACCCTATTTTTTTTTGCCATGGACTTTTATGGCAGTCCAGTGAGACCTACGAACCTCTTCTCAGAATAATGCTTTGAAGGTATAAAATAAAATACACAGGATTATGAAGGGAACCAATTATATCCATATACAGTCATCAACATATTAAAAATTATGATATAGTTAGATATATAGCAGCAAGTCTAAGCTTAATAATTTTGAAGTAGTGATGGGAATAAACAGTACTGTAACATATCTGCCACAACTATAATATGATATAAAAAAAATCTGTAATTTCTATTGGTGACAAAATCAGACACTACCAATGCTATATTCATAATTGAAGGAAACACTAAATTTTGGTTAGATCTTAATGAAAATAAAGATGTAATTCTTTTCCCATCCAAGTTCAAGGATCCCATGGTTAAGAATCTTTGCCTCACTTAGTCATGGTGTTCCATAATCTGATATCATCTTGCATTTCCAACTACCTTACTACTTAAAGCCATTCTGACATGGCTGCTTAGTTGGGAATCATTCATTTCATGTCTATTATGATGCTCTCAATATGACTTTTGGTGATGTTTTCTTTGGATATTCTCCAGATTCTGTCAGCATGCCTTAGATGCTTTCCTTTTTCCACTCCTGTGACTTTCTTCTTCCATTTTTGAGTCCTGCTGGAACCTCCACTTTGAGAAATGGACCTGGTTACAAATATTATGTTGTCTGGGCTTTCTCTCCATTTCTTGTTTGTATTGTTTTCTCCAACTGGAATGCAAGCTTTTTGAAGGCAGGGACTGTCTTTTCATTTGTATTTGTATGCACAGTGTTTAGTACAGTGCTTGGCTCATAGTTAAGTACTTTAATAAATATTTATTGACTTGTCTTTAATGCTCTCCATGTCTAGCACTTTCTGACTCTCTGCTTGAAGAAAACATTAATAAATTTTAGGTGAGAAACATCTATAGATCTCTGGCCCTTTTCATTTCTTGAAGTCAAATCACATTTTTTCAACATAATTTTCAGTTTTTTTTCCTTATGCCCACTTTTGCAATGAAGTCATGGAGCATTAGTGTATATGTTCATTTAATTTGGAAGATTTTGTTAAATTATTCAGAGATTTTCCGTACTTCTTAATATTCTGCAACAGATGTTTGCTCATAAGCTCCAAATTTCTTCATGGTGGTCTTTTTGCTTATGCTCATTTTGAGTACAGCAAGGAAAGATGACTAAATGTCTCATAAAATGATATTTCCTGTTGACTTTGGACAAATGAGGAAATCCACTGCATAAAATCCATTTAGCTTCAACTTCTCTGTGTTTTCATTTACAGATAAGGGTCTCACTAAGGACGCAGTTAGATCCTCTAGAAGCAGCGTATCAATTTATTGCTCACTGAACAAAAGCCACATAAAAATGTTACCATTACTTAATTGAAATTTTTGGATTATTGGATTCTTAGAACCGTATATACTCTACCACCATTACAGTGAAAGCTGAATTGGGGCACATAGGAATGAAAAGTACTTTTATCTTTGTCTTTTTCATGGATCCCCACAGTCAAAAAGTCATGATTAGCAAATTAGTGATGATACTTGGAACTTACCTGGGCTGGTTCTCACACTCTTTCCAGATTCTCTTAGAACTTGCCATAGCTTAGGCTTTGCTATCATAGCCATAGCCTTTGAGACTCCAGTGTTACCTACACACCTTGAAGAGATGTTTGGTGGGACTTCTATGGAGATATGTTCTCTCAGTCTCTCTCTGTCTCTGTCTCTCTGTCTCTGTGTGTGTGTCTCTCTCAACACATATACATATATATTGCACATTCACATATAAAAATACCTTGTGTACTTATCTCTATATGGGAATACTTTGAATTAGATACTCTGATTCTTAGTGTAATATTTTCCAATATTAAATATATTATTGTAAAACAAAAGTGATTCTAATATATAAATACATAAGGAAACAAGGACTATGGAATTTCAAAAAAAAGCATTAATTATAGAAACAATTCATACAATTTTAGTTCCTCTTATATTGTATGAGAAAAACTCTCTGTTTCAAAGTGTTCTATCTGGAAACATAAGAGTATATGAAGTTACCAAAAAAAACAATGAGTTGATCTCACTTTTCTCTCATTTTTTTTCCTGTACAATTGCCAAAATGCTATTTCTAAAACACAGTAGTAGCCATCATTCCCTTATTCACAAATCGTCAGTGGCTACATCTCTTGAAAAACTTGTAAAAGGCTCAGCTTTGCTTTTCAAGATCTCTGCAATTTTATTCCCACATGCCTTTCTAGTCTTATTTCATACTGTTCTCATTTATAACTTCTTTGCTCCAGTCATACTGGCCTGCAAACTTTTCTTTGTATATTGTTCTATTCCTTGATACTAGACCCTTAAACAGGTGGACTCCATCTCTAGAATGGACAGTTTTCACATGTCTGTGCCTTAGCATTCTAAGCTTTTTTCAAAGAACATTCAAATGGCACCTTCTATACAAATCCTTTCCTGATCTTCCCAGTTGCAGCTGTCTGTCTTGAAATTACTCCATACATACTTGGCTACATGTGTCCTCAGATAGAATTCTTCCCATAATATTCTTAAAGTTGCAAATGATTTCATTTTTATCTTGATATCTCTGGAACCTAGCATAACACTTTGCCTACAGCAGATATTTAATAAATATTTATTAAATTAAATTGAAATAATTGGTCATATCAAAAATAGAAGCTGTTGGCTACTTGTTACTGAACAGCACAGCACGATGAACAGGATGCTGAACTTTGAATTTAGAAGATCTGATTTTGAATCCCACATCTGACATCAACTATTCAACTACATATATAACTTCTCTGAGCCTTGGTTGCCTTTTGTAAAATGCTATAGTCTTTACGTATATTGTTTTCTTGCTTGTGCTTTCCTCATTTTGTATTAGTTTATATAAATCTTCCCATGCTTCTCTGTATCCATCATATGCATAATTTCTTACAACACTATATTAGATTACATTGATGTACTATAATTTGTTTAGCTATTTCCCAGTTGAATACTTTGTTTCTTGTCCTTTATTACCACAAAAACTGTGTGTATATGCATATACATTTTATACACACACACACACACACACACACACACACACACACACACATATATATGTATCCATCAATGTGTCTATCTATCTATCTATCTATCTCTTTGGGCAGTTGGATACCCGGAATTTAGACACATTAGTCACTCTTTTTGCATAATTTCAAATTGCTTTCCAGAATGATTAGATTGATTCAAGACTCCACCAGGAATGGCTTCAGTGCCCATCTTTCCACAATTCCTCAAACATTGACTTTTCCCATTTTTTTTTTATCTTAGGGAGAATTATTTCTTTAATGAATTGCTATTTTCTCTTTGGTGACTTATTATTTATAAAGTTATTATTATTAGTACATTGCCTGGCACATAACAGACACTAGATAAATGCTTGTTCCATTCCTTTCCCGGTGAGGTCCCTCATGCTACTTACAACCTACAACTAGGACTTGGCTTGTCCTTATGCTAACAGTCTCTTGATCTTTAAATATTGGCAGTGGAACCCCTACTTTCTCCACATGTTCACCCATCTTTCATACTATTGCCCAAATAACAATTTTAATGAACTATTGGTCACATTCTGCTTCTATTAAAATCTTGAATTATTCCCCATTGCCTACTCAATAAATTATAAACTCCTTACAGTGATATTCAAAATCTTCTCTGATATAATTTCAAGCTAATTTTCTAGACTTTTCTCACATTACTCCATGGCATGCATAATATACTTTAGCCAAAATGGGGGTGATTCACTTTCCTTATCTTCCTGTATTCTCTAGAACTTAACATAGCAGCTGGCATGTTATTAGCACTTAATAGATGTTCACTATTAACTGATTTCTGCCATCCCTACCCCATAGTTCATATTTCCCCATTCCTACAGTAGACTCCTCTTATCCTTGTCTCTACCTACTGAAAAACCTCCTTTCTTTCAAGGTTAATGTAAACTAGCATTGCTTACTCCATGAAGCTTTCTCTGATGCCCCCACCAGAAAACAACCTCTCTTTGATAAAACATTTCCTGAAACTTTTTGTATCTCTCCTTTATACTTACGATGGCTTGTATTCCTGTTATTTTGTGCACAAATTTTATTTCATAATTCCAATCTTCATTATACTACAAGTTCCTTGGGGACAGGGACTGAAAATAACACTTATCTTAGACACAAGAAGCCTGGGCTGAATCCTAGCTCTTATATGAATTAATTGCAGACCTATGGGCTAATCAGTTCTCTAAGATTTAATTTTCACATCTGTAAAATGAGGGTGATAATACTTACATTCTTTCTAAGTTTGCTACGACAAAAGTTAATTCTTAAGACATTATAAAAGCATTATAAATGATGGTTATTATGGTGATTTCATTTTTATATCCAGAATCCAAAACAATGATTTGGATTTAGTAGGCACTTAATAAATGTTTATTAAGCTGAATCAATAGAATAACACGCTTTGAATGGTGCCTGGCACACCATTGTGTATTGGAAATATTTAAATATCATTGTCATCAATTGGGTATTTTCCTATAGCCAATAGAAAAATAGAGTTTTCCTATAGCCAATGTCAATTTAAAGGGATAAACTTAATTGAAGTCATTTGTAACAACGAAAGATCAGAATAAGGGCTGGGGTGAGTAAGAAAGAAAGGTAGAATATTTCTCTTATTTCACCTGAACCAATCTCTTTCTCATTTTTAACACATGCTATAAGTAATAGGGGAAAAAAGATGCCAGAGTGGACTGGAAAGGATAGTATAGATAGGTGATGGCTTTCTCTAATTATGGTGAGATTTCCTTACATCAATACAGAGAAAATTTCAAGATTAAGTCATGTGTATGTCATTTTAAGAATGGAGAAGAAACATTTTTCATACCTACTTGCTGAGTTATGAGACATGATTACCCTATCATATTGCTTTGCATAGTATGTCCATTTGTTAATATCACTAATTTTTCTTAACAGCTTAGCTCCTGATTCAATAAAAACTCTATTCAGCAAGTATGCCAAGGAAATGGATATTAGTACTTCCAAAATTGATTTTTTTTGGCCTAGGGCAGCTTGAATTTTTTTCTGAGACCAGCCATTAGGTGGTTATGTTTAAAAGACTCCCAGGAAAGTATCTGGGGATAAAGGAAGGAGGAAACTTAAAGGTTTCCATTTAAAATATTTTTATTTTTGTTATGGAAGTGTTGTGAACTTCCTAAGGGAATAGATTTTAAATGAATCTGGAATCCATTTCCTTGTCCAATCAATAATGATCTCATTTGTATGAAAAAGAGAGTACCTGCACATTTTAAGGTAAAATTTATGACATACATCTAAGTGAAGGCATAGAAATCACCAACACATTGAGCCTGCAAAACACAGATTTATGTTGAACTTATTAATTCAGCATCTGAAAGAATATTATTCTTATCCAAATGTGTATTTTCATTAAATAAAGCTTAGGATCATAGAGCGGGTATAGGTCTTTCATCATCAATGTAAGAAAATTGGCTTCTCCAAAATTTTTCCAATATTTCTGTTATTGGGAAATGGACTAAAAGGTCAAGTTCCCAATGTCTTGTATGCAAATAAAAGCTAAAACTTTCTGGCTGCATATGAGAGAAAGTAATGCTAACTATTCTAGAAAGCAAGGGGAATAACTTTGTATATTAACAGAGCAGCTGATAGTATTGTTGAAGACTTTTTTACTTCAATAGAGCAGAGTTTAGAGGTTTAGGTAAGGTCTAGCACAAACATTGACTTGTTTTTCCTTTAAACATGCATATTTATCATCCAAAATAACTTTTAATGCAGCGGAGTTCATTGATAAAGGTGAAGACAAACTTCTAAGAGGTGACGGTGTCTAGCTGAAATTATAAACTCCACTGACTCACATTGTCACTAGAACAAAATATATACTCCTCCTGTTTGGTTTTTAAAACTCTTGATGACAAGATTTCAACCTTTCTTTTGAGACTTATATATTATTCTCCTTCCACACCACACTGTTCAGCACAAATGGTCTTCTTGTTATTCTATACTTGATACTCTATCTCCCATTTCCATAATTTTTGCATCAGCTCTTCTTCAATGCATGGAATGCAAATATTCCTTCCTTTTGGAATCCTGTGTTTCCAAAATTTTTATACACACACACACACACACACACGCATATATGTATACACACACAAATAGTACTTTTATATAGTAATATAGGTACAAAATGTGTCCCCCGTTGAGAATTTAAGCTCCATGGGCCAGGGACACTTTTACATTTGTCTTTGTATCCCAGCACCCAGCGCAATGCCTGGAACATTGTAGGCACTTAATAAATGATTATTGATTGATGGATACTCCAATGGAACAGATACTTGAATATTTCCTCTAACACTTTTGATTGCAACCCTTATATGCTAGGCTATCCAGTGGGAGTCTCTATGTCCTCACATAAACTTAAAAGTGGAACCTCCCAACATAAGAGGGTCCTTCCTTGTAATATGTTTTGAAATCGTGTGGATAACAATGAAATATGTAGTGTGTATATAAAAAATGAATGTGAAATTCTATGAGATTTGTCAAAGAAATAGTTTCAGTTAGCAAGGAGTATCATATTATTACTGTACTTTAAATAATAACAATCTTTCACTCATTGCTTTAAGGTTTGTAAAGCGTTTTATTATAACAGCATTATGAGGAAAGTGCTATGTTATTATACTCATTTTACAGATGAAGAAGTTGAGTCTCAAGGGGATAGAATGACTTGGCCATGATCATCCAAAGAAAAGTGCCAGGGCCAAGACTTGAACATAGGTCTCCTAACTCTAGTGTCAAGAGCTCTTTCCATAATAATGTACTTCCTGTTAAAGAACGTACTTTCACTTTTATGTTGGAGGAATAATTGGGATGCTATGAGAAACAGACTAATCTCAATTTCAGCTTTTATTATTTAAACATGTTAATTATATTATTACTATGAAATGCTTCTAATCTGAGGTTTGAGCTGAGGTGTTTTATTTTTCCTTATCTATAAAATGTGGATAATAATAGCACCTACCTCCCAGGTTTATTTCAAAGAGAAAATGAGGAAACAGTTTTAAAGCACTTTGAAAACCTTAAAGCACTATAAAATGCTTGTCATCATAATAATTATCATCATCATGGTCATCATCATTATCATCATCATCATCTTTGGTCCTCTAATGGTATAATGGATAACATACAAGTCCTTGTATTTTTTTAAAGGACAGGTGGGCGCAGCTAAGTGGCACAGGAGATAGAGCACTGGCCCTGGAGTCAGGAGGACCTGAGTTCAAATCTGATCTCAGACACTTGACACGTACTAGCCGTGTGTCCTAGGGCAAGTCACTTAACCTGATTGCCCAGCACCCCGCGTCCCGCAAAATAATAAAGGACAATAGGTTCATTTGAACATCAGCCCTTAGAAGAAAAGGAACAGAGAAAATTTGTAGCCTATTGTATCAAATTTAGGAGAGAATAAAATCATGCAATTTAAATTCAGGTTGATCTGATAGAAGTTTAAAACAATTATTGATATCTTTTGTTTTTACAATATCTATATTTCCAGCATATTCCTCTTCTTTCTCCTCTTCCAAAGATGCATCAATATTTTTTTTAACAAAACTGACCAATGCATCAGTCAACCAATTGACAGAAATTCATGATGACGTAGTGAGAAGGAAGAAACAACAGGGTAACCTAATATTGTTCATGGGCTTGGAAATCTTTCTGAATCAGAGTGTTTAAGTAGATGGCAAACACTCTAAGGACAGGACTGTTGGGTTTTTTCCCTAATAGAAACTAGCATTAGAACTCACAGATGTTCAATTAATATTTGGTGAATGAATGAAAGAATCTTCCAGAAATACTGTAAATCTTACAAGGTCTTAATAAATTCTTTTTTTTTAAAGTGACTTGCCCAGGGTCACACAGCTAGTAAGTGTTATGCGTCTAATGTCAGATTTGAACTCAGGTCCTCCTGAATCCAGGGCCAATGCTCCATCCACTGCGCCACCTAACTGCCCCTTAATAAATTCTTAATGTTAATCTATAAATATAATAGAAGATATTCAGAGCAAAGATTTCCTATCTTATTTTCCACCCTACAAACATTAGTATCACCTTAAAATGCAAATAAATGGAAATAACTATAATTCAGATGACAATGATAATGATAGAAATTCATTGGATGGTATAAAGCAAAGAGAGCTGGATTTGGAATCAAGAGACTTCAGTACAAATCTTGGATATTTTGTTTATTGTGTAACCTTGGGCAAATCATATCACCTCTTTGGGCCTCAGTTTTCTCATCTTGAAAATGGGAGGAGGAATTAGACCTCAAGGTTTATTCCAACTCTAAATTATGAAATGTTGATGATAAAATCTTATATTTGTGATGTTTTTCTTTTGATTTAATCTTTGAACATGCCACACAATTTATATCATTACCTCAATATATGGTTGAAAGCATATGTTGTACACATATGTGTATATGTATATGTATATATATATATATAAAATGAAAGAAAATAAATTTATGCAACCTTAATTTAGCCACTTTTCAACCTTAATAAAGAAATATATTAAAATAGAAGAAAGCAGGTAGTCTGAGAATTAAATAAAATAATACCCTAATATAGTATATAGCAGAAGAATTTTTGTGGGGGTTTTAGAGTATAAAACCCAAGGGAAATGAGGCAGTCTTAAGGAAAAACAGAAGACTGTCTGGGAAGAGACTATTGTACTTTTGCCTTTCATTTATCTTTGAAATAGCACACTGCCTGGCACATTGTGCGTGTGTGTGTGTGTGTGTGTGTGTGTGTGTGTGTGTGTGTGTAGTTTCATTGATTAAAAACAAATCCCTCCTATTGCACAAGTTTTTAAAAAGTGGCATGGTGTTTCATTTTTCAATACTTCCTAAGCTGATGATGCTGGTTAGGGAATATTGAGTGTACTTTTCTAATTTCTATTTTCTTTTTTTTTCTTTCAGCCAAAGACAAGGTTTATTAAAGATTCGCCATGTTGGCCAGAGTCTTAAGGAATCTGAACATTTGTGACCCTCATATTGGCTAGATTTTAAGAATCTGAACCTTATTTTCTTCTTAAAGAATAAAATCATGTTTTTCGACCCATGTTTCACCACAGTTTTATCCTCATAAGTCCCTTAAATAATTGCACATTTAAAAAGTCTTACCAAGTCTTTTGTCCACCTCTCATTTGATTCTTATACTCAGCCTATAACATAGGTACTATTATTATCTCCATAGCAAGATGAAGGACCTGGACCTCAGAGAAGTGAAATGAATTGTCTATGTCTATGGTCACACAGCTAATGAGAGTCAGAATTGGAATTTGAACCCGGGTCTTAACTTTTTCCAAGTCGAAAATCCTTCCATGGAATCACATCCTCTTTCTTATGTGGTATTCTCATTGATTTCAAAGGGATTCTGACTGTGGAAAATCCCTGGTTGATAAGTGGCTTAGTAGATAGCATAATGGACTCTGAAGACTCAGAAAGACTTGGATTCCAATTTTGACTTGGACACTAATTAGCTCTGTGACTCTGATTGACACTAAGCATCTCTCAAGATCATTTCCTTATCTATAAAATGAGGATAACAACAACATTTACCTCATGGGGTTATGTGAGGATCCAATAAAATAATATATGTAAAGCACTTTGAAAACCTTAATGTTTTCATATAAATGCTAACTATTGTTAACTATTTGCCATTACAATCTTATGCTGTTAAAGGTTTCATAATATTAAATGTTACAGAGCTATAAGAACCTCAGTGGTCATAAAGTCCACTGCACTTTAACTGTAGGTGAGAAAAATGAGGCCCATCAGTACGGGGATGAGGTGTAAATGACTTGACTAAGGCCACATATCTAGGATATGTCATAACCAGGATATAAACCCAGACCTACTGACTACAAATATACTGCTCTTATTATTAGGCTTCATTGGATTTTCCAAGGAAGAAAAATACATTTCAGGAGCAAAAATAAAGCAAAAACTGAAGCATAATGGTTATGGTTAGTTAGCCAACAAGAAATTTACAAGCTATGACTGTTTAATCCATTTGTTGGCTACTTCTTTGAAGCTGTAGACTCTGTACCTGGGATTGATTTTTATTCTGTCATTTATTTCTTGGAAAGATGATGAAGCATTGTTGCCTCTCTTCAGAATTTGGATGGACACTTCTTATCTGCTTTGGCCCAGGTTTTGCTGGTCTGGAAAAAATGGGTACTTGACTTGGATCAGTATGAGAAATTTTACTTCATAAGCAAAACTGAAGCCCCTACTTGGGGGCCTAGAAGCCTTCAGTCTGATTGCCCCTGCTAGTCTAATGTCTCTGTCTGAGTGGCTTGGGACTACTGTGAAAGGCTCCATAAAAATGCCGGGACAGATAGATTAAATCAGCCATCAATCACTCCATTCTTCATCCTAGGAAAGTCTATTCTTCTAAATGTGCTTGACTCAGACCTGTCCAATGGAACAATACTACTTACTCTCTTTGCTTTTCTAGGACATGGTGGCAGATGTTTTCCCATATGCCACATATGATACCTTTTCTTTATCTCTCTCTTCACTGAGAAGTTTTTCTTCTTTCTCCTCATACTTAACAATCCCCAAGATGTAATAAGTGGATAAAATTGTATAGGCATTAAAGCAAGAAGCAGACAAGTGCAGTCTGTGTGTGTAGGTGATGCTGTTAAGTAGAAAATACTTGAGAGGCTTATTGAAAAATGAATACCTTGCTATTAATAGGGGTGGAAAGAACTGGGGTTAGTGTCAAGTTTGGTATCAAATACCTGTGTCCTGTATATAACTTGATTCCTACAGGAGAGGGCGGGAAGATGAATTATGGAATCTTAAGCAGAAAAGAAAGTAGAACTAGTCACTTTGGTCACTTTCATGGTTTGAGTGAAGGATCTCTGTCTTATCTCCAGCCCTTCTCAGGCACATGGTCACAGAATATTAGACCTGGAAATAACTTTTGTGATAATCTCAACTAACCCTCTTATTATACATATGAGAAAGCATAAGCCCAGAGAAGTTCAATGACTTGTCCAAGGTCACAGAGGTAGTTAGTGGAAAAACCAATGAGCTGAAGACTTGATAGGAACTGATAATGGAAACAAGAACTTGATGGAGCATGTAATGATGGTGTTTAATCAACAGAACATCTGGCATTCCAGACTTTAAACAGGAAAAGAAGTGTAATTGCATGAGAATCTTGCTGTAAGCAACATGGTGAGGGGTAATATGATCATAGGAACATAGATTTAGAACTGGAAGGTACCTCAGAAGCCATCAAATCAAATCCCCTCATTTTATGGATGAGCAAAATGAGTCATAGAGAGGTTAAGTGACTTGCTCAGCATCACACAGCTAATAACTATTTGAGGTATCCTTTGAACATATGCCTTCATTACTCCAAGTATAGATCCCCTTAGTAAAGAGGCTGTACTATGTTTGGTGGATGGCCATGGTACTTCTATAGTAAATTCATTTTCTTTTTCATTCTTTCTTTTTTCTTTTTCTTTTTTGTTTTTGCTTTTAGGCAATTGGGGTTAAATGACTTGCCCAGGGTCACACAGCTAGTAAGTGTCAAGTGTTTGGTCTGAGGCCGGATATGAACTCAAGTACTCCTGACTTCGGGGCTGGTGCTCTATTCTCTGTGCCACCTAGTTGCCCCTCTTCTACAGTAAATTCAAGGTGTGACATGGTGGCCTAGGCCTAGCCAGTTCCACGTCATGTGGCTTTTTGAAAGACCACCCCCACATGACAATCTAGGTAAAACATTAGAAAATCAAATAAAATAAGATTAAAAGGAATGGGTCAAGTGTAAATTAAAACAAGAACCAGAGCCCCAAACATCTCAGAAAAGAGGAGGGAAGCTACAGGTATAATAATTCAGGAAGACCTCTTCTGAATAGGAAACTTGGAAGGTCAACCAGAGGTGAAATGAAGGTTCCATAGGCAGGAGATTAGGACATAAAGGTTGAAAGTCTCAATAGCTTTGGAAATTGAAGTAGAAAACCTAAACCTTGATAGAGTTCATCTAGATGAGATTAGGGGTGGTTAGCTCTTGACAATAAAGATAAGAAAAAGTATTTGTTCATTAAGGACCAAAGTCAGAGGGAATAAGGAAAAAAAAAGATCTGGGACTATCTGAGGGAGGTAGTTGGGGTCATGGACTTGTAGTCATAAGTGATTTGAATGTGAATTCTGATTCTGATACTTACTTGGGTAATTACATAACTTCTTTCTGATTCAGTTTTCTAACCTAATTGTCCTAACTCTTCTGTTCTCTGCCCACCAAAAAAGTTGGGGTTTTATATGGTAATTAAGAGTAATAGTTCCATATGAAACCTAAAAAAGGATTGTTTGACAATTTTAAGCAAAAGGGCAGGAAAGAAATGCAAATGCTCATGCGTAAGGCCAAGACGGATGATAAGGAATCCAAGATAAGAGAGTGATGATTATGAAAACTATACTGAAAGCCAGTATAACAAACCCTTGCTGGTGGAATAAATGTGGAGGCTAAATGGAGTGGGAATGGTCTATGTGGAGATAGTTAGGGTGAGGGGATTTTAGAGCAAAAATCAGCCTGTAATGATATTGGGGTTAGTTGTTAGGAGGAAATGGAGACAAGGTAGAGTCAGCCGGTGGCTGGTTGGATATACTTCCTATACTTATCTCAACCTTTTGGGGATTCATCACTCATCTTAGAAATTTTTGCAATGTAGATTGAGTTTTTTACATTGCTAATGCTGCTTGCCCATAGGGCACTGGTCATAACTCATAAAAAAGATGCAACCTTTTGGACTTTATTTCTTCTGGTCATGTGCCAGATGGAATAACAGCAAGTCAGTATTTCTTCTCTTTCCTGTTTGCCTGCTCCTAGTAAGAAGAGTTCAATCCTGGTCATGGGGAGGCCAGAGGAAGAGATCCTCTTTGGCAGTGGCTCAACTCTGCTCCTTGGCAGCCTGGGGACATATTTCCTTTCCTCTCTACTTCATTCGATTCTAAGTGGGAGAAGGAAGAAAAGTTATAGACTCAGGACCATTGGTAGAATTTTTTTAACAATGTAAAATAAAATATTTCAGTATGAAAATTACAAGGGAAGAGGACAGTGTAATATTTTTGACATACTTCTAGATCCTAATCCTAAACCCAATGTTAAGAGAAAATGAAACAGGCCTATTTTCAGAGAGTACTTTTTTTAAAAAAAATTGTATTTTATTTTTTGCAGTTAAAGGCAAAAACAATTTTCATTTTTTTAAAAAAAATTTGAGTTCCAAATTCTTTCTCCCTCCTGCCTTTCCTCCTCCATTAAGAAGGCAAGCAATTTGATAGATTATATATATGTAGTCAAGCAAAATATTTCTCTATGAGCACGTTGCAAAAGAAAACAAAGACCATCCCCCCATCCAAGAAAGATAAAGAAAGTTAAAAAAATATGCTTCAATCTGCATTCATTATCCATCAGTTCTTACTCTGGAAGTGGAGAGCATTATTTATCATAAGTCCTTTGGAATTGTCCTGGATTATTGTATTGCTGAGAATAGTTGAAAAGTTATACATAGTTGATCATTACACAACATTGCTCTTAATCTGGACAATGTTTTTCTGGTTCTCCCCATTCACATTGAATGAGTTTATGGTTACAGGTTTTTTGATACCTTCCTGCTTGTCATTTCTTATAGCACAATAGTATTCCATCACAATCATATGCTTCAACTTGTTCAGCCATTACCCAATTGATAGGCATCCCCTCAATTTCCAAATCTTTGACACGCAAAAAACCCGACATAAATATTTTATACATGTAGGACCTTTTCCTTTATTGAAAAACAATCTCTTTGTGATATAGACCTAGTATTGCCAGGTCAGAAGGCATACATAGTTTTATAGCCCTTTGGGTGTAGTTCCAAATTACTCTCCAGAACAGTTGGATCAGTTCACAACTCCATCAACAATGATTAGTGTCCCAAATTTTCACACATCCCCTCCAACATTTGTCATTTCCCTTTTCTGTCATATTAGCCAATCTGAGACATATGAGATAGTACCTCAGGGTTGTTTTAATTTGAATTTTTCTAATCGGTAGTGTTTTGGAGCATTTTTTTCATAAGACTATAGATAGCTTTGATTTCTTCTAAAAACTGCCTATTCAAATCCTTTGACTACTTATCAATTAGAGGATGATTCCTATTTTTGTAAATTTGACTCAGTTCTCTATATGTTTGAGAAATTTTATTTTAATTTTTATTCTCATTTATTTACTTTCTATCAAAGAAACTTGCTATGAAATTTCCCTCCAGTTTTCTGCTTTCCTTCTAATTCGATTGCATTGGTTATGTTTGTGTAAAAACTTTTAAATTTAATTTAATCAAAATTACCCATTTTATTTCCCATAATGTTCCCTCTTGTTTTGTCATAAATTCTTCCTTAATCCATAGATTTGACAGGTAAGATACTCCATTCTCCCCTAGTTTAATTCCCTTAATATCTTTGACCTGTTGTTATTCTAGATGAATTTTGTATTATTATTTCTAGCTCTATAAAATATTTTTGGTAATTTGATTGATATCGCACTGAATAAGTAAATTAATTTAGCTAGAATTGTCATTTTTATTATATTGATTTGACCTAAACATGAACACTTAATATTTCTTCAATTGTTTAGATTTGACTTTATCTGTGTGAAAAGTGTTTTGTAATTGCATTCAAAGAGTTCCTCAGTTTCTCTTGGCAGGTAACATCCTAAGTATTTTATACTGCCTACAGTTATTTTAAATGGAATTTCTCTCTCTGTCTCTTCCTGCTGGACTTTGTTGTTAATATATAGAAATTATGATGATTTATATGAATTTTTTATCCTGTTACTTAGCAGAAATTGTTAATTATTTGAACTAGTTTTTCTAGTTGAATTCTAGAATTTCTCTAGAATTCTGTAACTATACCATTGTATCATCTGCAAAGGGTAAAATTTTATTTCCTCATTGCTTATTCTAATTCCCTCAATTTTTTCCTCTCTTATTGCTATACCTAGCATTTCTAGTAGTGGTAATAAGGGGCATCCCAACCCTGATCTTATTGGAAAAGCTTCTAGCTTATCCCCATTACAGACAATGCTTGCTGATGGTTTCAGATAGATAGCACTTTTCATTTTAAGGAAAGATCCATTTATTTCAATGTTTTTCAATTTTTTAAAAATAAGAATGAGTGTTGTATTTTGTCAAAAGTTTTTTCTGCATTTTGAGATAATTATGGGTTTTTTGTTATTGACATTGTCAATTATGCTGATAGTTTCCCTAATATTAAACCAGTCCTGCTTCCCTAGTATAAATCCCAGTTGGTCATAGCATATAATCTTTGTGATATATTGCTGTAATCTACTTGTTACCATTTTATTTAAAAAAATTTGCATCAATATTAAGAAAACTAATCTATAATTTTCTTTCTTTCTTTTTGCTCTTCTTGGTGTAGGTATTAACACCATATTTGTGTCATAAAGTAAATTTGATAGAACTCCTTCTTTGCCTAGTTTCCCAAATAGTTTATATAGTATTGGAATTAATTGTTCTTTAAATATTTGGTTGAATTCACTTGTGAATTCATCTTGACTTAGAGATTTTTTTTTCTAAGAGAGCTCATTGAAGGCTTGATCAAGTTCTCTTTTCAAGATACAATTATCTAAGTGTTCTATTTCCTCTTCTGTCAATCTGGGCAATTTATATTTTTGTAAATGTTCATCAATTTTAGATTGTCAGATATATTGACATATAATAGGGCAAAATAGCTCCTAATAATGCTTTAATTTCCTCTTCATTGGTGGTGAATTTACCATTTTCATTTTTGATAGTTATTTAGTTTTTCTCTTTGTTTTTTAAATTAAATTAATGAATGGTTTATCTATTTTATTTTTTCTATTTTATCTATTTATTTTCAAAAAATAAAACCAGATCCTAGTTTCATTTATTAGTTAAACAGTTTTCTTACTTCCAATTCTACTACTCTCCTTTGAGTTTTAAGATTTCCTATTTCTTACTTAATCGGGATTTTTAATTTGTTCCTTTTCTAGTTTTTTTTTGGCTTACCTACCCAATTTATTGATCTGCTCTATTTTATTCATATAAGCATTTAGAGATATAAAATTTCCCATAAGTATTGCTTTGGCTGCATCCCATAAGTTTTGGTATGTTATCTCATTGTAGTCATTCTCTTCAATGAAAATATTTATTGTTACTACGATTTGTTCTTTGACCCACTCATTCTTTAGGATTAGCTCGTTTAGTTTCCAATTATTTTTCAATATTTGTTTCCTTGGCCCTTTACTAAATATAATTTGCACTGTGGTTTTAAAAGGATGCATTTAATATTTCTGATTTTCTGCATTTGGTTGTAGGGTTTTTATGCCCTAATACATGATCAATTTTTGCAAGGAACTATGTGCCATTGATAAAAAATACATATATTCCTTTTTATTTCCCTTGAATTTTCTCCAGAGGTCTATCATATCTAGCTCTTATAAAATTCTATTCATGTCCTTAACTTGTTTATTCATTTATTTTTACTCTTTGGTTAGGTTTACCTTATTCTGAGAGGGAGAAGCTGAGGTCCTTCACTAGCATACTATTCCCTCTTGTAAGTAATTTAACCTTTTTTTTTAAAAGGGTTTGGATGCTATAACATTTGGTATATATATGTTTAATATTGATATTACTTTTGTCTATTGTACCTTTAAATCAAAATTTAGTTTCTCTGTTCATCTCTCTCTCAATTAGATCTCTTTTTGCTTTTGCCTTCTCTGATATCATGATTGCCATCCCTGCTATTTTTTTTAACATTAGCTGAAGCATAATAGATTCTGCTCTAGCCCCTTACTTTTACTGTTTGTGTCTCTCTGTTACAAGTGTGTTTATTGTAAACAACATATTGTTGGATTCTGGTTTTTAATCTACTCTGTTATCTGCTTCCATTTTATGGGTGAGTTCATCCCATTCATATTCACAGTTATTATTATTAACTGTGTATTTCTCTTCATCCTATTTCCCTCTTGTTCATTCTTCTCTCTCTCTCTCTCTCTCTCTCTCTCTTTCTCTCTCTCTCTCTCTCTCTCTCTCTCTCTCTCTCTCTCTCTCTCTCTCTCTCTTTCTCCATTTACACTGTCCCACTTCAAAAGTCTGTTTTGCTGCTGACCAGTGCCTTCCCCTATCTGTTCTCCCATTTATCATCTCCTTTTTATTATCCTGCCTCTCCTCTTACTTCTCTGTAGAGCAAGATAGAGTTCTATGCTTATCTGATTAAGTATGTTATTCCTTCTTTGAGCTAGTTCTGATGAGAGGAAATTTCAGTTGTTATCCACTACCTTCCCCTCTCCCATTCCATCATAAAAGCTCTTCCTTTTGTACTTCTTTTAAGTGAGATAATTTATCCCATTCTATCTCTTCCTTTCTCCTTCTTCCAGTGCAACCTTTTTTCTTATTCCTGAATTTTATTATTATTTCAAATCATTTCATCATGGTTAACTCGCATGCATGCTCCCTGTCTATGCAGACTCCTTCAAACTACCTTAATAATGATAAAGTCCTTAGCAATTACAAGTATCATCTTCCCATGTGTAAACACATTAACTTTATTGAATCCCTTATGATTTCTCTTTCCTGTTTACCTTTTTATGCTTCTCTTGAGTCTCATATTTGAAAGTCAAATTTTCTATTGTGTTGCTTTTTTCATCAGGAATTTCATTGACAACTTATTTTTTCCCCCCTGAAGGATTATACTCAGTTTTGCTGGGTAGGTTTTTCTTATTTGTAATCCTAGCTCCTTTGCCTTCCAGAATATCACATTCCAGGCCCTCCAATTCTTTAATGCAGAAGCTGTTAAATCTTGTGTTGTCCTGACTGTGGCTTTATGATATTTGAATTGTTTCTTTTTGGCTTGCAATATTTTCCCTTGATTTGGGAGGTCTGGAAATTAACTATAATATTCCTGGTACTCTTCATTTTGGAATCTCTTTCAGGAGGTGGTTGGTAGATTCTTTCAATTTCTATTTTACCCTCTGTTTTTAGGATACCATGGTAGCTCTTTCAACTTTGTTTTGTTGTTTCTTGATATCTCATGGAGTCATTAGTTTCTACTTGTCCAATTTTAATTTTTAAGGAATTATTTTCTTCAGTAAGATTTTGTACCTCCCTTTTTATTTGGCCAATTCTGCTATTTAAGCCATTCTCTTCAGTGGATTTTGTATCTCTTTTTACCATTTGGCCAATTCTGTTTTTTTTTTTTGAGGTATTATTTTCTTCAGCATTTTTGGTGCCTTCTATACCAAGCTATTGACTCTTCCTTCCCCGCCCCCAATTTTCTTACATCACTGTCATTTCTTTTCGCAATTTTCCTCTACTTCTCTTATTTGATTTTTAAAATCATTTTTTGAACTCTTCCAGGGATTATTTTTTGGGCCTATGACCAATTCACATTTTTTTGAAGCTTTGTATATAGCTGCTTTGACTTCATTGTCCTCTGAGTTTGTGTCTTGATCTTCTCTTTCACCATAGTAGTGTTTCTATGGTCAGGTTTTTTTTTTCATTGTTCATTTTTTTAGCCTATTTCTTGACTTCATGCTAAAGTTGAACTCTGCTCCTGGATTAGAGGGGGCAATGTCCCAAGCTTCAGGTCTTTCTTGCTACTGTTTACAGAGCTAGTTCTGGGAACCTATAGGTTTGTGTTTTTTCAAGGCAGTATGATGAGAGGTGTGGTCATTTCTCTCCTGCCCTACGCTCTGGTCTGTGAGTGACCACAAGCACTCTTTTCTGCCATAGAACTATGGCCAGGGTTGCTGTACTCCTGAGGATGCAAGTGCTAGTGAGCTAATACTTTTCTTAATTCTGGGACTGCAACCTGGAACTATGTATGGGCAATGCGACACAGTCCTACACCCATTGCCAAGCATCTCCTT
The DNA here is from genome assembly GCF_003287225.1 of Phascolarctos cinereus. Classification (NCBI taxonomy): domain Eukaryota; kingdom Metazoa; phylum Chordata; class Mammalia; order Diprotodontia; family Phascolarctidae; genus Phascolarctos; species Phascolarctos cinereus. The sequence continues at coordinate 116,794,745 of NW_027556180.1, read as the reverse complement.
CCGACCACTTGTCTGACTCTGTTATCATTTGTGGGTTGAAAACTCCTGAAGCTTTTGCTGCTTCTGATGAATTACCTCCAAGGCCTGCTGCTGGTGCCCTGGTGGGACCCATCCTATGTGGTGTATGCTGGGTTCCATGTCTTACCACCACCCCATGGAGACAGACCTTTCTTTTTGACTTTTCTAAGTTGTCCTGAGCTGGAAATTGTTTCACTCAGACCCTTTGTTGGTTCTTTTGCTCCAACATTTGAATTGAGGTGTTACTTTAAAATTGTTTGGAAGGAAATTTGGGAGAGCTCAGGCAAGTCTCTACCTTTATGCTGCCATCTTGGCTTGACCTCAAGGAGAGTACTTTCAAGATAAGAAGGTAACTATAAAATTGGTGGGCAGCTAGGTGGCACAGTGGATAGAGTGCCGGGCCTGAAGTCAGGAAGACTCATCTTCCTGAGTTCAAATCTGGCCTCCGACACTTACTTAGCTATGTGACCATGGTTAAGTCACTTAACCCTATTTACCTCAGTTTCCTCCTCTGTAAAATGAGCTTGAGAAGGAAATGGCAAACAACTCCAATATATTTACCAAGAAAAATCCAAATAGGGGACAAAGAGTCAGATGTGACTGAAAAAATTGAGCAATAACAAATAAAATAGGTGTTTGGGAAATGAAGTCTAATTCAGAGCATATCCAGTATTTGATCAATGCTTTCTATGATGTCACTGTGAAAGCAATGGATAAAAGGCCTCAGAATCAGGAAGTCCTGAATTTAAATATGACTTCAGAAATGTACTATTTGTGTCATACTGGGCAAATCATTTAATCTCTCTTTGCCTCAGTTTCCACCACTAAAGTGGGGATAATAATAGCATATATTCCCCAATTTGTTGTGAGGATTAGATGAGATGCTACTTGTTAAAGTGCTTTGCAAACTCTAAAGCACCATAAAAATGCTAGCTATTATTATTATGAAAAGTCAGACAAACCCAACAAAAAAACCCACGGAGGACAGAAATTATTGTTATTATTGAGTGCAGTATTGTATTAATGGAGAGATGATTCATTGGGAGTTATATTGACCACAGGAAATTGTTTATCAGAGGAAATACAGAAGATGGGGGAGACCCACTTATAATTTTAGAGTCAAAATAAACTGACTTTCAATTCTCTCCATTTTCTAACAGGGCACTTCAATTTCTAGTAAGTATCTACTATCTATCTGAGTAGAAAATTCTCTCTATATTTTTTTCATATGGAAGTGCTTCCAAAAATATGCTTACCAAAGAGGTGCTAACTGCACAAGAGACAAAGATCTTTCAAGAACTTTTTCTATATTTATCCTGAATGCCTTTTAAAGCATACTGCTTTAAAAATTATCTTCATTGAATGCACTTCCTCCTCACCTTTGTCTCTTAAAATTTCCAGTTTTTTTTAAAGCTCAGATCGAGCATCACCTTCTACATAAAGCCTCTCCTGCTTACTTCCCTTGCCCCAAGTTGTAGTCCTCAACCCCCTAAAATGTTATCTTGTATTTGTTTTATAGATATTTATATATGTATATGCTGTTTCCCTGATAGAATGTAAACTCTTTGAGAGCAGGCAATGTTTTTTTTTTTTGTCTTGAATTATCATTTCCTAGCACAGTACCTGGCACATAAGACCTTAGTACTTATTTATTTGTTAATATGCAAACACTAATTTTGTGTTTGCTTTTAAGGATTGATATTTATTGAAAGCCTATAAATCATCACAGCTAAAACAACTATAAGATAAAGCAAATATGTACACAATTTTCATTGTGGCCATAACAGTTACTTAGTATTCTTTTATATAAATATATCTATTCATCCATCCATCCATCTATCTATCTATCTATCTATCTATCTATCTATCTATCTATCCATGTACGTATGTTTAAATATCTAACTACAAATTTGTTTTTGGGAGGCAGCATGACATAGTTGACAGCTGAATGACCTTGGAGTGAAGAAAGCCTGGGTCTGAGAGCTTCCACTGTCATACATTAACTGTGTAACCCTAGAAGAGTCACTGAATCTCACAGTGTTCCCAGGAAACTCTAGAAGCTTTCCAATAGGTTGCCCAGCTGTATCAGAGGAGGAACGTCTCACACCAGGTGTTCCTTATACAGAAGTCCCAGGTTCAACCTCATCTCCCTTATAAAATAAATAAATGTTAGTATTCTTTTAGATGCAGCCCCAAAAGTACACCTTGCCTTCTGGGCTGGAAAATGCAGCTGAAGTAAAAAAACATGTATTATTATTTGCAAAAATGCATATAGTTGATTACTAAAAGACCTAGTTTGCCCAACATGAAGAGCTTTTCAGTTGATATATTTCCTAGGGTCTAGGAAATTGTTTTAAAAATTTGAATCCAGATGTGTGATTTCATTGCAATGGGGCAGAGGTTTCAAATGTGTGGCCCTTAGGCTGCACATGTCAACTTCATCCTGGACCAGATTAAAATGCAATTGGGAAATATTTAATAAAATAAACAAAAATGTAAAAAGACATAGATGGTATTAATTTGGTGTTTTCCAAGTCAGTATTCAACTTGCAAGATTCCTTCTGTATGGTTTGATGGTCTTCTTTTCTAGTGGAGTGAGGAAACCTCCTCTACTAATGAAAATCTGTAACCATCCCACAATTTGCAGTTTCAGACAGTTGTACAGGACACTGAGAGATGAAATGTCATCGAGCTAGAGTTCTTGTCTCGAGTCTCAAGTCCAGTCTATTGTTGAGAGTCATCCAGCTAATGTGTTTCATGGGCTATACTCACACCCAGATCTCAACGCTAAGACTGGGTCCTTCTCTACTACAATATATTGCCTCTCAGGATCCAGGGTAATATTAAGAATTAACCCCCAAGTAGTTGATGAGCTCCAAGAAGTGTGCTGAGGTTTTTCTGTATGAAGAGTGCTTCCTGTGTCAGCCAATTGGACTAGGGTCAGGCAGAATAATGACACTTTTAATGCATGCAATAACAGGTTCTCTCCACAACTCCAAATCATCCAATATTAACAGTCAAGTTGACTTATCCTTTTGATCTTCAGAGAAAGAGCACTCAAATTGTTTCCTTCCCTGGAATTTTTATTTAATATCTTCTGTAAGTGACTTTTAATGCATCTCTAATATCAGTAGCTTCAACTGCATTAGCTGCATCTCTATAGTGTACTCTACCTGTGAATTGTTGCTGACTGATAGTAATACAAAACCACTGTTTAAAAATGAAAACTTTCAGGAAATTTAACTTTGGCCTTCTTTGCTGTTTAGGGAATATTATTCAAACATCATTTTGCTGTGAGAGCCATCTTCTTTTCACAGAGAAAACAGAATGAAAGAACACTCAGCTGAAAGATAAATGAGTAGTGTTGCACACTGACATTGAAAATAGATGAGAAAAGGCATCACCTTTTGCCCACCTTCTTTGTTTCAGGTGGAAACCTAAAACAAAATTAAAACCCTGCTTTATGGTGCATGCAGAACACACCAGATAGATGCTGATTGCCAAAGTGGATATTATGTCTATATAAATAGTGCAAGGAGAACTCCTTTAAGAACAGACATGATGTTGAATGCTTCTGATGGATGTCCTTTTCGGCTAGGACAACACTGTTCACTGTCTATGACAAATAACTGACAGCTTAAACAAATTTCATGTTTGCACCCTAATGATGGAAACTCTTGAGCAGTGATACACTTCAGAATAGAGTGTCAAAGGTCTTTTGGAAGTCAATGCATCTCTGTAAAAGAGATACTAACTGTACCGATCAGGTTTTCAGCCATATAATTTTATTTTGTGTCATTTTGAGAATTGCTGAATTCAACTTGATTGGGATAGTTGTGGTGAGCTACTCAGATTTCTTATTGAATAATTTATTTTTCATATTTATTTAAATGAGCATTACTTAATAGAAGAATAATCTTCAGAGGAAGTCACTGAAGCTTCAAATGTTATATTTTGGCACAGAATATATGTCACTATGAGAGATCCATGTTAAGTATCGTGAATTAATATGTATTTTTCTCTAATCGTTTTCTCTTTATATTAATTGTGGCTCATCCTGTCACATTTTATTTGTATTTCAGAATCACAAAGTGTTTAATTTTTAGGCCTGGAATGTCATGGGTATCTCTATTCAGAGGACATGTGAATGAGCAAAGAAATCCTAGTAATGTACCTTACTTTCTTAAGTTTCTATGTTACAGGAGGATATTCTTATGATTTCTTTCAGCATAATGATTCTATAATGAATAATTCTCAACTTGGTAGACTTGGATATTATAGGATGTGCCTCTTTAATACATGAATTTATACCTGTGGCTCCTAGCATTTGATTGGTATGTCAATGGAGCTCAAATTATGTTCTCATTACTGCTTACAAACTCCCAGTATGCAGTGATATTGCATTTAATGCTAACTGATTGCCTAGTGGCTTTTCTAGGGGGTATTATTTTAAAGTTCAGGACAATTTTATAAGTATAAATTGGTCTAATGTACCATTTCTCAGTATGGGATTTTACTTAGTCCACTTGACTACTTTTAAAGAATGTGTCTGGACAGCAACTCAAAGAACCTTTTTAAAAAAGCATATGAATCATACTCAATGATTTATTCACATATCTATTTAAAAAATTCTATTGGTCATGCTAAAAAAGGTTGCAAGCCCTTTGACTTAAGTATTTCTATAATGGCTGTTAAAATCAATTCTGGCATTAAAGTCTCCAAGAATGAACAATGCATTGAGTGGAAAATTGATTACATGGTCAAAGAACAGTCCTTTGTGGCCTCGTTTGCTTTTTCGATTAGTACAGCTGTCATGGCTATTGTAGGTGGTCCTCAAAACTTACAGTAGAAAAAATCTGTCCTTGACACTTAATGTTTGTCTGTGGATTTTTTTTCTTTTTGAAAAAAAAAGCTTTTGTTTGCTTATTAACACTTAGTCAAGTTTTGAAAAAAAATAAGAATGGCTAAAAAGAGGAGTCATTCATGGAAATGAGTCTAATGATATAGAAAAAAGAATATACGGTCATCATACTATAACATGTGAATGATTTCTTTTGAAAGGAGAACTTTTCTGGTCCAATAACTGAACTTGTAAATCTACAAGGGTAAGCTGATGTTTTAGGATGAAAAAAAACTATTGCATATGATTTTGGAATTCAGCCTCTAAAAGGACATCTTTGCACAAAATGTTTTTGCCAGCTTGAGAGGACTTTCTAGATGACTGCCTCCTTACTGAAACACAGTAGGAAAGGCTTTGGTCTCACCAGATTGTTAGCACATGTTCAAACTCAATCTAGGTCCAGGGGAACTTAGTAAATACTCAAACTGTGTGTGTGTGCGTGTGTGTGTGTGTGTGTGTGTATGTGTGTGTGTGTGTGTGTTCAAAAAAATATCTATAGAACAATTTGGAAACATGTTTCTTGTGGCCCAAAGCCTAAAGTTGCCTTCTAGTAGTAGCCTGACAGATAAGCTTAAATTATGGGTCAAGGCAAATTTCCTATCTTACTTACTTTTTCCCTATTTGGACTGAATAATATTTCAGATCAGAAGCTGCTGGACATCAGGAATGTGGTCAACAAATCAGATCAATAAGAATTAGTTGGGGTAGTTACTGTGAGTTAACAAAAGAACTCTAATAATTTCTACACTCAAAGAATTTGCTATCATTAGTAAGGAATGTTTTGCATTCATGAAAAAATTAAAAATATGGATTAAATAATAATACAGACACTAACAAAAATAGTGGAGAGTGAACACAACCTTGAGACCAAGGGCAAATCCCTTAATTTTGGAATCACATTTTTCTGATGAGTAAAACAAGGGGCTAGAAAAATATATCTACATTTCATTCCACCTCTCCTACTCTTTGATTCCCAGGGGCACAATGGCATGGTTTATGGCCAAACGAATGATAAAGAGAAGTTTCAAATTCTATGAGTTTTGAGGAGCAAATCATCCTTATGTGCTGAGGTAGCATAAGAAAGTTTCAAGAAAGAAGAGGGAATTGAATGGACATGCTTTCTATAGGAAGGGAGACTATTTCAGGCAGAAGAAATGGTATTATCAAAGCTAACAATTTTTTAAAAGCCGTATATTATTTCTTGCCTTCTATTACAATAGCTTACCTATATTAGGCACTTAATAAATACCTTTGAATTGGATTAAATATTCTCAGCTAGGTAGACAGTACCTCTCTACCTACATAGAGATAAAATTTGCCCCAATTCAGTATTTATTACAAATATTTCACATGTATATGGAGATATTTGAAGATGTCTAGGATATTTCTAGATATCTCAAAAGTGAGATGTTTCTTGAGAAATTTTTTTTAAAATTGTATTTATTTTATTTTTAATTTATGGAATAAAACAAACATTTCCATAACATAGTATAATAAAAACATGATGGTACACGGAACTGCAAATCTATTGTATACAACTTGCTATTCCTTTTAAATATATAATAAAAATATCATGTGAATTTCTTTTTTTAAAATTTTCCTCCTTCAACTCCTCACTTCCCTACTCTAGAAATGGCTACCATCAGACACAAATACATTCAAACAAATGTGTGCATTAAAAGAATATATTTAAAAATTCTCATAGTTTGCTGATCTCATATAATGCTTGCAGAACATCCTTGTCTGCTCCTCCTTAGTTCTAGTGCTTTCCTTGTGTTGATTATTTCCAATTTATCCTGTGTATAGCCTGTTTTTACATTGTTATTTGCATGTTGTCTCTCCCATTAGGCTGTGAATTCTTTGAAAGCAGGGACTGTCTTGACTTTCTTTGTATCCTCAGTGCTTCACCCTGTGCCTGGCATGTAGTAGGTGCTTAATAAATGTTTATTGACTATCTGATTTTATATGTAGTTTACATGGTCAGAATTTAGAATCTTGTGATGATTCTCTTTTATTCATGTAGTACTGACATCTGTGCATGATCTCTCTCTCTCTCAATATAGATATGTATGTATATATGTATATATATTTTACAAACCCAGCATTTTCCTTCTCTTTTATTACATTACATTCACAAATGAAATGCAGAAAAAGTATCTTTATTTTAGCAATGTAAGCAATTTAACCATGATGGCTCAACAATATTTTTATGGTTTATTTAATTTTTCAAGTGCTTCCCAAAAGAGGGTCATTAAGATTGTAGTAGTTCAAAAAATAAATCCCTTTCAATAACATAGGTACCTTCTTTTAAGATCTGTTAGCAACTTATAAGGAATTGGGAACAGTTTTCCTTTTCAAAATTTATTACTATTTTATACGTCAATTTTGTTAGCATTCCTGCTCTTGAATATTTCTGCTTCAAGTCTATTACTAACTACTGCCCCTCAGTGACTTGGAACTTCTCAATTTGTTCCAAAGCTTTTTTCTTTTTTTTCTGGGACACTCTAATTCATGACCAACATTCTAATTTCTCTTTGATATATTCTTTAAAACATGAATAACCCAATTATCCTTTGTGGTAAAAGAGAGTAGAAATGTTAATTTCCTTTTTTTTTTTTTTTGGTTAACTCTCCCATGGAAGCAATTCATTCCCATTATTCAACAATCCTCTTTATAGCTTATTTGATTTTTTTCCCATCAGATACTGACTTGTTTGGGACAGCTAGGTAGTAGAATGGATAAAGTGCCAGGCCTGGAGTCAGGAAGACTCATCTTGCTGAGTTCAAATCTGTCCTCAGATACTTAGCTCTGTGACCCTAAGCAAATCACTTAACCTGTTTCTCTCAGTTTCCTCAGCTGTAAAATTAGCTGGAGAAGGAAATGGTAACCCACTCCAGTATCTTTGTCAAGAAAACCCCAAATGGGATCACAAAGAGCAGGACATGACTAAAATTACTGAATAACAACAACAGACTTATTTGCCTGGTTGTGTACTACTTGGAGAGTCACTGTAGTATAGTTGATAGACAACTCATCTTGGAATGAGGAAAATATGAGGTCAGGTTGCACCTTTGACACATACTGGTGGTGTGGCTCTGGACAAGTCACTTTGCCTGTCAGTGACTTAAGCAACTTTCTAAGATTAAGTTGCAGAGAAAGTGTTGATCTGTATCGGTGGGGGAAGTTTCCTCATGTGGGAGTTCCCTATGCCAATGAAATCACAGATCTACTCTCTATTCCTCTCTAATGCTTAGCTTTTGTCCTTTGCATTTATAATTATGATATTGCATTTATTTGTGAGGTGGAGCTGTTTTTAGCTATTGACAATGAATCAGAATGTACTTTATTTTTTTTATAAAGTACCATTAAACTAATCTCAAGTATGCCTATCCTTTGGTATCCACTGGTATATCATTACTCTACCAAGGTTTGCAAAGCAGCCTTTAATGAATTTCTTTATATATAAGATAAAATATTTAGCATCTGAGGATTTATGATGCCCATTACAGTATCTCATTCATAAATGTCCAGGTTGTTACTCTGTGGGGCCCATTACCTGATGAATCAAAGAAAGGTTTATATGTTCAATATTACTGTCCAGCAAATGCATTTTCCTTCTGGGAATAAAGGCTCACAAGCTTTCATACCAAGCCTACCTCCTCTTGGGTTCTTTATTAAAATTAGATGCCCCGAGGCAAAGTATCCTTTTCTCTTTCTAGCTGAAGTATTTCTGGCACATGTGGAGCTTACATTGTCTTCCAAAAAGGGCAGTAGGGGTGACAGGAAGCAATTCTAGGCTGACTGTTTGTTAGTGACTTTGAAGGAAGCAGGAACATTGTTCTTTGCCAAAATATAACGTGATTGTATTTATGTAAATTCATTCTGCATTTCTGCCAGCCCTGGGTTTCTCTGGTTCCTCAGAGTTCAATGCTAAATACCACCCCCTTCTGCTGTCTCAGTTAGCTGGGCCCCAGCTTTCCCCAACAGATTCTAATTCTTGTCAAATATTAATTTTCCTTAAAAAGTACCTTGGAAACAGGATTATCCCTACTGTCTTTTATGGCAAGAGTGGGGTAACTCATTTACCCTTTTTAACTAATGTTCCCCCTGATCCCTTGGGATTTTTAAGGAGCTGAACACTTCCCCATATTCATTTTTGGCTTCATACATATCTGAAAACATTTTAGCTGAAATTTTCAAATGTATTCTACATTCTCTCTGCCTTTTCATTCGTAACATGTCCATCCATGTGGATCGCTGTGCTTTTCTACTTTGAGGCTACACTGGCCAACTTTTCACCACAATTCTTCCCTCCTCCCCCTCCCCCAGAGTTCTGAATAAAGATGTAGCAGCTCTCCCCTAAGGACCCACAACAGCTTCTTTTCCCAGCCCTCCTGGAGGATTGTCATTCTCCTGCTCTTTAGCCACGGTCTCTTGAGCTCTTTCAAAAATGTCTGAGTTGGAGACATTTGTTTATATTCCTTACCTAAAGGGTACTTTCTTCTCTTCCCAAATGTAACTAGATTCTTTAGTCAAAATGTCACACACTGGCCTGTCAACAAATCAAGAAATAGGTAAGTTTCCTCTGAAGGTCATGCATACAATTGCTCATCAAAGAATTACACCAAAGGACTTATATCCTACCCACTAATGTTTGCTCACTTTGTATTCAATTTTTGGCCACCCCTGCTGGTACCCTAGCTGTTTTTACCCCCATCAATTCCTCTTCTTTTGACTTGTAGGATATGCCCATCCAATTAATCTCTAAGGTATTCAGTGTCTCAGAAACACGGGAACTTTTTCCCCCCTTCAGAATCTCCCAGGTGTATTTCTCTCCTCTCCTGGAAAACTTACACTTGGTGTTACAGAGAAGAGAGAGAAAGGTCTCATAGTGGAAAAAACAATCCCACTTTCAAGGAGAAATTAAGTGTTGGAGTTGAACTCAGGTTACATGCAATCACTAATCTTGATTCTAAAGGATAGATGACTTTCAGGTCCTTGAAAAGGACATTCAGTCTACCCTTTCCATATCTTTACACTGAAGGTCTCTGTGCCTGAAATACTCTGCCCTTTCATCTCAGCCTTTTCCCCAATTTTCTTTAAGATTCAGCTCAAGTGTTATTCAGTAGGTAAATCCCTCCACACTTCCCACATAACTATCTAATAGTTGCTATATTTATTGCACAGAGAGAGTGGTAATTTGTCCTAGAGACCACTTAAGTTTTGTTAGATTCATTGAAGAAAAGTAAGGCAGAAAATTTGAATTTAAGAAACCATCTTATATCTCAGATACACAGATTCTGGAAGTCATGCAACTGCTTTTCTCATCTTTAGACAGAAGTTGCCATGTAACAGCTGCCATTCAGGTGGTACCCTGCTAGACCCTACCTTTGGAAAGTTTCAGTGGTCCTTGGGATGGGCAGGAATGGTGAATACTAACCATTTTCTTACACTCAGCTCATAAGGTTCCCAAGCTTGTGAATGTATTTTCTAGTTTGGGTTTTATGAGTTGAGGGGGATATAGACTTTAAGCCAGAAAAGCTACCAGTACTACTCTGCGTTAAACAGACTTCACCCAAGTTACTCTCAAAATCATTTTGTTCTAAGATTGAGCTATCCTATTTCTTACTGCTCTGATCATCACTGGTACCCTCAAAATAAAAATAATTTCTACCATGAAAAAAAGATTCAGTTCAAATCTGACCTTATGCACTAGCAACTCTCAGATTACTTTCTGTCCACTGTGTATAAATCTTGTACGTACCTAATTCTTTACATGTTGACTCCTGCATTGGAACAGAAGTTATTTGAGGGCAGAAATAGTTTTTGTCTTTCTTTTATCCCCAGGACTTAGCCCATTGTCTGGTACCTAGCCAGAGCTTAATAAATGCATGTTGACTAATGGATTGACTGACAATTGATGAAACACACTGCTCTCCTTCAAGTAAAGAAATTGAAGACTGAGAGGCACAGATATTTTGTATGCTGTGATTGTGTAATTTGGTTGGCTTCTATTTTTCTCTATGACAAAAGAGAAATGTATTATGGCTAGAGAAAGATATTGGGAAATGCATGTGTCATAAAAAGTGAAAGACATAAATAGTTTTTTAAATGAGCGCTGGATTTGTGGGTTCATGATTGAAAACCCTTTACCTCTATACAATTGAAGCTAAAATTGGAAACTTTGGACACGATTCAACCTAAGATATATGAAATCTTGTGGGGCACAGAAACTATTTTCTATGGATTTAACAGATAGCATATAAAGAATAGGGACCAGATAATGCCACTCTCAGGTCATTCTCTCTTTTTCTATTTTTTTAGGTTGCAAATTAAATTTTTGTTTCATTTTTCCTATGAAGACCTACCTTTTCTCCCTTCTACTTCCCCTTTCCTGCTTTGAAAAAGCAAGAGAAACAAAATGCCTTGTTAGAAACATTCAAAGTCAAACAAAAACAAAATCTTGAATTGACCGCGTCCAAAAAAAAGTGACTCAACCTGCCTTCTGAGTCCATCATCTCTTTAAAAAGAAGTGGGTAGCATGAATCCTTTGGAATTTGTGATTTGTCATTGGTTTGTTGATCAGTTTCTGTCTTCCTGGTCCTGTTCACCTCACTTTATATTAGTTCATACAAGTCTTCTCAGGTTTCTCTGAAACCATCTCTTTCCTAATTTCTTATAGCATCAAAGGTTCCATCACATTTGTATACCATAACTTGTTCATATTCTATTTGCATCTTTTAAAACTTAATATCAGATTATCTTATATACAACTGTTTAAATCCTTTTTGTTTTTAAATTGAAAAGTATGTTAGGTACAAATGGTTGTTGATCTTTTACTAAAATAAGACTGTGTCTTAATCATGTAGTTTGTATCAAAGGACTAAGATATCTATCATAATTGATAACACCATACCTTAATAGGTTAAAGGGAGAATGAACATCTTAGAAACTGAATATGCAAACTAAATATCTGAAATGATAATAATAAAGTTACAGATACTGAGGGGTTATGGTTATGCAAACAATCTACAGCAATGGATAATGGAAGAGTTCTTCATTTACAGAATGTATTTCGCAAGACTGTATTTTGGTGATTATACTTTTCAAATTAGTTTTACTTAAGTAGATAATTAATCAGCATGCAGTTATTAAGTATTTACCTTGTGTTTATCACTGTGCCATTCTTTAGAGATACAAAAACAAAAATAAAACAGTAACCGGCCTTCAAAGATTTTAAATTCTGTTGGAGAAATAATATGTGCACACACAAAAATAAGTATAAACACAAAATAATTGTGTTTGATAGTGGGGGAGAAAGCATTAGCAGTTGCAGGGAGTTCAGAAAAAGCCAAGTTTAGGATGTGGCACTTTAGCAGTAGTGATGAAGTGGAATACAGAGATGGACTATAGCCTTGCAAAGGTATGGATATAGGAGATGATATGATGTTAGTAAAAAGTGATAAGTAGGAGAGTTTGGAGGGGCCACAGTGTAGGAAGGGAAGCAATGTGTAACAAGGGAAGCAATGTGTAACAAATCTGGAAAGGTAAACTGAATCCACATCGTGAAAGGCTTTAAATGCTAAAGAGAGGACTTTGTTTTTTATCCCACAGGTAAAAAGGAGTTACAAGAGCTCCCTGTTGCCGCTATCATCTCTAAAACTGGTTTGCCTTCATTAAACATATATGATAAAATAGCATTGTCTCATTAAGCATATGTTAGATTTTAGTAGGAAAAATGACTCAGAAACATGCTGACTTAGGGAAAATAAGTAATGATTTTAAAATAGCAATGACTAATCCCCAAATTGGATAATACAAGTATGGATAATTTAGAATTGACTATACATAGAAAAGATTTGTGGAGCCTACAAAAATTAAAATCAAATTTAATTTGGGCAAAATAAATCTCAAAAATATCCCAGAAATCTCTTAATTGTTTAATTGTTCTCAGTCAGTCATTTTTTCTCATAAATCACATCAATGAAGTAACACACAAAAAAAATCACTATCTGAATAAAGTTGCTCCATTATCCTGAACTATGCTACTACTCTATATGTCAATATTCTGACTAGGAACCTTTTTTAAAGTTGATGGATGCACTCTAACTCTGCTTATGTGCCTATATTTAAGTTTGGCTGTTGTAAAGAAAATGTTAACCATGATTTCTTTAAAACATGTCTGCCATGTTTTACAATTCAACTTAATGAACAGTTATTAAAAACCTACTGTGTTCTAGTAACTGTGCTAGGGTTCAATAACACAGATTTATTAAATTCCTCTTAGTGCCAGGAACTGTGTTAGACACTGCGGACATAAAAACCAAACCAAACCAAACCACTAGTTTTTATTCTTAAGAAGTTTATAGTCAAATAGTAGGGTTAAGACACATACACAAATAATTATGACACAAGGCAGAATATGATAAAGAAGTTTGCAGAGAAAGAGATCAGTATTAGCTGGTAAGATTAAAAAAATCTTTTTTAATCCTACTAGGACTATATCTTTTACTTTATTGACACCTGAATTTAGTTTTGAAAGAAGGGAGGAATTGTAATAGGTAGAGATGGGGTAGAGGGACAAGTGGGGGATGTAGAATGAGCAAAGTTTCAGAGATAAGAGAGAGCAAAATAAAAGCAAGGAACAGTGAGTCTTGTTTAAATGTAGATGAAGTGAAATGGAATAAAATAATATCAGATTGGAAAACTAATTTGGAGAAAAATGATGTGAGGTCTTGAGTACTATGATAAGGAGTTTATACTTTATTTCATGGGCATTAAGAGACAAGTCGACAAGCATTTATTAAGTACCTACTTTGTGCTAGGCACTGGGCTAAATACTGGGGATAAAAAGAAAGACAAAAAACAGCCTCTGCTCTCAAGAAGCTCACAGTCTAATAGGAGAGACAACATTCAAATAGTTCTGTACAGACTTTCTCTATACATATACATATACGTATACATATACATATACATATACATATACATATACATATACTCAAGATAAATTGGAGATAGTCCCAGAAGGATGGCCCTAAGATTAAGGAAGCCTAGGAAAGATTTCTTGAAGAAGATGGGACTTTAGCTGACACTTGAAGAAAGTCTGGGAAGCCAGGAGGTGGAGGCTCATAATATTGAAGTGACTTATCCAGAATTGTACAATTAGTAAGCAACTGAGTCAGGATTCAAACTAGGGCTTCTTGACTCCAAGTCCAGCTCTCCATCCTCTATGCTATGATGGGATCCCTTGAACAAAGTGATTCCTGAGGAAGATCATTTAGGGAAATGTATTAAACATGCATTACAAAGAGGTGAGATTCAAAGCCCACCTTGAGCATCATTCCAAAATCAGTTAAATTATTACAAGACTGTAAGCTAGAAGGCCTGAACTAATATAATTATAGTTATTGTGGAAAGGAGGTGATTGACACTAATGATATCATGGATGTAAAATTGATATGAATTGGCAACTAACTAGATGTGGCCAGTGAAGAAAAAGGAAACATTGAGTGTGATTTCAAGGTTTTGAGCTAGCTTATCTGGAAAGATGGCGATACCATTAATCAAAAAAGAGATGTTTCAGTGAGAGCCAAATTTGGAGGTATGTTGATGAGTGTAATTTTGTATTTGTTGAATTTGAAGTATCAATAGAACACTTAGGGAGTGTATCTACAGGAGGCAGTTGTAAATATGTGACAAGCTCTGGGGATAAAGTAGTATACACACACACACACACACACACACACAGAAATACATACATACATACATACGTATACATGACAGAGAGAAATACATAAATATGTGTATTTTTATATGGATTATCTTCATTTAGACATAATCGATAACTTGGAAGTGGTGAGATAGATAAGGCAGATGATGTAGAAAGAAGACAGTAAAGATAAGGGGAGGACTTTCGAACCATATTGAAGAGTTTGGTGATAGATGAGTAGGTATGGACAGTAGGCAAAGTGAAGGAAGCAGGATGAGAATTATGAGAATTTCTCAAAATCTAATGGAATTTTCTATGCTGGTGCTGGCATAGTTTTCTTCATACAGTAGTTAATTAATTAATGTTTATTAAATTGCCTTGAGAATAGAATAGTAAGAATGATGTCAACAGTTAACAATATCAAATGTTGCAAAGAAATAAAGAAGGTTGAGTAATGAATTAGACTTGGAAATAAAGATGTTAATAGTCACCTTGGAGAAAGCAAATTCAGTATGGTTACAGTATGGAAGCCAGATTGAAAATAGTTAAGAAGACAGTAAGTAGTAAAGAAGTGGGAGTTGTAAGCAAATACTAGGCTTTGTAGAAGTTCAGAATGGAAGGGAGAAGAGAGGTAGAACAAGATCTTAGTAGACCACAGGCTAAGGAGGTGACAAGGTCAAGGAAAACTTTTTTTGGTCTCAATTCTCCATAAACTATAGTGGTACTCTATAACCTCCTGGATCACATGCAAATTATTCTTTCTGGCATTTGAAATCATTCACAGCCAGGCCCCAATCTACTTTTCCAGCCCTATCATAATTTTGTCTCTTTCATGTGCTATATATACAGACCTATAAAATTGCTGTTTCCCTCTTTCTATGTTTTTGTATTGGCTTTGCCTGAAATGTACTTCCTCTTCATCTCTACCTCTTAGAATCCCCAAGACTCAACTCAAACTCTACCTTAACTCAATCTATGGAGACGTGTTTCCCCAACTGTAAAATTGCAGAGCCTCTGAGGTCCTTTGAAGTTCTAAATTGATAAGCCTTCTACATTTGCATTTCCTGATTCTCCCACTGCTGATGCCATCACTTTGTATCTACTTTGCTTCTTTTTAATCATACTTGCAACCTAGGGCTCATGCCTGTTGCATTCTTACAGGACTCTCTCTTCCTCAGTGGAAAGAATACTTGAGCTCCACATCTCCATGAGTTAGTGGTGTTGACAAGAACTTGGGAAGGGAGAGATGTCTTCTGGCTTGATGAAAGGATAGTCTCTCTTCAAGAAGAGGCCCCAGAAGTGATATCTGGAGAATAAAATTAAGGGGTGAGAGAGGATTATGCTAGGAGAAGGAGAAAGGGAGAGGTAGAATGGAGTACATTATCTCACACAAAATATACTAGAAAAGGTTCTTACAGTGGAGGGGAAACAGGGGAAGGTGAGAGGAAATGAGGGAATCTTATTCTCATAGGATTTGGCTTAAGGAGGGAATAACATACACACTCAATTGGGTATGGAAATCTGTCTTACCCTACAGGAAAATAGGGGAGGAAGGGGACAAGAGAGCAGGGGGATGATAGAGAAAAGGGTAGATTGGGAAAGGGGTAATCAGAAGGAAGTACTTCTGAGGAGGGACAGGGTTAAAAGAAAGACTAGAATAAATGGGGGGGCAGGACAGTATTAAGGGAAATAGAATTAGTTTTTCACAACATGTCTACTATGGAAGTGTTTTGCATAACTGCACATGTATGGCCTGTATTGAGTTGCTTGCCTTTTCAAAGAGGGTGGATGGGGTGGGAGGAAGGGTGAAAATTTGGAACCCAAAGTTTTAAAAGCACATGTTTAAAAAAAATGTTTCTGCTTTGCAGCTGGGAAATAAGAAATACAGGAAATGAGGTACAGAAATCTATCCTGCCCTACAGGGAAATAGAAGGGGAAGAGGATAGGGGAAGGGGGGGGAGAGATAGAAGGGAGGGCAGACTAGGTGAAGGGGTATTCAGAATGCATGCCATCTTGGGGTGGGGGGAGGGACAAGATGGGGTGAAAATTTGAAATTCTAAATCTTATGGAAGTAAATGTTAAAAACTAAAAATAAATAAATTTACATTAAAAAAAGAGTAAAAAAAAGAGGCCTCAGGAAGAAGAAAAAAACTGTGAAGCAGCTAACATGTGGAGAAGCTGGTACCTCTATATGTCCCCGATTTTCAGGTTGCCAAGTTAGAGACTTCAGGTGATTTTCTCTTGGTTGAGATGGAGGATTCTCTCTTGGGTAAACTGATATGTCTCATTTCCAGTGATAATAAATCCTTGTTGATTTGACTAGTGGAAGAACTCATTCATTTTATGTATTATCTAGTATGTTGTGATTTTTAAATCTTTCTGGTTTCTGTTTGTCATTGACTTGCATAAATGAGTTTATTCGCCATTTGTGACCATCTTTGTGTAACCAATATTTAGTGGGAAGAGAGTCAAGTCTTTGGATATAGCTGAGAGAACTCATTCCCCATTAAAGGATAATGACTAGAAAAATGGTTTGGATTTAAAAATCCTTTCACCTACACTAGTAACACTTGGGTACAGGAAGGGCAGATAGTAATAATTCTAGGCTGGTATTTCCTCTCTAAAGAGAACAAAGATTTCTGGCCAAAATTTCTGTTTTCCTCCAGATAGGAATCAAATCAATCCTTTTCCCTGGGGATGAGTGGGCTAGATTTGAGAGATATCTATTCATACTTACCTCTGAGCCACATTTAGACAAACTTGTATTGATATACATATGTTCTATATCAGTAACACACATATTCATACATACATACATACACATATATGTATATGAGAGGCAGCATTGCATAATGCATGAAGAACTGGTATTGGCATCAAGATGATGAAGGTCCAGGTAATTCCTCCTGTGAAAGCATTCTAACTGTGTTCTAGGCTGCTTTCTAGGACTACAAATTGCAGAGAAGGTATTGATCTGTATTGGCAGAGTGAACTTCCTTACTGGTGGTGTCAAGTTCAAATAGAAATGGATCCCTATGGACTTCATATTGGCTTATTGAGCCACAAATTAACATTATTTATGTTTTCATTTTTAATTCAGCTGTATCTTCCCATTTTTTCTTTCTTTTAGTTTAATACTTATATAGTGAACAGTAGCCATTATTTTTGAAAAAAAAATACTCAGAGAGTTCCCAAGAGATTAGAGGTGAGCAAATGTTTCAATTCTTCAAAGATGGTGGGAAATTAGAAACTATATTGTAGAGAGTATGTTATGTATAGTAGAAGGAGTACTGTCCTAGGAATTAGAAGTCCAGAGTTCAAGTCTTGGTTCCACTTCTAACTCCTATGGTGATCCTAGTTATGTTGCTTTAATTTTAGGGGGCTTGGTTTCCTCATCTTTAAAATGAGGAAGTTGGACTAAGATTTAAGATATCTTCAGCCTAGTAAACTTGATCTCTGTCTCTAACAAAATACTAGAATGGATTATTTTTTAAAAAGATGATTTTTTGAGCACTCAGAAAATAAAATGATGGCTAGTAGGAGAATCAGTAGGAAGTCATGTCAAAATAATGTTATTTCTCTTTTTGGAAGGGTTATTTGACTGGCAGATTAGGGGAATATAATAGAAATATTAAATCTTGATATCATTTGACAATCAAATCTGATGTCACTTGACAAAATGATATCTTTATTGAAAAATAGAGAAATACAGACTAAGTCATGGTAGAATTAAGTAAATTCATAGCTGGTTGAATGAATAAAATAATGTTGATTAAGAAATCAGTGTAAACTTAGTGGTTGATTTGGTTTAAAGGCCACAATACTCTGTCTTTGACCTTGTCATGGTTAATATTTTTCAGTGACTTAGTCAAAGACTTATCAAATAACTACAACTACTATTAACAATAACAATTAACATGTATAAAGCACTTTAAGGTTTTCAAAGTGCTCTATAAATACCTTATTCTATCTTCACAAAAACACATCCAGCACTTTATTCTTTGTGTTGTCTAATTGCATCTACTATGTCACTTAACTACCATGTCATGTGACAAAATTGAGATTAAAAATATCTTGATTGTGTTGGAATGATTAGCCAAAATAAAGAAGGTGAAATTTAATAGGTATAAAGCAAATCTCAGAGTTTAGGTTTGCAAAAGTTAATTTTGTAAGCATATGATGAAGGAGACCTGAATTGTGAAGAAAAGATCTAAGGGTATTTGTTGGTCACAAGCTCAGTCAATATTTAGCAGTAAGAAGAAATTGCTAAAAAAAAAAATGAGGTCATAGGCTGTGCAAATAGAAGAATAATATTCAGATCATTTAGTCAGTCCACCAACAAGTATGTGCCAGACATTGTGCTAAATAGTGAGGAAACAAAGAAAGGCGAAAACAGTCAAAGGAAGTAATAATTACACTGTAGTTTTGCACTGGCCAGATCAACTGGAGTTTATATTTTATTCTGTGTCTTGCATTTTAACTGGAAGATGAACAAACTAGAGTCCATTCATAACATGGTGGCCAGTGAGAAGATAGGTCTGGAAATTATGAAAAACCCAGGTGGAAAGGACTTATATGGGAATAGTATAACTATCTTTAAGTCTTTGAACTAGGTAAAAGAGACCATTCTGTGCCTCATTTCTTATCTAGCCTTATTCACTGAATGGGCATTGCTACCATCAAATTGAGACCTGTTAAAGACTTTAGCTTTAAAAGGCCAAGGCCTCCCTCCCACTGCATTTAGGACTATTTTCAGCCATCCTGATCTATATCTTGCCATTGGACCCAGTTGTAGCCAGAGGTGAAAGTCAGGCTGGTGACTTTGCACAGCCCTGCTTCACTTAAATCCAATTCACTTGCATGTCATGGCATCACCTCCCTGATGTCATGGTCCTCTTAGAGAATGAAGAAGAAACAACAGCAACTGTTCATTGGATGCTTTGAGTCTTTGGGATATTATACCTGGGGCTCACTTCTGTCACACTTAGGACCCCATATTAGCTAGCTCGTGTTTAAGGTACTATGTGGATCCATCCCTACTATAATGATAGATCATGAACTCCCACTGATGTGTTTATGTTTTCTTTAGGCATCTAGAGGATGTGATTAATTAAAAGTGAGAGATTTACCCACAAATGTGTGAGAATTGGTGAGAATGAATAGGCATAGTGATCACACTTGAGAGAATATGTATGGAGAGATAACTCAGACCTCTCAATATTTTCTGGGGATGTCATTATGCTGTCCCTACTAGGCTTATTTCTTGGTGAATGTAGTATCTCTTTTGTGCTGTTAAGGTGATGGATGGCTGGGCACATAGTCTTTTCTGGTGCCATGGTGATCCCTGAGTACATAGTATTTGCTGATGCATTGCTCTGCTGATCTCAGATGGTATCTCTGGTCCCATTTTTATGAAGATAGTTACTCTAGTGGTTCCTCATGTAGCTTTGGTACTGCTGATAAAGCCAGTGGTCTCCACTGGGAGCTGTTCCTTGCTGTATCTTCAGAGTTAGTCAAGCCACCCAGGCTTCAGTCTGCTAGAATATACTGACTAGAACTTCACCTGCTAAAAGAAGAACTGATAGCTCTATAGTCATAGACACCACATGTGGACAGCAAAAGAAAGGTATTGCCTCTATGCCAAGAACACATCTTTCTTTTCAGACTCTTATGCTTGGATAGACCTCTGGTACAGATAATTCTCTTGCTTAGGGTTAGATACTCTTAGGTACTCCTAAGATCTTTTCTGATTTAGCATGCTAATGAATTTGAGCCACAGCAAAAGGTAAGCTAAGGAGACAGTAACACCTAGCCCACGTTCCTGTCTTTATTATGTCATTTGTAAGTAGCAAACCTGGTTGCTTCATCTTGTCCAGTTAAAAACCTCAGGCTTCCTACCGCTATAATGTATTTGACTTGTGAAAAATAAATTAACTATGTGGACAGCAGAAATTGCTGACATTAAAAATGCATTCTTAAGATAAGTATAATTAAAAAGTGTTTTAGCAAATTCCTCAACTTCCTGTATTGCACTTCACACAGTTGCCTCTCTTGTCTGCTCCTAGTTCTATCTTTGCCAATGCATAGAAGTCACAAATTTGGACTTAACATAAGAAGAGACACTTCCTCAGATTTACTCTAAGTGTTTAAGCAGAGTCAGGACAAATAAACTTCAAGGATTCTCTACAGTTGTAATGAGGATGGAATCTAGACCCCAAAAAAGAAAAAACCTGGACTTTCCCAGATGACCAAATCTCTGGTATTCCCCAAGAGGCTATAATCTCATCAACTGGCCTTTCATTGTAGCAACACCCAATCCCTTAACCTAGCCTGGCCCTCCATTGTTTTACCTGCCTATGGCTCCAGGCTATTTCCCACCCTTAATCCTAGCTAGGCTCCATTCTCCCTTGGCCACATGGTCCAGGTCCCTGGAGTTCTATTACCTCATAGACTACTTGGCCACTGCTAGATTCCTCCCATAGTCTTTCTGTATATAAGGTCCCTCTTGTCTCCATTAAGATGCTTGGATTCTTATAATCTAGCCACTGCTCAGATTTTTACAATCTAACCAATAGCTCACAGGTACTCAAATTCCTTAAGCATCTGGCTAATATGGTGGATCTTTAATAAACCTTGTCTTTGGCTGAAAGAAGGCTTGGGTCGAATTCTTTTGGACAGAACCCGCAAATTGTGATCTTGGGGTCCCAGCACCCCTAAACCTCTAGACCTCATCAGTTATATTCCAGGATTTGGATGGGAGGTTATTTAGGCTAAATAACATCCAAAGTCTCTTTTGCATAAGCACAGTGATGGTCTATGTGTCTTTCTAGGATTTTTTCCCTTCCTATTTCCTCATTCTCTACTAGGTGGAAACAGCCTCTGAAGAAAAGGGCTGATAATGAGATTGGATTTAACATTCTCCTCAATCTTGTTCAGACCCCAGCCCACTAGGGAAGCCCATTGTGTTCTATTCAGACTTAGGTGGGGGGGGTTGGGTCCTTTATCTAGATTGCTTAAAGTTGGGGGTGGTCTGGGAGTAAGCATGACATAATCAAAGTAACATCCCAGAAGCCCCTCATTATAATATTCATTCTTCTCATTAATTGTTAACCAATCAGAGTTGATTGCCCTGTCTGGAACACCTACTCTTCCAAAGGCATATAAACCTCAAGAAGCCACCATGATCCATCTATGAGAGATGGCCAAATGACCATCTTTTTATTAATTATTAGCTAGCCATAATTAATAAAATGATTAACTATCCAGAAATTGTCTCTGGAACTTTTCATTCATCACCTTGATATACTGCCAATTAAGGTATAGAACAAAGGTGACCTCATTGATGGAGGGAATATCCATGTGGATGAAAATACAGATCTTTAAACTATTTAAGCATAATTTGTCTGGGAAAAAAAAAGCATAGCAAAGATTGAACTCATATTATGTACTTCATAGACGATAGAGTATTAAAGTATGCATAGAACTCTTGATATTTTCCTGATGCAAGTGCTACTCCTGCTTTTCCAGTAATCTTCAAAACCTCTTTCACTGCTCACTTAATTAACTGAGTAACTATTTATACATTTGTAAACCTAATATTGAGAAAAAAGCCAAGATAAATGCCTAACTGTATCCTGACAACAATAAATTAGGTAAATTAGAACAGCAAGCATGTTTTGTTTCAGGAATCAGAAAGATTACCATGGAGTAGATATCAAATGAAGACTCCCATTAATTTGGAGTCTTGTAATACTACACCCTCCTCAAATGAAGAATTAAAGAAAAATTCAACTCTGTGCAATTGCTAGGGAATGTGTGGGGAACAGGATGAAGAGAGGCATAGGAAGTAATAGGAGTGACAAAATAATATGCTAATTTCTGCTATATACTTGGTATACATCTCCATTAAAAACAGAGGCTACACATACTTGAAGGTAACATTTAGGCCTATATGTTTGATTTTAAAGTGACCTTTAGTGTCATCCTTAGTAATGGGTGGGAGGAACTGGAATTGACGGGGCTAACAAGTAGGCACTTTTGGGCTTCACTCAGGACATTTGAGAATAGTTGATAAAATGATGAAGAATTGCTCTTCAGCTTAGATGGAAGCCCTCTCTCACTCAAAACAAAGACTATTGCAAGTCATGTCATCATCTCCCTGATGTCATGGTCCTCTCTGAGAATGAAGGACAAACACAACAAGAAATTCTGGTAAGAAAGACATGCTGGTTATTATCGATCAGAGGCTCTTAACCTGGGGTATGTAAACTTAATTTCAAAAAAATATTTTGATAACTGTATTGCCATAGGATTTTTGATTGTCATATGCTTCCTAGAAGCAATGATACTACTGTTTAATTACTGTTCCCAGAACAAGAAGTTGATTAGTCTGGGAAGGGGTTAGATACAGAACAGAAGACAAAAAATCTGGGTAAGACTGGCTTTCTTGGTGGATGACAGGACAGGACAACTTAGCTCCAAGACTATGTTCCAAACTAAAGTCAATCAATTCCTTCAGGAAAGGTAGACATGATTTCTTCATGGTCTAGTCTGGAGGATGCTGCTTCATGTAGAGAGATAGGAATCAACAGCAGGGCAAATGGCAAGTTACTCATGGTTGATGACTGGGTAAATAACAGATGTAATTGTTACAGGCCAAAGATTCTTTAACTGTAAGTTAGAGATTAATTGGTGACTGTTAGTGGAGGGTAGTTTCCTCATAAATCCTTATATAGATGAAATCACAAGTCTGGGCCCCTCCCTGCTAGAAAACAAACAAACAAACAAAAAACCCAAACATAACAGAACCAACCTCCCCACACTGGTTTTCAGTGAGGATCAAATGAGATGATATATTAATATATAAAACACTTTGAAGACCTTAAAATGCTATGTAACAATAATAACTATTACAATGGTTATTATTATTATTGAAGCAGATCAGAATCAACTTTGTGACTGATAAAACTCTATAGGGGATGATGTCTTTTTGAAAGTATCAGGAATACAGTCCCCTTAAGTTTTTAAAAGGGTCCTTCTTTGAGGGAGGGGAAAGATTCTTTTTTTTTTTCAAGCTTTCAAGCATATCAATTTATTTTTTAATTATTTTGAATTATCAACAATCACTTCCATAAGCTTTTGAGTTTTAAATTTTTCTCCCCTTCCCTCCCCATCTCCCTCCTCAAGACAGTGCACAATCTGATACAGGCTATACATATATGTTCCTATTGAACATATTTTCACATTAGTGATATTGTAAGGAAGAATTAGAACCAATAGGAGGAACCACCAGAAAGAGGAAACAAAACACAACAGAAGAAAAAAAATAGCAAATAGTATGCTTTGATCTTCATTCAAACTCCATAGTTCTTTCTTCTTTGTGGATAGCATTTCCCACCATGAGGCCTTTGGAGATGTCTTAGATCCTTGTATTGTTGAGAAGGATTAACTCTATCAATATTAGTCATCGCACAACATGGCTGTTACTGTGTGCAATGTTCTCTTGGTTCTGCTCACTTCACTCAGCATCAGACCATACAAGTCTTTCCAAGTTTTTCTTAAGTCAGACTGTTCATCATTTCTTATAGCACAATAGTATTGCATTACATGAGGGGAAGGATTCTAAGGGAGATCTGACATAAATTTTCTCTTCTGACTTATGTAATGTATTGTTGTTAGGATTTACTTATGTTGATATTTTTCTATGGAAGGAAATAATATCCCTAAAAATAATAGTGGAAATTTTAATGATGAGATGAGAAAAGAGAACCTCCACACACCGCTGACCAATTATGCTTCTCAGGATCCTGGTATGCTAACCATATGTCAACCCTCTTTTGGGTGGATGGGGTTAATAGAGGCAGCTAGTCTATAGAACACCACACCTGAAGTCAGAAAGACCTGAGTTTAAATCTAACTTCAGACACTTACTACCAGTGTGATCCTGGGCAAGTCTCTTAACCTCTGTTTGCATCAGTTTCTTCAACTGTAAAATGATGATAATAATAATACCTCCCATTGTGTGCTTAGTACAGTACCTGGCATATGGTAGGTGCCGTCTAAGTGCTTATCCCCTTCCCTTCCTCACAGAGATATTATGGAATAGAGCAAAGACTTTTCTCTGATTGGCAGTCAGAGGGGCCTGGGTTTGAGCTCTGTCACTTAATAGCAATATGACCTTGGGCAAGTCACCGAACCTCTCTCATCCTCAGTTTCTTCATCTGGTAAATGAGATTAGACTAGATGGCCTCTGAACTTTCTTCCACCATTAAACCTATGATCCTAGAAATCTCAATAAAAAAATAACCATTTGGCTGAGGCCATGTAAAGACAGACCCCTGAAATTCCACCTTCAGAAACTTCTGGCTCAGGTCTTTTATTGGACAATTAGTCTCATTAATTTTGGGCAAAATGAATAAATTACTTTGGTTCCTGAGTGAATTCCTTTTAAACAATGTAAAAGGTTAATACTTTCTAGACTGATGGCTTGATGAATATCTGAGATGCCTGTCTTCAACTTCCAAAGTAAAAATCCATTTCATAACATCTCTCAGTTATAGACACTAACTATACAATTAGAATTGTTATAAACTTTTAAAGTTTCATTTGCCATTTATGATGCAGGTACTCTAGGAAGAATATGGTGTGCTCCAGTAATGGATAAAGGATCCTTTTCCTCATAAGATCTTCTTTTGTGGACAGTTATTACTTGGTAAGGTTGTTTTCCACCAATCAATATCTATGTTGCATTGTCTGCCCTTGCACTTAATGCGCTTCTCATTGTTGTAGGAAAAGGACAGTGTGAGAAGTGGTTATTGAATGATTGAAAGGCCACTTGAAATACTTTGTATTCAAGAACACTTTCAGCAGGGGACCAAAAGAGACAGCTTGGTCCAAGTATAAGAGTGTTCATATCAAAGTGATGTTTAGGATTCAAGGATAAGTTTCCTGTCTTTTGTGCATTTTCCCTGAAGCAAGCATCATGGTAATGGAGAGGTGCTTAGTGCACTTGAGCTGTCCCCTCTCATTCAGCACCAGTATTCTTCTGGCAATATGTAGCTGTGAGTCATGGAACACTAAAATCTCTGAATTGAGAATCACTCAAAAAGTGATGGAGAGGTGGATAGTGGGCTTGAGCAAGTTCCAACACATCGCCAATGAGGTGCTACGCAGGATTGTAGGATCATAGACTTAGAACAGTAAGGGAACTCAGAGGTGATCTTGTCTGGTGTCCCCTTCCTTTATTTTATAGGTTAGAAAACTGAAGCTGGTAGGGTTGATTGATTTGATCAAGGTTTACATGTTTACCAGGTTTACATGAAGATGTGGACAAAAGACTTGATAAAGGTCACCCAAATATATTTGTCAGAGTCAGGATTTGAAATCAGGTTCTCTGACTTTGGAATCAGTGCTTTGGAGTAAGTACTTCTGTAGAACAAACTCTGGAGATTAGGGGAAAAAAAGACGGATTGGTCACATAATGAGAATAAAGGATAAGAGATGGACAACCCATGTGTTCTATTAGTATGTACATTAAGTCAAGAAAATGATAGAAAGGCCCCAGCACATTAGGTGAAGTTCCTGTGGCAGAAATATGTGAAGACGTAGACTAGATTTGTAGAAGATGGGTGGGTGGGTGGGTGGGTGGGGTTGTATCACTGTAGAGATTAGCCGGGTATGTCTCAATTTCAGAACCACTGAAGTATCACACAAGTGGAGGAGTATGTTTGAGCTGCTGCCTCTGAACAGTTTGGAGTTTTGAAAGCACTTTCATTCCTGTGGCCATGCAAAAGTAGTCCCCCATGGTAAGCCTGAACTACTTGTTTTAGAGTGTTAAGGGTACAGTTTAAATTTACCCATTAAATCACCCCTGGGGAAGAAACACAAACAGAATTGGAGTGGGCCTTTTTTGCTCAGAAGTGAAGGAAATTTAGGGCAAAAAAAAAAGTAGGAGTAGGAAGCTTAGAGGGGGAGAAAGAGAGAGACAAATCACATGTTAGATAGAAAAGAGACAGATGGAAGGGAGATGGTGGGAAAGGGAGAGAGGCAGAATATTTTTTCTTTTAAGCCCATGCCTCTGCTTTTATTTGAGCATAGTAATTTGATCCATGCTTATACTCTGTGTCTGATTTATTATTGATTTCATCATGAGTGCCCAGGTACATTGGCTTTTACCCATTTGTCCCTGAGCTAGTGAAACTACCATCCACACAATGACTGCACTAGTTGACCCTGTTAGCACTTTTAACTCCCAACTTAAACATCTCCTTTCTCTAGTTATTTTTAGATTTATTGTTGTATGGAATGTGTATGTTACATAGCACTGTGATACCTATGGAATGTTCTGCTCTGGGCATATCAATCATTATAATAGCATCTCTAGGTGAAATAAGGAGCAGAGAGGACAGAATGAAATGGGCACAGAGAATGGAATACAAGATGTGGGCAAAAGGGAATGACAGAAAGGGGAGAAATGTGAGTGGAAAAAGAATAGA
Organism: Phascolarctos cinereus; assembly: GCF_003287225.1. NCBI lineage: Eukaryota > Metazoa > Chordata > Mammalia > Diprotodontia > Phascolarctidae > Phascolarctos > Phascolarctos cinereus. The sequence continues at coordinate 116,767,624 of NW_027556180.1, read as the reverse complement.
GGAATTAGGATCGGGAATGAGAAAAGAGACTGAAGAAATGAAGGCATAGGTTTCCAAGAGAATAGAAAAACTAAAGGTGAAAATTAAAAATCAAAGACCATAGAGAAATTAAGGTTAGAAAACACAATCAAGAAAAAAATATTATTGAAAAAATAAGTGAGGTACCTGGATTAGTGTATGCTTAGTATAGAATAATGAATAGTTCTGTACTTGCTTTTAAAATGTATAGAATTGCAATATCTTGTTGGTTTTATTTAATATGTATAGTAAGAATTAAAGAAAAAGTTTATGCCATATTCTCCAATGCAGAATATTAGGGAATTAAGGAAAAATGTGCAGTAGGTGTTAGGCCACTTCTCCCTTTCCCTTCTCTACCACTGAATAACTTAAATGCCTGCAGACCCTTAGAAGTGCACACAGTACCTTGGGACGAGCTTGGTACCTAGGAACTATTGTTGGTAGCTTGGGTTAGTTTGAATACTCTACCCAATGTTTAGATTAAAGATTATCTTCAGTCACCATCTACTTGGTTTAGGAATTTTCCTTGGGTAATTTATTTCAATAAATAATTATGAAATAAATGTCTATGATGAATGAAGCACTGTGTTCTTTGGGACAATAAAAGAAATGAAAGAAAAGAAAAGAAATGAAAAAGAAATAAAAGAAAAGAAGCTTATGTTCTACTGGAGGGTAATAATAAATAAATAAGTAAATAAGTAACATAAGATAAAAAGATAATAATAAATAAATAAGTAAATGAGTAAATAAGTAAATGTTATCTGTGGCTAAGCAACCTTATTTCTGAGCTTATATAAAGGCTGCATTCAGCCTCAGAGGCTTCTCAGAAATCATACCTTTCACTCATGTTGCCATCCAGTTTCATTTGGGAACCTCAGATTTTGACTCTTTTGCCCTTACTCACAATTTCCCTTTATAGTCTCAGACTATTAGCTCATGCTCCCCGTGTTGTTGTTCAGCTGTTTTTCAGTTGCTTCTAACTCTTTGTGACCCTTTTGGGGATTTTCTTGGCAAAGACACTGGAGTGATTTGCCTTTTCTTTCTCCAGATCATTTTACACTTGAAGAACTGAGACAAACTGTTAAGTGACTTGCCCAGAGTCACACAGCTAGTGACTTATGAAGATGAGTCTTCCTGATCCCAGGCCCAGTGCTCTATCCAATGGGCCACCTAGTTGCAAAAGCATGTCCTTGGCTTCCATGTTAAATCCTCAATTTACAACATATTTTGGATGCAAGACACACATTTCACCCCACAGTAAATGCAAAATATGATAAGGGTCACAAAGCCCTTAATTCCTTACCTCTCCAATGAGTGTCACTTTCCCCCTAGGGCCCAGTAGACTCCTCTAGAGTCCAGACTCATAGTAGCACCCTGTGATTAGTCAACTCCAGGGAGACAGACAGAGATGCTTGTTCATCTTTTGGTAAACTAATTACTTCTATAGTCCTAAAGAATCAGAAGACAACCCCAAAGATTTGGAACTTCCTCCAAAGAAATGTGGCACTTAGGGTTAGTATAGAGGTGAACCCCTTCCCATTGAATCCACACTGTCCACATAAATCATGATGAAAGGCTATCACTGGGTTTGCCCTCCCACATTGAGTCTGGTTCCTTGCTGCTCTTCCAGCTGGAGGTTATCAAGTTTACACTTCTACTCTTCAAGTTTCTAATGCTACCTAGACATTTCTCCTTCTCTTTCTAGAAGACTGGGTCCTGAAACTCTTGGCTCTTCTCCATAATGCTGGGCTTCAGAAACTCTCATTCACTCCCCCTGCTGCCACATCTTTGGCTTGGGTAGATCCCATATTCATCTCTACCAGTTTTAGGCTGAAATGTGGTATTGCTGCTTCTTCACAGCTGATATTTCTGAAATGGCCATGGGGGGTCCCTGGGAGGCTATGATGAAGCAACGACTTCAATGCCCAGGGACCAAAGTGGGCTCTTAGACTTTTGGCCTCTGGTCAGTGCTTGGCTAGCTCTGGATCTCTCCTACTCTCTTGCACAGCTAAGTGTCTTCTTTTATAGATCCAAGTTCTAACTTTTAGGTTGTATCTACAATGTACTGATCTAATCTAATCAACCCTAGTCAAAGCCAAGATATGAACAGTTGCTACAGGTTTTTATTCCAATTGAGGAGCAAATGAATAGATCTTAGTCTTCCCCTCCTCAGATGTGAGATTATCTTTTATTTACTCTGTATATATCTTGTATGGACCTAGTTATTTTTATATTATCTCTCCCATCTTAGAATGCAAGGTCCATGAGGGCAAGAACTAGTTTATCCCTCCTCCCTTTCTTTGTATCCTCAGGGCATGGCACAGTGCCTGGCAGATAGTAAGAACCTAATAAATATTTGTTGACTAGTGACTGACTGACTGTGTGACTTCATTCTTGACCATATGAGGTTGTCAAGATTTATTCCTGGCCTGAGTACTGTATAAATATCATGAAGTACTATAAATATAATTACTATAATATGAAATACCAAAATTTAAAGTAATCTAAGTAGGGAAAGAGCATTACCAATTTGTGAGGAGGTGGGGTATGGAATAGTTTCCTGGAATACTTGATAAAAATGAGCTGAGTCCTTAAAGAAAATAAAGATTTTTGAGAGGCAGAGTTGAAGATGGATTTGGATTCTAGCCAGAGTCCCCAGCCTGTGCAAAGGTGGAGAGACAGTAGATGAAATGTTATGCTTTAGGCATAGCTGGTAGTTCAATTTGGCTAGAATGACAAGTACATGAAGGGAGAATAATGTCAAATAAGGTTGGGAAAGCAGGTTGTAGAATACTGTGAGGCTCACGAATTTACACTTTACCCTAGAGGCAATAGGGAGCCACTGAAGATTTCTGAACAAGAGAGTGAGAGGTTCCTGGCACATAATAATAAATGCTTGTTCCCCTCCCCTGCTCCTCTCTCCTTCCTTCCTTTCCCTTCTCTTCACCTTCCCCTTTTCCTTCCTTCTTTCCTTCCTTCTTTCCTTCCTTCCTTCCTTTCTTCCTTCCTTCCTTCCTTCCTTCCTTCCTTCCTTCCTTCCTTCCTTCCTTCCTTCCTTCCTTCCTTCCTTCCTTCCTTCTTTCCTTTTCTTTCTCTTCTTAAAAGCAAATTATTTGGAAAAATTAAATTTAACTTATCATTTATTTTTTTCTTTCTATCTGACAATATCATTATTGTCTGTGGTAGATTCTATAACATCCAAAGAACCCCACAGTGAGACTGTATTTAATTCATAATGTGTAAAACCTAGAAGAATATTATGTGCTATAGTTTTAAAACAAACAAGATATACACTTCATTAATGCTTTAAATGATTCATTTTATGTGTCAAAAGTAAATTGTCATAAATGGAACTGAAATTAAGGAGTGAAATTATTGATGCACTGCCACATCCTCTCTTTTGGTGATATTTAACACTTGAAAGTATGGCTAATTATGAATGTTGCAGTTTTTTTTTAAAATAGAGCAGTTTTATAAACTTTTTGGATGGCAAAAGTGGATGAATATTCTTAAATCTCTACTTTTCCTTGTGGTAGAAGAGGAGGTCATAAATCACAGTCTTGGACCATGGAGGGGGGAGTGTGATAGGCATTCCATCAAGTTAGTCTATGGTACATTGGTGATGGAAGGAAAAAAGGGGAGAGGGAGATAGAGGGGAGTAAGCATGAGTGACTATTAAAATATGAGCAAAGCCAGGTTGAAAAGGGCTTTGTTCAAGAGAAGCAGTTAAAAATGGACAGAATACAGAAAGTCTAGGATGGAAAACCAAGGTCATGAGATGGAATAGTTGGAAGCAGCTGAAGGTAAGTCAGTCATGCTAAAGACAAACGGTTGAGTGACAAGATGTCTTTTTCAATCAATCAGCAAACAAGTATATATTAAGCACCTACCATGTGCCAGGCATTATACTAGGTGATGGAGATACAGATATAATGGATGAAGCAGTTCCTATTTGCAAAGAGGACTTGTTTTTGAGATGATTATTACTTTTGCTTTTTAAAAGAGACATTCCTTACATAACCAGGGATTGGAACCTCTCTTTAATTACAACAGTTTATTTGATACTACATACGCATAAGCAATACTTTGACTATAATCACATTTTAAATAACATCATACTAAAATTATTTTTTTCAAAAACTAGATTAAAATACAAAATTTAATATCTTTTCTAGATTTCTCTAAATTTCTACTGTTCCTTTCCCTATTAATTTCCTTTGTTGAAAGTTTATCTTTATTTTTTCTTTTGTTCAAATCTGTGATTTAATCAGCACAGGGAATTCCTGGTGTGGAAATTTCCTCCACCATTGCAAATTAATAACTTGTCAGCAATTTACTACTCACTAAGTTCCCTAAATCCCTAAATGAACTCTTTTTTAAAAAAGATGCCTTAAGATCAAGTGAAATTGGACATATGGTGTTTAAGGTAGAAGGGGTGGGGACTAGGCCTGTGATTTATTGTTATAGTGAATTCCCATCTGAAGAAATACTACTAATGTAGGTCAGAACCTTCTCTTCACCCTAGAGTTTTAGAGAGTTGACTATGGCAGTAAGAAGTTCAATGACTTGCCCAGGACCACAAAGGCAGTAAATGTCAGAGGTAGAACTTGAATCCAGATCTCCCTGGTTCTAAGGTCAACTCTTTAGTCATTCTACCTCACTGCCCATTATAGTGCTTAAATCTACCACAAATCTCTAAGTAATTATAGATAATTATAGTAGATAGAAATATTATTTGTATAGCCAGAATCCTTCATTTTCATTTTCATGATCATGAGATTTATTTTTGTTCATATATCTTTGAAGCTATTGTTTTGATTTTCACATGGATAAATCAAATAGCAAAACTTTTAGAGAAATAGTGTTTTATCATAAAATTTGGGATTTGGGTCTAACGGTTGCTTAGACACACATAGAAATATATTTACTATCTTCTTACCTTTTGACTTTGAAAGTGGCATAACCGACCTGATCTTTTGAAAGGTAAAGAGAATGGAACAGCCCTCACAAATTATGGTAATATGAAGGATGAACTCACATCTGAGGTAATCTAATAGTTTTGCACAAAAAGCTCTCTTTAGCAATGGTATTTAAGTTTACTTTCTTTTAACAGTTAATTGCATTTGTAGTTAAAATTTACAAGTGATTTTTAGAAATATAGATGGTTTAATGAATTTGTATCTGTTCTAAAGGTAAATTTGATAAAAAGGAACTGATTTTTTTTTTGGTAAAATACAGTTTGTAAAAATCATTCTTTACTTTTTCAAACTTTAGTTGGATTAAGTAACTTCCTATAAGACAAGTTTCAGCAGATCAGCACAAAATTTTCTTAATTTCATTACAGCCTGTAAATTAAAATTAATGAGGCTGACACCCACAATTAACAATGAAAAATGCAGATTGTTATAATTACTTAAGCAATAACATTGCTTTACATAGAAGACTTAAGGTGCTCCACAAATTATTTACAAGTGTTACATAAAACACAAAAAAATGACAATTTCAATTTATTTTGTCAGTATAAAAAACCAAAATCCTTACTAAAACCTTTCTCATTTGGGAATCTCTCGCCATGCATAATTAAGCAAATTTGATTGCAATTAAGCCTGGCTTCTACAGTGGAGTTTTAATTAATGCAAATCTGGCATCTACATCTATAAGATTAATTTTAGTGAATTAAAAGAAAACAACAAAGCATATTTGAAAGTGTAGTTGTATTGTTGAAAGGACAAAATTTAAAAGCTGGTTATTTTTCAACCTTCCATGTGTATAGCCTTTGACTTAGGCTTTAAAGGAGGGATATTTTATTCAGATTTGTTGTTTTGTTTTTTACTGCCTTATTAAACTGGATTGTTAAAATTACACAAAGCTTCTTCAGGAAGATATCTTACAAATGTAAGTATGTATATGCACATTATATATATAGCTACATGTATAGATGAAACACACATATGTATATTTCTTGCTGAAAACGTCTTACCTAGTATCTAATATACCATATGAATATATTTCAAACATCCACAATTTTCTCATTGTGAAGATCTATAAATTCTATTTTGTGAATATGCTTTGAAAGTTGTATTAAAAACTTCTGGTTTCAACATCCATTTCAAATAACATTTCAACAGCCTTCTAAAACTGCCTAAATTGTTTTGTTGTATAGGAAATTCATTGTATTCAAATCTTCTTAAAGAGGGATATCAATTATGGGTTGCAATAGTATTTTCGTTGCAACAACATTTGTAATGAGATTTGATTTGTGATTTGGAGACTTCTGTCCCTCCACTCCAGATGCATAGTTTGAAAATGTTGATCTTACATAGTACGTAAACACACACACATATACTTCATCAAGAAATAATTTTCAGTATATTCTGATCACATCTACTGTTTTCAGTAATGCATGATACATTTTGAGGGATGGATCCAGGAAAGATCCAAAAGAATACCAAGATTGCAGAGTCAGGACACTTAAAACTGTATTTTGAGAAAGAGCTGATAATATTTAATAAGTCAAAGTGAAAATTTACTGGAGAATTTCTTTCCATTGTTTGAGGAACTATTATCAGAAAAGGGGAGAATCAGGGAAACAGATTTCAGCTCAATATATGGAAAAAGTCTCTATAATCACATAATCACAGCTATCTAATAGGGGATAGCTTTTTAAAAAAAATTATCATGATGTAGTAAACTCCCTGCTTCTGAATACAGTATTTTTTTTTGTATCTTATGTCATGCTATTTAATCTTTAAGGGTTGAATTTATGGATGAGGCAATGTGATGTAGTGAATGGAAGGCTGGCCTTGTAATCCAGAAGATGGGGTCAAGTCTTGTTCCATTTACATACTAACTCTTTAACTACAAGCAAATCTTTTGCCATAAGCAACTTTCTGAGGTCTTGTGTTGGGAAAGGTCTGCCATCAGTATTAATGTTTTCCCATATTAAGAGTTCCTCACACCAGGAAAAAAATATCAAAGAATTGAAGAATTTTAGTGTACGAAGGGACTTCCATGACCATAGTCAAATTCTTCCCTAAAAAGCAACCCCCTTTATAACATACATGATAAGAGTATATCCAACCTCTGCCAGAATCTTCCAATGAAAGGTGGAGGAACACTTTAACATTCTAGGTCAGCCCATTCTACTTTTTGGTAGCTCCAATTGTTAGAAAGTATTTCCTTACATCTCCAGTGGTTCTTTACCTGGGGTTCATGAACTTGTTTTAAAAATATTTTGGGGGGCAGCTAGGTGGTACAGTGGATAGAGCTTGGGCCCTGGAGTCAGGAGGACTGGAGTTCAAATGTGACCTCAGACACTTGATACTTATTAGCTGTATGATCCTGGGCAAGTCACTTAACCCCCATTGCCTCACCCCCCCAAAAAAGATTTTGAAAACTGTATTTCAATATAGTTGGCTTCTGTTGTAATCCTATATATTTTATTTTATGAATTGAAAAACATTATTCTAATAGGGGTTTTTTATGGGCTTCTCCAGATTGTCAAAGGAGTCCATGACACAAAGGAGGGTTAAGGACCTCTAATTTGGCCTAACTTTACCTTCTCACAATTTCTACCCCTTGTTCCTGGTTTTTCTTCAAGCAGAAAAAGTTTACTCCTTCTGCCACATGGTGACCACTCAGATCCCTAAACATGACTTACCCTGAGTCTTCTTTTCTACAGGTTAAACACCTACATATTTCAGCTGATCCTCATTTGATGAAAGCTCAAGGCCCTTTACCAACTTGGTTGCCTTCCTCTGGGTATTGCCTGGCTTATTAATGTCTTTCCTAAGTTGTTACACATAGAACACAATAAAATACTCCAAATATAGTATGACCAAGATAGAGAATCTAGATACTTTCAATTTATTCCTGAAATCTCTGCTTCTCAAAGCAGCCAAATGCTATATGAGTTTCTGGGGCTGCTACATCATTCTTCTGACTCACATTGAGCTTAAGGCCCATGAAAATTCTCACATTCTTTTCAGAGAAACTGCAGTCTAGCTAAGTCTTCATTGCATGATATTTGCAAAGTTGAATTTTTGAAGCCCAGGGTAAGATTTTGCATTTATCCCTGTTGAATTACATCTTATTAGGTTTAGTTCAATGCTTAAGCTTGTGGAAATCTTTTTGGATCCTGACTCTGTCATCGAATGTATTAACTATCCCTCTCATCTTAGGGTTATCAGGAAATTTGATAAGCATACTATCATCATCTTTTTAAAAATCACTGACAAAAATGTTAAATGGTACAAGGCAAAGCACAGTTCTGGGCTACTTTGCACTAGAGATCTTTCAAGTTAATTTTGAATAATTAAAAACTACATTTTCAGTACAGTCATTCAACTAATTCCAAATCCACATAACTATTTTGTAATTTTTTTCCATATCTCCCCATCTTTTCTACAAATAATATATCACACAATATACTTCTATACTGTGATACTTATGTTATCTAAAACACTTTATAAGATATTTATATAAAATATAAGTATAAAAACCCCATAGGAGGTATTTATATAAAATAAAACTTTATTATATACTATAAAATTACTTTATCAGATGCTTTGCTAAAATCTAGATGAACTCTATGTATAGTGTTACCTTGCTCTACCAACAAAATTAATCAATAAAATAACACTGTGAACAAGGGAAATGATTTTTTTTTTTTGCTATGGCCTGCTTTTGATAAAGCTATATGAGCTTCAAATAATCATTGTTTAATTTTCCAAATGTTCGCCAAGCATTTCTTTAATTCTCTGTTTTAGAATTTTCCAAAGAATCAAAATCAATATTACTGGTCTGTAGGTTCTATTATTTTCCCTCTTAAAAACAAATTAGGACAACTTTTGCCCTTCTGCAGTCCTGTGGTACCTCTTCTATTCTTCATGCTCTTTCAAATATCATTGATAGACTCAGCTGTCACATCCACCATTTTTTTTTTCAGTGTCCAAAGATGTAGTCCATCTGGGTCAGGTTACTTGAATTCATGAAGGACCACTAGGTACTCTATTACTACCTACTTATACTGGGCATCAACTCCTGTTAGACATTTATCTTCTGTCACTTCTATTACGAAGTTCATTCACCTTGGCAGAACCTTGGAAGAAATAAGAACTGAGCAGCTCTACTTTCTTTTGGTTGTCATTTATCATCATCACATTCATCACAAGAAGCAATTCTATCCCATCTTTTACTCTTCTCTTTCCCCTCAGTATAACTAAACTTCCCCCATGAAAAAAATGTATGGCATATGGTAGATTAAGTCAAGGTTTCCTTACCTCAATCCCAAGTGTAAGTCTAGGCTAAAGTAGTCACTTCTTTCCAAATTTCCCATCATTTCAGCCAGTAAGCAGTTCATCCTTGCTAGTAAGAATCACATCCAGAAAAGAAGGTCCCCTCATTGATCTCTCTACCTTTTGAAGGGTGAAATGATCACAAAGGCAAGTTGAGCAGTTATTAATTGCTCAGATTTTGGCAGAGAGTTCAAACAGGTCTGGCTAATCTAAGTATCCCACCACTTTTCTGTCATTCCTCTTTTTCAGGCTTGTGACCTGTTTCTCAAATTTCACATTTTTCCAGCTGGTTTGTAGTATATATTCTGATGACAAAATTGCCTCCAGTTTTAACTTCATTAGTCTTTATTCAAATGCTCTATGTAATCTTTTCTTATTTTTCTGCTTCCTAGATTTCATCGTTTGAGTATATATACATATATACACATATATACACATATATGTATATATATACACATATATACACATATATGTATATATACACACATACACATATACGTCCACAGTGTGTATATATATGTGTGTATATATATGTATGTATATATATATATACACACATATACACATACGTGCACACACATATATGGAGAGAGAGAGCATTACCTTCTTCTATGTCTGATGCCTTTTGAAATGTAACACCTCTATTACTATCCCCCTCCAACCTGCACTTACAGTTAAAGGGGGCTATTGCTCCTAAGATCCAGAGTCTAGCCTGAGGGTCTATATATAGCTCATAACAATATAGCTTGTGAGCCTCCACTGCTTTGGTTCCCATCAATAGTCAGCTAATAAATACAATTACCTCAAGTCAAAGATAATATAGAATAAGTAGCTACAAAATGCAGTCTTAGTGAGGAATACATATAGGGAATACATGTGGCCAATGCTAGTCACTTAATTTTCAAGGCAATAGGCAAATAATTATAAACAGCTTATGTAATATATACTCCATTCCTGGACTTTATCTTCATATTTCTGTATTTAGAGTCAAGGACCCCAAAACCAGATCTCATTCGCAGACACCATTGGAACCAGGTGTTCACTTTGCAAATTGGTTTTTCTCTCAGCATCATGACCTCAATGGGCAGGAGTACAGGGGTACAACTCATACCCCTGTGTTCTTTAGTTTCTTGCTCAAGATGTAGTAATCTTTGACTATATTTTCTAGATTCCTTTTGGCAGTATCATTTGTATTTACATAAATTATCAGGAGTGGGTAGTAGTCATCTGTCTTGACAAGTCTTGGAAGGTTCTCTGTTATATCTTAGATACATACCCTGAAAAGGCAAAAGACCTTTATGTTGTTATCATGTCAACAAATAGCCATCTCAAGACCCCTGTGAATGGAATTCTCAACCATTCTTAGTCTTCTTTCTTTCCTCTGATCCTTACTGAATGACATTTCCATGGTTCTACTTTACCATTTCTTAGCAGATAAGCAACTACTCCATCATAAGAATATCTAGCTTCCTTCTTCTGAAGAAATGCCTATAATTTGTTAGTACCAAATTCATAATTGTCCTTTTTTTCTCCTTTATTCTTCCATTTCTACCTCCAAAACATCTTTTATAACTGATTTTTTTTCCTCCTCATACAGTCAACATTGGAATACTACTCATTATATTTTCACTGGATTTTTGTAATGGCCTGATAATTGGTTTCTGGATCTCAAGTCTCTTCTCCTCCAATTCTTTCTCCACACAGCTGCCAAATAATTTTCCTTAAGCATAGATTTGACCATGTCTCTTCCTATTTAATAAACTCCAGCGGTTCCATATAACCTCTAGGATCCAGTGTAAATACTCTGTTTGACTTTTAAAGTTCCTAAAAACTGGTTCTAAATCCTTTTTCTGACTTCATTATATAATACTCCTCTTTCATAATATATGGTCCAGCCAAACTGGCCTCCTCATTGATTTTCATGCACTGAACTCTATCTCTCATCTCTGTTCCTTTGCACTAGCTCTTTCTCATGGTTGGCAAACTTTCCTCCTTACTTCTGCATCACTGAATCTGTCTCTTCCTTCAAGATATAGTTTAGGAACCCCAATATAGTTCAAGAAGCCCAAAGTTCAAGCTTTTCCCAATCTCAAAAACTGCTAGTGACCTCTTTAATTGATATTTAACTACACTGTAATTATTTTGAATTTATTCTACATATTTATTTGTACATATTTTCTTTACCTATAGAATGTAAGTTTCTTGAGAATTATTTCTTGAGTCTGAATCATAGCATGTAGCACAATTACTGGCACACAATAGATTTTTTTTGACTTACAGGATCCATATTACAAACAACTCTTAACTGAACATGGAAATTTTATGACTTTATTATGTATTCAGTTATAATTAGCCAAACCCTACTGCACTATTGTGACATGATATTGGTTAAGGCAATATAATGCGGGTCAGAGTTTTTTTGGTTTGTATGTTTAAATTTATGAGGATGAGGGGATTGGGATATTCAAGCTAAAGAAAAGAAGACAGGAATATATGGTATAAAAGATTGTCATAGTAAAGAAGGAACAGATTTTTTTTTGCACTTTCCCACTGGGTAGAAGTAGAGGCGATGGGCACAAGTTGCATTCCTAACAATTAGATCAGACCAAAATTAGAATGGGCCACCACCAGAGGTAATAGACTTTCTCTCATTGGAGATCTTAAAACAGAAACTAGATAACCTGTGGGGGATGCAGTAGAATGGATTCCTATTCAGGTATGGACTAAACTTGGTATGTGAGATCTGTTACAGCTCTGAGATTCTATATGATGAAATGTACATTTCCCATCATGGAGGGTTCCATAATCCTTCCTCACATCTAATTTTTGCTAGCAAACCAAGTATCCTTTGATTAATAAATTATCATTACTTAAGCTCAAATAATAGAATCCTAACTCTTTAAGAGATCCACTGTCATCAGAAAGAAAGAGCCTATATAGAATATGCCAGGCAAGTGATCATCTACATATATGTACTGATTAAGAATCCTAAGTGATAGGAAACTCAGTATCTATAAAAGAAACCCATTTCATTTTAGGATAGCTATGATTGCTAGGAAGTGGAATCCTCACTATTAACTTATTCTTTTTTCTCATGTGTACAAAGGTAAAAATAATAGCATTTACTTGTGAGGAAAAAAATGAGGTAATATACATAGTTGTGAGAATCAAATGAAAGATATTATTAATATAGAGCATATGTCTAGGAGGAAGCCAATAAGCTCTTTTCTGAATTCCTTTTATGTTCCCTTAACCAGGTGAAATTCCCTTGCTAAGGTTAACTCCTTATTAATGCAAGGTTAAAAAGTATGAAGCCTTTGCTTTGGCAATGATTTTATCTACTTGGTAAAGTATGAACTCACCTGGTACTGGGTCCTTTCCTTACTACTTTAACACTACATTAAGGATGATTGATTGTTTCATGGTCAGTTCATACATTCTGGCACTTGGTTTTTAAAAGGAAGAACAGAGACAGAGAAAGAATCAGAGCTGAAGGACAGAGAGGAAAGGGTCTACACAGAGAACTGTACTTAATTCCTTTGGAGGGGAAGCCTATGCCTCTGCAAAGACACTCTAGGAAACCTCCTGGCCTTCCAGAGGTGGAAGTAGTGCTGAATGTTGAGGTATTCCCAGGCCAAGCTTAGGCCCACAAAGAATGTGAACTGGGTGCAATGAAAGAACATTGAGGAAGTCATGGAGGAGTTCCTGGACTCAGTGAAGGAGTCCCTGGACAGAGTAGGAGAAAAAGTCAAGGAGGAGCAATTTAATTATGGAAGCGAAAAATTGGACCTTTTCCTTCACTAGAATGAAGAGTTATGTGGATTGTGTAGCTCATCTTGCTAGCCATCCCAGTTACTTTCCCCTTGCAGGTGGGTCTCAAATCCAGAGTAGTATTTTAAATCTGAAGGATTATATACATCCATAGGGGAGATGAGACTCCACAAAGGAAAGAGGTTTATTAACTCTACTATTGACTTACCCTAATTGGGGGTGAGAATAAAGAACTTAACTCTGGGATGGGATTGCATAGGGAGGGAGGGAGGAGACTTATGTTGACTATTTATGGACTTCACTATGAATCTTTTGTGTTTCCTGCCATGTAAAACAAAGCTTGTCTTGTAGCCAATGAAATGTTAGCCTAATGCTTACACAAGAGCTGAGCTCCCTCTGCCATTTTTGTGGAAATCAAGGTATAAGCCATATTCTAATATTCCTGGGTTGGTTCATGAACAAAAGGGAGATTTTAATGAGAACTTTCCATGATTGAAACTGGTCACAGTTCTGACCCAGAACTACATTCATTTTTAGACCATGAGCCATATAAGTAATGCAAATATTAACATCCCGCTTTACAAATGTGGAAACAGACTCAGAGGATGAAGTAACTCATTGTAGATCACCTCCTTTTTTTCACCATATGATGCTCCCAGATTCCAATGAGATGGACTAAATAGTAAACCACTCTCTCATTTCCTATTGAAATTTACTTTTGACTCTCTCCTTTGTTGACCCTCAACCTGACCTGAAACAGGATGATTTGGGGAATAGGAGACCAGAGTAGAGGGCCAAAGGTCTCGTAGCACTTTATTCATAGTCTTTTGGGGAGATGCTCTCCCACCATATCTATTTGTCAACAGATAATCAAGATCATCAATATAAGCTTTGATAGTTCTTTGGGAAAATAGAAAACTTATTTTCATATCACTTAGTTGGCCTAAAACTAACAAAAACACAAAAAATGCCTATTCACCCTCCATTCCAATAATAAAAAAAACAATCTCAGTGCTCTCAAAAACAAAACAAAGGAGAATCAGCAAAGTTTTAAGACCGTGCCATAAATAGAAATTAGTTGAAGTCACCCCCAAAACTTATTCAATTCAGGTGCTTCAACAAATAGCTTAGCTTCTAAAATAAACTGGTTTTTAATAGGTCCCAGTGGGAGGATTTGGGCTCTGCATTCAGGAACCATAATGAATGCTGATTTGGGAATGTTTCTGTCCACAATATGATTTGAGAAAGATTAGAGAGGCCAAATATTCCTTGATAACTGGAAAAATTAGCTGACATTTATATAACCCTTTAAGAAACATCGAACCCTCAGGGGGTTGTTTTGAGGTAGTTATGGTTCTCCTTTTAGAGGTGGGGAAAACAAGGCTCAGAGATGGATGAGTGACTTGTCTATGTCTATACAGCTAGCAAGTATCCCAGTCAGGGCTTGAATCCAGCTCTTCCTGACTCAAGGCGCAATACTCTATCCTCAAACCACACTACTCTTCACAATACAAACCATATAATACATGCTATATATTTATCAAACTGAACTGAATTCACTTGGAAATATTTATCAGTAATCATTTATAAGATTTTAGTAATTTTTCTAGCTGGGAACCAGGAATTTCACTTGCCTTAAATTATCTAACTAATGAAAAAAATTAAAAAATAAACCAAGCAAGAATATGTTTTGCCCTATGAATTGTTTAGTGTTTGTCATAAGGGTTGAGTACCTGTCCTTGTTGAACTATGCATACTCAGCTGAAAAGTTTCTTTTGGAGGAAAAATGCTGGTCAGCTCTGAAGATGACCCCCATGCAGAAGTGAGTTGGCCCTCTTAATGCTCATAAAAGTTAGCAACTAAACATTCACAGATGTCAACTCTACCTTCCATATTCTTGATGTCTAAAGCACATGGATCCCTTCTTAATCAGTAACAGAGAGTATTGGCACTTTGGGCACTCATCAGACAATTCAACCATGAATTGACTGTGATCCAGCACTTGCCAAGGGCTCGCTTGAGACAGCTGATATTTCAGAGAGGCAGCCTAATGGATATGCTAACTCTCCATTCCTTTAAGTTCTCTAAGGTAAGCTCTTATCCCTATACTAAATCAGACCATTAGAAAACAACATACCTGGATCACATCATTTCAGGTCCTTGAAGAAATTTTTTCACTTAATGCTATAGCCTCTGCCTTTATAGTAGGTTGACATAATAAGCATTCATTTGAAGAAAATTTCTGTCTTTTGTTTGCACTGAATGAAAATATTCTTCATTATTATATTACCCAATATTTAAGCCTAAGAACATTTTCTAAGAATTAATTGCCGGGAAAAAAGTTTCTCTTTCCTATGGTGCAATAGAAAGATCAATGATTTGGAGTTAAAAGACCTAGGTTCAAATTCTGATTCTTTTGTTCATTATGTCAATTTCTTTCATCTGTAAGAGGGGATTGGACTGGATAATCTTTAGTTCCCTCCTAACTCTAAATGTATGATTTTATGATCCTATGATGAATGAATAGGCTTTCTTCTCATAGACAATAAAAACATATATGTTGACACATTTTCCTTTTAGCTTTATCTTTTAAGAAGTTTAGAGCTAAACATCTTTCAATGCAATAATGAATGTATTCTACATGCCTGGCAACATTTTTTTTCTGTTCCTTTTAACTATTTTAAATTTTTTCATTTTTATCCTTAATTGTTTTGATGTGTATGTTTAAACTTTTAAGTTACCTCAAATTCTTTATAGAAATAGGTAGGACATAAATCTTATATAAGTTATTTAGTCCAATTTATTGTACAGGTAAGGAAGCGCTCAAGACAGTCACAAAATATGGCCCACTCTATCTTTAAAAAGAGAAAACTTTTATTACATCCAAATTTCCAGACTATCTATCTTCTTGGACATTCCTTCAAAACTCTATGTGAGTTTAACAACAAATTATAGGAATGAGTCTCCCCAAAATTCTTCTTCACATGAGAAGTAAGCAGTTTTCAAGTTACTTTTCCCATGACTTCTGATTTTATCACTTATTATACTGTGTTTCATATGTGTCTATCAAATCCCTTTCCTCTGAACATGGCTCGGCTGAGACTATTCTGGTATATAGTTTTCCAGATTGAGCATGAGGTCAATTTAATATCTATTCTTTTCTAAGGAATTTCTAAGATGCCATTTCTAAGACAAGTACTAGTCTGGTACCATTTCTTTTTTATCCATAATCTCTACTTTCCTCAGAGAGCATGTATGTTTCCAAAATGTCCAGATAATCAAACAACCTATCTAATTGCTCCCAGGAAGCAGATCCTAACCACCCTCTGGGCTAAGGTTGTAGATCTGAGTACATAAAATTCTAAGTCTTTCCTATGAGTGTCAGAGTACTGTTAAGCAGTCCTATCTGCTCTCCTGAAAGATTTTCAAATAGGAACTGAGCTAGAAAAACTTTCTAACTCTAAGATTCTCTAATTTTAGTAGGCATAAAGTCAGAGCTCAAATCAGAAAGTGAAAATACATGAAATATTAATAAGGAATGAAGTATTGGACTTTAAGCTCACTCCTGTAGTTTAATAGATTTTACTTGTATTCTTGGGAAGTGAAGAGAAAGAGTAGAATTTTTCTAGTTTATAAATAATGGAAATGATCTGCAGAAAAATGGAAACTTAGAAGCATGAGGGACAAGCTAGGTAAACAAAGGCTTAATAGAAATTTTGCTTATTTTCACATATCAAAAACATATTAAGGATGAAACATTTTATAAATGATAAGTAATGCAGAATTATAGCAGCGGATTATTTAGGTTACATAGGTTCTATTTTAAAGGAGAACTGACCGAATTTATAGTTTAAAAATATGAAAATAAAAAGCAGATTTAGTTTTAGTTAAATAGCTACTATAGAAGGAAAGATGGGATTTCATTTGAAGAGGGAGAAGTAATCGATTTTGAACATATACAGGAGAAAGATGCAAATTACCTTCTTAAGAGTTTAGAGAAAATGAAGAGATAGCTGTTACTTAACAGATAAGAATTTGAACCCCATCTATCTAGAATTAAGAACCCTGAGTTGAAACTAAAGTCCTCTGAAAGGGATTCTAATTCTTATTGCCAATGTTGTCCAGAAGGCAGGACATGTGAATTGAGAAAGTGGGGCATTTGGGGCCTTTAGAGAAAGGGTAAATTACTTTTGATGTGGCATGTGTATATTCCTAAGGGAAGTCCTACTACATTTTTGATTTTTAACTGCAATGTGTTACTGCATATTTATACCCTTGTCTATGTATTTATTGCAGCTTTATGAAGCCCATTTTCATGACGTTCATTGTTTGTCTCTCTTAAGGGATATGTGTGGATTTTCCCAAGATCACATCAAATGAGAAAGATATGGAAAATAATCCTATTTGCAATGAAGTCAGCCCTATTTTCTAACAAATCAAACCAACAATTAAAAACTGCTAGAAACATAGGAGGAAGCTGTATATATTCAGCTATAATTTGTGATCAATTCCTTTTAAAAAGTGCATTTTGGTCCATCACAGTACATGGATGTACACAGACTTGTTATTATTGCACATTTCCTCTTTTGAAAAAAAAATCCATTATTTTGGCTGTGTATTTTATAAAATATTAGTGATTTTGCACATTTAGCTAAACAGTGATCAAGTAGTACTTCAAATTTGCTCCCCTGAATAGTATGTGGTTATATATGTGTGTATGCACACACGCACACACACACACACACACACACACATACCCTATCGATCTCTAAAGATATCAGGTATTGTTGCAACATAGTGAGGAGCTGATATACAATTATTAGGTGAATCAATGCTTATAGCCTAGATATCACTAAATTAATTAACACACAGAGTAGGAGATGAACAAATGAACTTTTATTGCACAAGAAGGTAAATATGATCTCATAAGTATCACTGAAATTCAAAATAGAAGTATGTCAGTTGATAAGTCTATATTGATAAGTCTACTTCATTTGAAAGAAACATTTAATAGCATAGAAGGTGAGGTGTGAAGTAGCTTTCTCTATAGAAATGTATTCAAAATTCTATGAATTAGGGAGTGATAAATATGGTGAAGAATTTTGGGGTTAGAACAAAAGGAAAAAAAGAAGCAGGAATGCATGACAATGTGGATTGAATTAGTAGATTTCAAAAAGTTCAGAAAAAAAATTCTTATGATCCAATAGCAGCAGGCTTTAAAAAATTAGCTCACAATGAATTAGAGACACTAAAAAGTGAAATTCTCATTATACTATTGTGAACAGTCAAAATGAGGAAGGAAAGGGGAAACATCTAAAAAATTTATTGTACAAGGCACTTCAGATGAACTCAAATGTAGCAGATTTGTACAAAAGAAAGGGAGCACGTAACACAAAAAAGACAAATACAAAACAGTGGCATTGACTTTACCAATAAAATTGTATTGATTTTAAAATAGAGTTTTGTCACAGTGGTTCTTAACCTAGGGTCCACAAAATTGTTAAAAAATTTTTTTTTTATAAATGTTTTGGTACAGTTGGTTTCTTTTTAATCTTATGGATTTTACTTTATGCATTTAGAAACACTCTTGTGAAGAGAGTCTATGGGTTTCACCAGACTGTCAAAGGGGTCAGTGGCATAAAAAAAGGTTAAGAATCAATGGTCTATTGTGAGTAATGATAAGAAAATGAAAACAAATATAAAACATAAAATTAGCTAAAAGCTAATGACCAAAATAAAAAAGATTTCTCACCTATGTTTGGAAGGAAGAACAAGGAATGAATGGACCCCTGGTATGGAAGATGTGGAATACTGTTCACTGAAGACAGAAAGGAGAATTATTTGATTCCTAATTTGCTTCAGTTTTTGCCATTAAAAAGAATGGTCTTTAAATTGGAAAGGGTAGAACAAATGATACAGAGGTATTCATAGCCTAAGATAGGGGAGGCAATTTTTAATAATGCCAACACACTTATTTGATGCTTTCAAGTTTTCAAAATTCTTTCATTTTCGTATTCCTATGAGTAAGCTAGTATAAGTATTAATATCCCCATTTTGTAGAGAAAATTAAGGTCTTAGGGAAGTTCAGTGACTTTGACAAGGTCATACAACTAGTAAACATCAGATCAGATATTTCAAACCTGTGTGTTTCCTGACTCCAAATTCATTGCTCTTTCTTATGGCACATCGCCTTTAATAGGACTTCATGTTGCTTTAAATTAATTTAAACAAGCAGATCCAGATGAATTTTATCCTGTGCTATTAGAATAATTTATAGGGAGGAAATTATAGAGCCATTATTGGTAATCTTTGAGAAATTATGGAGAATAAGAGTAATCTGATTATAGATGGGCAAGCTTACCTAATTTTCAAAATGTGAACTATACATTGGATAGCTTGAATAGAACCTTGGGAAAATTCTACAGTTAGATCACTAAATAAGTGGTTTATAAATATTTAGAACAGAATAATGATTACTAGGTTCTATTTAGTTTACTAAAATGTCACACTGATTCACTTTTTAGATTAGGTTAATAGACTTATATTTGACTTGCAACTAAAACCTTCCATATATGTTCTCTCATCCATTAAAATGTGAGCTCTTTGAGATAAGGAACAATCTTGTACCCTCAGCACTTAGTACATATTGTATACATAGTCACCATTTAATAAATACTTCATTCATTTATTCATTCATATCAGAGGAATGCCATAGACAAAGTATATGTATATATTCCTGATCCATTTGTCAAGTCTGCCATGATACAGTGATGAAATGTGAGCTTGATAATAGTACAGCTTTATTTTTTGCATATTACATTTACTTTACATCTACAGTTACAGATTTTCATATGCCCCCCCGCAAAAAAAATGTGAAGAACTGAGTTCCAATCCAGCCTCAGATACTGTGTGACCCTCAGTAAATCACTCCTCCTCTATTTGCCTCAATTTCCTCAAATGGAATGTGGGAATAATAAAGGCATCCACTTCTCAGGGTTGTTGTCAGGATCAAATGAGGTAGTTTTTGTGAAGTGCACAGTGCCTGGCACATAGGTGCTATATAAAAATGTTTATTCTTTTCCTTTCTTTCCCTCCCCAAAGTGCATTGTGAAATTGTTCAATGTTCACCTCAAGAGAAATTGTCTGTGAATTGCTATGAGACCCTGTCCTTGGTCATGTCATTTTAAAATTTTGTGTCAGTGACAAATAGGAATGCCTAGAAGGTAGTTTTGCCACATTTTCAAAGGATTCATCTCTAGAAAGAATAAATAATATTGAAGATGACAGAATCAAGATTCAAAATGCTTAATAGGTCTGATTACTGGGTGAAAACTAACAACATGAAATTTATTAAGATTAAATGTAAAATATTGTACTGAGGTTCTAAAAAGCAATTATACAATTAAGGGATGCAGAGACCTGTCTTAGTGGTAATTTAGTATGACCCATGACTTTAATTCTCTAGAGACTATGGTGTTCTGTGCTTCATAACCATATAGCACCACTGGACGAATATAGATATTTAAAGATGGGACTGTTTCAAGATAGGGTCATTGTGTCAAAATTTCATATCTGACTATGTTGTATAGCAACTGATACAAATGAACTTGTTTATGTCTGTCCAGCAAGAGGTCTATTTCTTGGCATAGGTCACTCTCAAGATCAATGGAATCACATCAGTTCAATTAAATAAACATTCATTAAGCATTTACCTTTTACAAAGGAAGCACAATGGCAGCTACAAAGATAAATAACTCCAACCTTTATGGAACATCTAATAATTGATAGTGGTTGAAAATTATGGTAATGATCATAAGAGATAGGATTTAAAGCTAAAAGATACTAACCCTATCTAAATTACAGCTAAAAGAATGCAGAGTGATATGAACATTTTATGATGCAAGCATTTGGAATGGTTTTATTTGACATCCTGTATGTAGTCTGTGAGAGTAGTTGGCCGATGTACATTCAAAACTCAACTCAATTTTTTGAGTACTGTGGAGAATATAATTTACTGTTAGTCACCTCCCTTGTCTACGCCTTTCACCCTTTCTCTTGCCCATCATGTCTACTAGAGAGGTCTTAAAACTTTCCTCCTTTATTGCAACTTCACAGTCATCTTCCTTTCCTTCTTACTCTTATTTTCTTTGCCCCACATAGTTTTCTGGTCAGACCTGCTTCCTCATTCTATGACATTAGAGTTCAACTCTTTTTTTTTTCAAAATGGGGTTTCCTCTGATCATGCCTATCTATAAGCTTAAGTTTCACTGTGACCTAGTTGTTTTCAAATAATCAGTGTGCACTACTTACCTATTATCTTTATTTGACATTTATCCCACAGAAAGCTTTCTCTTCTATACTGCCTATCAGTAGCCAACACCTTAATCTTAGTGTTAAACCACACTGTGTGCTTTAAATTTCCTTAATCTATCCTAATAAAATGGAATATAGGAATCATCTAGACCTCCAATTTTTTTTTTTTACAAATGTGGAAACTGAAGCCCAGAGAAGTACAACATCTTGCCTGTGTCATGCAGGTTCTAAGTAGCAGAATTCAGGGTTAATTGTAGGTTCTCCAATTCCTAATTTAGTGTTATTTCCTTTATATTTGTATAAATAGGAGTATCTTTGAAATATCCATACATACTCATCTGCATGCACATGTCTCTAATATTTTAAATTTGAAACATACAAGATAAAAGAAAAGTGGATGTTGAATAATTTTGAATTTGGTTAACTCAATATGTTAACCAAAGTATATTAGGATTTCCAGTTAGCTAGAGAATAGCAGCTGCTTCTAATTAACGTTATTCTGAATAAATTCATATCAGTTTAGTTTGGTTTTATTAGGCTGTGCAAATAAATAAATAAATAAAAATAGGACATGTTATCTTTCCACTCTAAGTCTGAAAATCTTAGTTTCTGTGCCAACAAGTCAAGGAGTACTACCTTTTTTTTTTCTCCCAAGGTTCTGACTACATAGGCATGCTTGTTTCTTCAAATGTGTCAATTAAGTCCTTGTTACAGGATTTGGTCTAATACAAGATAGTGAGAAAGGCTTCATCAGTGACGTTGTAAGATACACCAAGGAGACCTTTGACATGTTGCTGCCATCCCTGCTGATTTCTCTCCTTGTCTTTTTCAATAAAGTTGGGATTTTGAGAGTTATTCTAAAAATATCTGCAAGTGCACAGAAAATTTTAATTTCAAGAGAGTGTGAATAGCTGTAATTTTCTTCAGTCTCTAATACTTAGACATTTACCATGCCAAAAACAGCAAGGGATTTATAGATGAAGAGGTATAAATTACAAAAACTTAGATAAATTTACTTACGTGTGGCTACATTACTGGCAGGTAGAACTGAGTTTTGGTTCTAGGATCAGAAATTTCCCACCCTGCCATCTCATTTTACTCCAATGCTTCCATGTGTCATGGCCAGACATCCTATCCACACTCTTCCTCCCATCCTACCTCCTCCCCATTGCCACCTACACCCCAGAAGAACAATGAAAAACATTGCAAGACACATCAAAGAGACCTTTGCCATATTGCTATCCCCGCTGGAAGGTCCTATCATGGTGGAAAAAACTTTGAATACTAGCCCAACCACAGACTCAATGTCTGTTTTACAAAGAGCCAGTCTGAGTTCAGAGAGGATCCTCCTCAAAAGGTTGGCAATCAAGTGATGAATTCATTTGGATATAGCAAATCACAAGCATTCTCTTGTAAGGAGTGGAAGGGCTGAAATTTAAATCAGCAGAGTACCCACACCAATGAAATCATTGGTCTTCTAAAGCTCTGAGAAGGGTTCATCCATTTTATGAGACTTTTCTCATCTGCACTGAATATAAAATTTCATAATATTTATAGTCTAATAAAAATAGATACAGATTTTGGCTCAGTATAAGGGAAACCTTTGTTAGAATGAAAGTTGCCCAGATATGAAATGGGCTTTTTTAAGAGGAAGTGAATTCCCTACTAGTGGAGTACTTCAAGTAAAGTTTGAAGAACCACTGCATATGTTATAGAAAGGATTTAGTGATTTAAGGATGGGTTAGACCATGGCTTCTGAGGTCCATTTCAATTCTATGATTCTACTAAAACTCATTGGCAGACACATAAAGAGTTTTCTCAAGGTAACTTTAAAAAGTGACCACTTTCCCTAAAGATTGTCTATTAATGTTACCTTTCAAGTACTCTAACTGAATGTATTGATCATTTAGGAAGCCAGGCCACTGGAATAGCCTTGAAGAGCGTGAACATGTCTTCAAGCTGCAGGACATCTATTTACATTAAGGCTGTTGAACACAGAACCTTAAGCAATATTACTTCTTGTTGTCTCATCAGTAGAACCATAGAAGATATGTTAGTTGAGTCTTGTAAAACATTTCTAACCTCTTCCTGCTACCCCACTATGAACCCTGCATCTAAAAGATCATATCTGGCACATAAACTGAAATGAAAAACTGTCCAAAATAGGTACACAGGAACAAAATCTTTATTTAGCTAATATACATGTTATTCTGCCAGGCCTTTTCGGTTTCCTGGCTAAAGTTCGATTAGTTTGAATTAGCTCAAACTGACATTTTTGTCCTGGCTATAATATTCTGTATTTATCATAATTTGCTCTCAACAAAGAGAAATACTTTTTTAAAATCTCAGAATTTCCAAGGTATTATTTCCAAACCAATCATGGCTGTTGAATGTCTTATTATTACAGACAAGAGACAAATGACTAGCATTAGAAAAGGAAAAGGTCTTTAAGAAAATGATATGAGATCAGCTTAGCCAGAAGCCCCCCATAAGCAAGAATCGATTAGTCAGAATGAGTTTCATTTTGAATGTCCCTATGTTATCTATCACATGTCATGTTCTGCCTTTTTGCGTTTGCTGTATCAGATATTCATAAGATAATATACACACCTCCTTGCATATATTCTACACACATATGTATAGATAGTGGTTTTGCAGTTCAATCTATGATTTAAGTGTAGTTATAGAATTGTGTAGTGGAAAGAACAAAGGTCATATCTGAAGTTGAGCCTAAACTTCAATGCATCCTACCTATGTGATTCTGGTTAAGTCACTGAACATCTCTGAGCCTCAATTCTTTCATAAGTGAAATGGGCTAAGTGTTTACACTGATTATATTGTAGGATTATTGTCAAGAAGGATATTCATAAATTTTAATAGTATATTAATTGAGTTTATAACGTGAGTCATATAATCTGTGCAGTAGAAAAAAAGGTGCTGAATTCAGAATGTGAAGATCTGGGTTTAATTCCCAGCTCTACCACTTCCTACCTTTGAGCAAGTTTCAAACTTTAAGCCTCAATTTCCTCATCTCTAAAATGAGGGACTAAGTGGCTTTGAAGTGCTCTTTTCTCTCTAAAATTATGTCCTTATAATTTAAAAAAAGAATCTACTTCATTGCATGTATAAGGGAATAATGTCTTGAGAAATTTTTAGTGCTTACTTACAGAATTAGTGAAATATGTAGTCAACAGTAATTTCTCCAGTTAAAATACAGTTGAAAGATTAAAAAGGCTATTTTATTCCTAGCTCCAGTTTTGCAGAAATAAGTGTGTACAGAAACATTGTATATTTCAATAAAACATTCATGCATGCATATAAATAAAAGCCTAACTTTAAAATTTGTACTTAATATTTTGAAGAAATTGCTAATTCTTCAGATATTATCAAATTCACAACATTGAATAACAATCAAAATTCACCTTACTTAGAAGTCAATAAATGATAGCAATGTAAGAAAAAGAACATCCTTTACAAAGCAGAATAGCTTTTTAGAATTCAATTTAGAATTCAATGATTGAAAACAAGTCTTCAAATTTCTCAGTTCAAATGACCATAATTAGATTTTGTAATTGCCTAGAAACCATGTCAATAAGCGTCCAATAGACATAATTAACATTAATTTTTTAAATAAAGATTTGGAATTCAATTCCACATGCACTAGAAATTAAAATTCTTTGTACTATAACTGTGTACAAATTTATATTTGGTAGCTAAGTGACTAGAATGCTGGATTTGGAGTTTCAAAGACCTGAGTACAAAATTCTTAAAGACTTGCTAAATATATGATCCTGGGCAAGACACTTAGCCTTTCTCAGCCTGTTTCCTAATTTGCAAAATGGGAATAATAATAATAATAATAGCATCTTTTGCGGCAGCGAGGTGGCACTAGTGAATGGAGCACTGGTCCTGGACTTAGGAGGACCTTTCCTCTGACACTTCCAGTTGTGTGACCCTGGGTAAGTTACTTAACCCCACCTGCCTCCAAAAAAAGTAATAGCATCTTTCCTAGGTTTTATTTTTTTTTTTGAGGTGGGGATTGAAGATTGAATGAGTTAATATATGTAAAGTGATTTGCTTTACAAACCTTAATGTATTATATAAATGTGAGGTATGATGAATTTATATCTTTGTTTTACATCACAAACATGCCTTTTCTGGTACTGGTTTCTCCTACTCTCTGCCTCCTTCCTATTTTCTTGGATCCAGAAATACTGATTTTTTTCACCTTTCTAGCTAATTGAGTTACCACCTTTCTTTCTCCTCCTTTTGAAATGGTCTGATATCTTGAAAAAGCAGTTTGTATTGTATACTTCTGGTCCACCCACTCATTACTTAACACTTTGCGTTTCTGTCTTCTATCCCTGTGACTCAACTTAGATGGCTAATTAAAAGGTTATTTCCCAAAGTAGATCAATGACTCCCTGATTGCTGTCATAAGATCACAGGATCATAGATTTAAAGTTAGAAGAGACGTTAGTCATAAAGTCCAACATTTTCATTTTACAGATGAGGAAACTGGGTCTAGACTAATATCGGATGATCCTTTGTCACAGACCTTAAAGTGCTATGTAAATATTTATTATGATTATGATTAAGAATAATTCACTGGCATGATTAAACAGAGAAAAAATATTTTTTATCTATTCAATAGATTCTTTTGGTTTTATGTTTGATTTGGACAGATAATAGAGTTTGGTTTTCTAATTTCTCTAATTCTAGAGAAATGGTTCCTCTGAAATTATTATGAAATTTATTTGAGCTTCTTCTGCATGGAAGCCAGGCTCGTTAAGTTCCTGATAAAGTCACTTAATTTGCACATCATTAAGAAATCCATGCACTATCAGGTTCAAAGGGAGAGCAAGGTAGTTTTGAATAAACTTTACATAAGTCAAGAAGTTCCATCACTCTGCTTTAATTCACTAGTTTTTTTTGGGTCAAGCTACATTTCAGTGAAGCTTGGTGCCCTGTCTTAAAACTATGCCTTGTCACCTCCCTGAAAAGTACATGAAAAAAGGAAGACAAATGAAGGTGAAAGCAACAGACAATGAAGAAGGATAAAATATACCAAGGTTAGAATGTCTTTTTAGTTTGTCATATAATTCCTCTCACTTTCTCTCTCTTTCTCTCATTTCTTTATTTTTGTTGCCTGTAGCATGACTGGGGAGGGGGAAGGTGACAAGGTTTTAGCTAATTGTATCCTAAAACATTCATCTTTTCCCTTCCTTTATCCAAACTATTGCAACATGAATAGAATTTGTCCTTTTGAATATAGTTCTCAACCTAGCTGTTTAGCTAGATTTTAATTCTGATGCTTCCTAATATTAAATAGATAAGCAGCATGATACAGTGGAAAGAGGACTATTAGATCTGGAGTCAGAGGACCTGGGATTAAGTCCTGACTCTTGCTATTTATTGCCTACAGCCTTAAGAAAGTCCCTTAACTTCCCTCGGCCTCAGTTTACTGATTTGTAAAATGATGCCATTGAACTAGATTGACTCTGAAGTCCCTTCCAGCATCTGATTTTAAGGGTATGCCTATATATCTTCAGCAGGGACATTAAATGTTACCCTTAAATTAAATTAAATTAAATGTTACCCTTATTCAGAAATTCTTTTTCTTAGAGAAGTTTTTAAACAGTTCACAGATGCAAATTTTTAATGCCAATAATAGATAAGATTCTTTTTTTAAATCAAAGAATTTTAGATATTTAATCTAGCAATTAAAAAAAACCTCACGTCAGTTTATAGGAATAAAAGAGCAACTGAAGAGAAGACATATATGCTGGTAAATTATCTGACTAAACCAGAGAAATGCAAAACAAAAATAATCATCAAATAACTGATGACATGGTAGGTCTACACAATGCAACCCTGAGGATTTCCAATTATTCCGCACACATATATCCTTATCTCAAATATATGCAAGTCTGTCTCAAGTCATGCTTAAAAATAAAACACTTCAGGGGCAAGAAGAGAGACTAAGAGTAATTAACTACATTGTTACCTTTCAAACTATGCATATATCCTGGGAATTTAAAATGCTAAGGTTTAAGATATTGAGTTCCAAGAATCTTGAGTGAGGATATAGGTTAACTCACTAGTGTTTTGTTTTTGTTCTCTTTGTTTTTGCTGTTGTAGGTTCAGACCTTTATTTTCACTAATGTAGATAGCTCCTAGTGAGGAGTCTCCTATTCATGGAAATCAGAATTTTCTTGGGCACTGAGAGGTTAAGTAAACTTGCCCATGGTCACATACGATTCATTTTTATAGCTCTTAGGATCTCTCTACAGTTTGCTATAAAAATATGGATAAAATGAGATAAAGTTGCAGAAAAAATGGAACAGGCATAACAATATGACTGAATTACTTATCAATAAATGATAAAATTTTCAATTACATTTTCCTGCACTGTGTATTCAAAAATTGCTTTCAATATTTGAAAGCCTATTAGGTTCATAAGTGCTTAAGCAAAGGAAAATAGCATGGAGGTGCTTAGAAAGGAAAACCTGAACCAATCAGAATAGACTAGAGTACCATAAAATGTTAGTGTGAGTGGGGACTTTTAAAATCACCTAGTTCAACCTTCAAATTATATGGATGAAGAAATTGAATCAGGGAGATGTTCAATGACTTACCTAAAGTCATGCAGTTGGTTCATAGCAAAGCCAAGACTCAAGTGTTCTGTATCTCAGATACAAATTCAGTGCCTTTTCACTATACTGTCCTGTTTCAAGACCAGTTGAAAAGTCAACTTGATCACCATAAGTCTAGGTTCGGATTTTATTTTTTTAGATTTTCCTAAATCATTATCTTTAAACTTTAATTCATCCTTATTCAGTGGAGAAATCACTGTGATTTTCTGGCTATGAATACGTAAATGAAAGATAGCTGTGGCTTAGGGAATAGAGAATTGATCTTATAGCCAGGGAGACCTGGATTCATGTTCTACCTCTGACCCATAAAGGCTTGTATCACCCTGGCCAAAACACTTCATGTGTCAGTCCTCTAGGCAAGTCTTTAAAACTGTAAGTAACAGAGAAGTTGCTAATCTGTTTTGGTGAAGTAAGTTCTAAGCAAGAATTTATCACCTATGCTGACAAAATCCAGTAAAACAAACCAATAAGTAAAAAACATCTAAGTATGTAAATTAAAGTAGAGTCTTAAAAGAATATAGTGTAGCTGACAAAAGCACTTGGCAGTGTGACTAGTGTATCTGTTTGAAATTTGTGGAATGAACATAATTCCTAGGATAACAGATCTGGGCCCCAGGAAGAACCTCATAGGCCATCTATTCCAAACCTCCTGACTCTCTCATTTACTGACGGAAACACTGAGACCTAGAGAGGTTAAATGACTTGTCCAAAGTCACACAGGTAGTAAGTGTCAAAAACAGAGTTTAAATTGCTTAAGTGTTTAAAAGCCAGTGATTATATAAATGTTGCTATCAATTATTTGGATCTGAGGAAGTGGGCTTGGATCACAGACTGCCATCTTGCAAAAAACTGAGCCTACATTAGTCAGGGAATGAGTGAATTTACTATGGTATATAAATGTAATTAAGTATTATAGCACTGCGAGAAAGAGGGCAGCTAGCTGGAATAGTGGATAGAATGCCAGGCTTGCAGTCAGACTCATCTTCTTGAGTTCAAATCTCACAGACACTTACTAGCTGTGCAATGCTAGGCAAGTCACTTAACTCTGTTTGCCTCAGTTTCCTCATCTGTAAACTGAGCTGGAGAATGAAATGTCAGACCACTCTAGTATCTTTGCCAAGAAAACCACAAATGGGTCTGACTGTCATGAAGAGTTAGACATGACCAAAATGGCTGAACAACAATTGTAAGAAATGAAATAGGAAACATGCAGAGAAACTTGGGAAGACTTGTTAACTCAGGCAGAGTCAAGTCAGCAGAGCCAAAGGAAACATTTTAGCAAAACAAAAATGTAAAAGAAAACAACATTGAAAGTCTTTCTAACTGGTGAACATAATGGCCAATCTTGACCCCAAGGGACTGTGGGCAAAATTTGCTTCCCATATCTCAGCAGATAAATGGTAGACTATAAATGAAGAATGTAACATTTGTTGGCAGGACAAATATGTTGATTAAATATAATTCTTCATTATGAAGGCAGAGCTATTGGAGAGTGAAAGGGAAGGAATAGCCCTTGGGAATTGAGAGCCAAAGAAAGAAAATCAATATAAAATTTATTTTTAATTTATTTGTTTTTAGAGTTAAAATAGAACTTTGATAATTGGGAGACTAGAAACTAGCTGCTATTACCTATCTCTAATCCTATGCAATCTTCTTTAGAAAATGAATGATATATACCATAGCAATGGTGCTATGTGAAGTAGGCTGAAAATCTGTAGAATTTACCTTCATACACTAAGAACTGGTATCTGCTTATGTTACAGCTCGTAGGTTAAACCTAATTTTCAAGGGTGAATCACATTAAATATGTTTGAGGTTTCATTTTTTTTTTTTGTATAATGGAATATGAGTGATGACTATAGGGTCTGGTTGTGAAAGAAATCATCACCTATATATTAGTTCCTTAAGAGAAGAGTTATTACAGGAAAGGAGATTTAAAAAAAATTTCTTTTTAGTTTTCAACATTCACTTCCATAAGATTTTGAGTTTTAAAATTTCCCCCCTCCTTCCCTCCCCCTCTCCCCAAGACAACATGCAATCTGATATAGGCTGTACATATACATTCATATTAAACATATTTTCACATTAATCATGTTATAAAGAAGAATTAGAACCAATGGGAGGAACCATGAAAAAGAAGAAACAAAACAAAACAAAACAACAACAACATAAAAGAGCAAATAGTATGCTTCCATCTGCATTCAGACTCCAAAATTCTTTCTCTAGATGTGGATAGCATTTTCCATCATGAGTCTTTCGGGGTTGTCTTAGACTCTTGCATTGCTGAGAAGAGCTAAGTCTACCAAAGTAAGTAATCACACAAATGTGCCTGTTACTGTGTACAATGTTCTTCTGGTTCTGCTCACTTCACTCAGCATCAGTTCATACAAGTCTAGGAAAGGAGATTTTTGTAAAAGGGAGGCTTACTTCTTCTGAGTGTGGCATGAGAGAAACTGCAGGCTTCTCAGTTTTGAGGAAATGAGTTATTTAAGAAAGTTCCCATCCTTTGGGGAAGGCTGAACAAATTTTGGCACATAGATATTATGGAATACTATTGTGCCACAAGAAACGATAAAAGGGACAGTTTAGGAGAAACCTTGGGAAGACCAGTATGAAGTAAACAGAATCAGGAGAACAACTTCTAATATGACAACAATATTGTAAAGAAGATCTCAGATCAATGTAATATCCAACCATGATTCCAGAGGACTAGGGATTAAGATTGTTATCTCCCCCCTGATAAGAAATGATGGGCTAAAGATGCAGAATGAGACACATTTTTGGACAGATCTAATGTAGGAATTTGTTTTTCTTGACTACAAACGTCTGGTACAAGAGTTTCCTCCCTCATCTACTACTCCTAGCAGTAGCAGTGGTGGTGAGGAAGGGTTAATTATGTGAGTTGGGTTAATTACCTAGTTGTATGAGAAAGAAGAGGGTTTCCAGTTGTATAATGTCAGGATTATAACCTCAGGAGAAAAAAATGCTAAGGTGAGATATAACTAGGTGAGATGAAATAAGATGTTGAGGAGATTTACAGTTGCTCTAAAATATATATACTATGCATGTAGAATTAATTCTAGCTAATGTCTAAAGCATGGAAAAAGATGAACAACATGAACAGCTTCTGGGAGTTCAGAGACTTGGTTTCTAGTTTGGGGTCTATTTCTAGCTAAGTTATGTGAGTGAGATATTTTACCTCTTTGTATTTCCCTTCCTTCATTTATGAAACGATCAGTTTGGACTATATGATTCCTACAGTCCTTTCCTTCTCTTATTTTCTATAATTTTATGGATGCTACAAAAATGTTCATAGATCCAGATCACACAAATATTTGAGCAGGTTCCAGTTAAAAAACTCAAGACTGTATGATTCGACCATCTTGTGACAACAATGTGTTCTTATGTACCAAAATAATTAAAGGGATAAATGACTGCAATTTAGGTAGAAAGATTATAGAAACAACTAGCCATACAGAAATGTACACATGTACATACATATATATGTAAATATAGATAGATAGATAGATGATAGATAGTTAGATAGAAATGTAGATGTATGTAAACACATTGAATGAATTGGCTAATTTTCCAAATTTGGAATTATAGTCTTTAACTATGAAATACCTGGGGATGTTTTATCTAAGTTATATAATTATAACTTAACTAGAACTAGCTATTTAGCCATAAAAGATATAAACTAAATTTTTAAATATATATTTGACTTCAATTGTAGGTTTTCAGCTTACATTAGTTTACCTTGTTATGTTTTTATGTTGGGGACTCTTCTTATTTTTTTTCTATTTCCTTTGGGAAATATTATGGGCTTATAGAATTACATCTTCCTCTGTATAAGGCATTATGGTGTCCTTCATTTAAACTTTAGAGTAGACTGAAGCTATAGCTCAGGATGTAGTATTATCTAGTCAACAGAGTACTGTGATTTAAATCTGTGAATCTACATTTCCTTCAAGGCATGCATCCTTTGTCATCTCAGAGTGGAAACCTTAGACAGAGAGGAAGGCTCTCTGAAGATCACATCAGTGGAAGTTGTTTTGATTCTTTCTCAATGGGACATGGGGAGGGAGAAAAGGATAGTGAATATGTAAACAGTTAAAAATAAAAGTTAACATTAATATAACATGATAAGTCTGCTTTCTTTGGAAGTCTCTTGGATCTATTTTAACTAAGGCCCCATTTTTATTTGAATTACTTATTCAACTAAAAGTAATTACAGTTGTTACTATTATTCCTATCATTCTTATCATTATTCAAACTAAAAACAGATCTATTATGCTGTGTGCTCACTTTTGTTTTTAATTTTTAAATTTGTTCGATGAGGCACTATAGTCTAGTAGATGGAGAGTTGGCCTCAAAGTCAGGAAGACCTGAGTTCAAGTCCCTCCTTTGATACATACTGACTATGTAACCCTGGTTGTGTGACTTAACTTAACCTCTAGCTGTGCTAGGCAACTTTTTAAAAATATAAGTTCCATCACCTAGAAGTTCTTCACCCAGAGCTCTTTATACTAAGGAAACCACAAGTCCAATTTCTTTCTCTTTTCCTTTATTTATAAAACCCCCTCTCTTCCAATGATCAGTCTTTCTTTTTTGGTATCTAAAATGGATAGATTATATCACCCATTCTCCTCCACCTTGCTTCCCTACCCACTCCTTTCCCTCCTAAAAATCTCCTACCCACTAGGAAAAAAACTTCAACAAAATTTCATTGTGGATGTAATCCCACAACATGAGTGATTTAGGTGTGCACAGCATGTTCTGGGTTTCAGCAGCATGATAACAGCTCCCTTGGCTTCTATACTTGGAGTGGTTTCGAACTATCCTGGCAGCTCAGTGGCATGATTTAAGTCTGTCTTTCTGGCATGCTATTCATACTAAAGAGAAGAAGAGAGCAGCATGGGAACTCTTTGAATGGCTTATTTGCCATGGGTTGAACAGCTACTGTGAAATTCATGGGAGCTATTTAAACATTTAGCCCCATGACATGTTGATTTTTTTTTTGGTATGGGAGGCTGAAAATAAAAAGTTTTTAATAGACAGAGGCAAGCAGCAGAGAGATTTCATACTGAAGAAAATGATTAGTTAGTAAGAGTCTTGTCAGTGCCTTTATACATAAAATGGTGAACTCTTGCTAGCTTGTTTATATTTGTGAGATAATGGGTCTGGATTTAAGAAATGCAAAGTGAATGCCTCTAATACAGGGTGTCACTAGGTGTCACTCTGGATTCCATTATTTGATATTCTAAAGATTTCTGCTGCTTTCCTATTTTGCTACCAAAACCCCTCACAAAACCTGAATAGACAATGTAAAATGTGCATGAATAACACAGAATTGCTGACTGAATGTCAATTTTCTAGTGTGTGACTTCTATTGATCATTCATTATTGACATGAAGGTCTCTAGCGTCTTTGCTTTTCACTTTAAACTCTTTCTCAGCTAAAATTTCCAAGCAACTGAACAGCAAGGCCTTGAAGAACGGGATGATTCAGGTCTCACAGGATGTTTTACAAAGTACTTTGACCTCAGGAAGGAATCACGGGTACTTTTCATTGAGACTAGACAACTGCTTTGAATAAAAATTCGAACACCAAGGAGAAAAAATATATACATTCAAATTAAATAGAGTTCATTTGCACATCTCTGGGTGTTGGTTTATTTGTTTTTTGATGTGTGTGTGTGTGTGTGTGTGTGTGTGTGTGTGTGTGTGTGTGTGTGTGTATGGCTATGTGTGTTTGCATGGGGGTGATTTTGAGATATCAAGAACTTTGCTGGGCAAACCTCTTGTATTTTTAAGATGTATCTTATAAATCCACCAGTTTTATTTGTTGTAAAGCTAGTAAAATCTGACTTTTTATTCTTTCTTAGTGACAAATGACATTCTGTACATTATTCCAGATTTTAGTTTCCTGGTTTTATATCTTTGAGCTTTGTATACATTAATTAGGTATACACAATCAGAGCTGAGTGCAGAGGCAGCTAAATAAACAAATGACACTGTGGAAAGGTCTTTCTGCATACTAATCATATCCCACATCTGCAAGCCAAAGCTCTATAAATCGATTTGTTCTTTCACATCGAAAGACAAACAGCGATGCAAGTCAGCAGTTCCTTTGTCAAAGTCACAGACATTGCTGTTCTTCACAAATGCATCCTTACAGAGCTGGCTTCAACCATTTGATGATTAGCATTATTGGCAACTCTTCAAAGAAGATTCATCAAGTGATTTGCAATTGGATTGGTTACCATTTTTATGATGCTACTCCATGAAATCGAACTAAAAATGATTGACGCTTGAATTCTTACTTGGAGGATAAGGGAAGTTGGAAAAGAAAAGAAGGCATTCTAATCCAAGGGGGGCAATGTTGTTGCTTCTACTCTCTCTCTCTCTCTCTCTTTCTATATGAGATGTGGTTGTGTGCTCAATCTATCATGGCTCCCACAGCACTAGATTGAAGTAAAAATAAATTCAACAGCATGGCTGTCTTTCTGTTGAGGAAGAAGGCATGGGTTCTTGAAGGATTATACTCCTTTTTCTTATACACAAATGACAACTTTAAGTCTTTTTGAAAATGGATATTAAGATATCCAGTACATTTTATCCCATTATATGAAAGTGGACAAAAGCCTGAAGTTTTCCATTGTAGGTATTAGTTGGAATACTAGAAAGAAAGGAGAGTAGAGCAGAGAATTGGAGAGTAGAGAAAGGCATAGAGAAGATAGGGAAAGAGGAAGGAACATACATGTAAGCAAATTTATACCAGATGTAATAATAAGAATTATAATTAGCATTTTACAGCATTGTAAGGTTTGCAAAATGCTTCATAAACATTCAATTAAGAAGAAGATTCTTTTGTTATGTCCATTTTAAGGACAAGGAAACTGAGGCAGATAGAGGTAAAGTTACAGGCCAAGAAATACACCACTAGTAAGTGGTCTTCCTCACTCCAGGGCCAGAGCTCTATTCACTCTGCCACCTAGGAATTCTGTCTCAAAAATGACAATCAATCAATAATTATTGATTAAGTGTTAATCATGTTCTAGGAATCGTACTAAGCTGGAGATAGAAAGAAAGGCTAAATTCAGTGTCCGAGAAAGCCAACAATTCCAAGTGGCACAGATGATGTGGGGGAGTATTCCAAACTTGAGGAATGACCAGTACAAAGGCACAGGGGTGGGAGATAGAGTATTGTGTGAAAGGAACAGCAAGTAGACCACTATGCCCAGATTATAGAGTGAATAGTAAGGTATAATTGCTTCTATCACCATTTTAGATTACCAAGATATAGTATTACTCTAACAACTCTAACAAAAGCAAAGGTTTTTTAAATTCAGTTGTGTAGTGACCCTTACAGAATTTGATGAACTTTTCTTTTTCCAAATTTTATCTGATAATCTAGTGGCCAGAAAAGACCAAAGCCACCTTAGATATATACTTAATATCTATGAGGTTTCTATGATTTAGTAGATGAGTTCTAAGCAGTTGCTGGAGGCACATAGAGTGTAAGTGACTTGTCCACGGTAGCCCAGCTAATGATGAATGAATCAATGCGTCAATGGATAAAAAAACATGTGTCAAGGACTTGATATATGTACAGCATTGTGTTAAACTCTGGGGATACAAAAAGAAAAGTAAACTCAGACTCTCATAGCGGGAGAAAACATGTTGGGGGTTTTAGGTGCAAATCAAATGTAAAGGTCCCATGGTCCTTAGGATAGAGCAACGAGGCAAATGGCTGTATACCTCCTTTAATGTCCTAGCCACTCAAGAAACCATGTCTTTTTTTGATGTTGAATTTTTATGTAACAGTAATGAGGACTTTGATGAAGAGAATTTTTTCCCCCTAGGTTTTCAGTAGTTGTGGGTGTGGCACATGTAGAAGCAGTTGGCAGACCTCATTTCCATGGTTGGTTGCATCTCAGGATGACGGCTACAAAGACTGGTCTGGAAGCATGGTCAGTAGTCCCAGGCACTGCTCTTCCAGGGTTCTGGACTTACCAGTCAGCAGCAGTTAGTATTAGTGGTGGTAAGACAGGTGTGACCCTCTTCATAGTGATTATCTCCCTCAGTGATGGCAGCAGAGAATGGGCTCAAAGCAGATATGATGGACACCACTTTGCTTAAGAGTATTTGGTTCAGGATCTTGAACTTTCTCCATCAGGGTATTAGAGGAGTTAGTGGCAGAGATTTGACTTCTCCTGGCACACACTGCCTCTTCTTCTTCTTCCCTCAAGGAGAGATGGCGGGATTTCAACTGAGTTCCTCAAGTAATTGATTTCAGTATCAATATGTTAATAACACTTATGACGCTAG
This sequence comes from Phascolarctos cinereus, assembly GCF_003287225.1. Lineage (NCBI taxonomy): Eukaryota > Metazoa > Chordata > Mammalia > Diprotodontia > Phascolarctidae > Phascolarctos > Phascolarctos cinereus. The sequence continues at coordinate 116,731,237 of NW_027556180.1, read as the reverse complement.
GATCATAGATCTAGAACTAGAATAGATTTCACAAGTCATCCAGTCTAACACCCTCTTTTTATGCATGAGAAAACTGAGACTCAAGGAAGTTGTGACTTTAAGGTCACAGAGGTAGGTGCAGAATTTAACCATTCCCTAATTTTCACAAAGTGTTCATCCATTAGGACAGCTAGGTGGCACAGCGAATAAAGTGCCAGGCCTGGAGTTAGAAAGATTCATCTTCATGAATTCAAATCTGGCCTCAGACACTTACTAGCTGTGTGATCAAGGGCAAGTCACTTAACCCTCTTTGTCTCAGTTTCCTCATCTGTAAAATGAGCAGGAGAAGAAAATGGCAAACTACTCCAATATCTTGCCAAGAAAACACTAAATGGAATCACAAAGTTGGGCATTACTAAAAGAAGACTGAAAAACAATCCCTTCTTAAAATGCTTAAGTCTCACATTATGGGCTTTGAATAAGTTGGGAGGCATCAAATTAGTTTTTCATTCCAATTATGGTTTCATTTGAGAAGATCTATTTTTTCCCTGACTAAATCTCAATTTGGGGGAACCATTTTTAAACTTATTCACAAAAGAACCAGAAGCATCAAAGGTGTTGTAAGAACAATGTTACTGTTAATATCTTCTGTTAGCAGAAGGCAGTGCTAGGAGAAAGGTGAGAAACCAAATGATTTGGTAGACTAGTGTTCAAGATAACCTCATATAGTGTTAATTTTAGGTCAGCAGCTGACTTTCTGAGTGACTTTGGGCAAGTGACTTAAACACTCAGCACCTCCATTTCCTATCTGTTAGATGGAGGCAGTAATATTGACCTATTGCAGAACAGTATTCTGAGTATTAGCTAATAAATGATGGCAAAAAAGCACTGTGCAAATCTAAAGTACTATAGAAATGATTTAGTATTATTGCCACCACTACTAATAATTATAATGATAATAAAAAGTGAATGATTCTGCGGTGGAGAGCTTGATTCCCAAAGGAAAGTTATTTTTTCCTGATCTGTTTTCATGTTTTAACTGGGTTCTTAAAGCTGCTTAATTGAAAAAATGAAAGTATTTCAAGGCTTCTGGCATTCGTAGCCTCATTGTAGAATCATTGCTCCAAAATCCAAAGGTGAAGAGGCTCATAATCCATCTGTACTCTACATTTAGGAAATTGTTCCTGTCATTAGGTTGTTTTTACATAATGGGGGGAGGTGAAGAATAGTATTAGCAATTCTCTCTCTTTGGTTAGAATCTTACTGGTGATGGAGAGAATCAAGGTGCTTTGGAAAAGAAAATGCAACTCTACAGTAATGACTCAACCATCTAGAACTCAACAATTTGACATTTCCTATCTAGAACACAGCTAAAATAGGTTACTAAAAATGTTATTCAGTCATGTCCAAATCTTTGTGACTCCATTTGGAGTTTTCTTGGCAAAGACACTGGTATGATTTGCCATTTCTTTCTCTAGCTCATTTTGCAGATGAGGAAACTGAGGCAAACAGGGTTAAGTGACTTGCTCAGGGTCAAAAAGCTAGTAAGTATTTGAGGCCATATTTGAACTCAGGCACTCTATTCACTGCAGCACCAGTGTGAAAATGGATGCTTTCTAAAATTAAGGTAGTTTGCTTGTAGGGGGAATTTTCAAATCCTAACTTAAAGCCTGTTTGCTCTTAATTTAATCACAATTCTAGCAAGCTTTGTTATATGTTTTCCCAGCCTTATATGTATTAGAAGCAGCAAATCAGGGAGAAGAGGCACTGTTCATAGCAAGCAGGCAGACAATGTGAAGTTATGGCTGATAATCTACTATCAAAGGAGACAGAAAAAACTCTATAAAAACTCAGATCCAAGAATACAAAAAGCACCACAACCTAGTGTTATTTCGTGGAGGGCCAGATGGTTCTAAACCTCTCAAGAAACCCTGAGGATGTGCTTATATTACATCAAAGTTTAATAATTGACTGTCTTCAAAAATTGCAGATGCTAAGTTGCCAAGAAAAAAGTTACAATGAACATATTTTTCCTCCACCAAATTCCTACCCTTCATTGTGAATAAAGGTGATAGAATAAGGGATAGAATAGGTATTAGATAGAGAGCTGAGCCTGGAGTCATGAAGACCTGAGTTAAAAATCCAGCCTCAGATATTACTAGCTGTGTGACCTTGGGCAAGTCACCTAACCTCTATTTGCCTCAGTTTCCTCATCTGTAAAATGGTAATAATAATAGCACCTACCTCTCAAGGTTTTTGTGAGTATCTATGAGGTAACATATTTGTAAAGCACAGCACAGCACTTGGGACATAGTTGATCCTATAAAAGTTGGATGATGATAATGATGATGATGATGATGATAATGATCCCCAAAGTTATGCCTGTGGGATGCACCTCTAGCAGGTTTTGGTAAGCTGGCAAAACTTAGACTATGGGCTGGAAGACAACTTTTGCATCTGTAATGAGAAAAGTACATGAATCCAGGCTGAGAAGGCATATGACCATAAGACTGGACACTAGGTGATGATAAACATTTTTGGTCACAGTCATGAATGAGCTCCATTTGCTTGAGGGAGGTCTATCTCAAAGCAGCTAAGACATCCAGTGGATATAGTGTTTGGCCAGGAGTCAGAAAAATCTGAGAGTCAATCTAGCTGTTTGATCCCTGGGTATGCCACTTGACCTATACTTGTCTCCGTTTTCTCAAGTATAGAATGAAGATAATAGGCCTTACCTCACAGGGTTGGTTAGATTCAAATGAGATAATATTTATAAAGTGTTTAGCAGGGTATCTAGCACATATTAGGTATTTAATAAGTGCTTATTCCATTATATAAGTTGAGGGAGCACCCCCATCTGTGAAATTACAGATTTTTTGAAATGTTGTGGTAAATGTTTGCTTCAGAAGGCGAACAGATCCCAGATTCTGACAGTTTTGCAAATTTATAATGCAGAAGTGGTTTTTTAAAAATGAATAAACCCTTATCTCTATTGAAAAAAAAACACTGTCAAAACTCAGCTGTCCAGAATGACTCATTCCCTGAGGGTTCTGTGTAGTTGAGATTTTACTGTATAAGCAATTTGAGTTTTGTAGCATTGTCTTACATCGAGACAAAGTTTACAGTAATGAAACAGAAAATTGATTTCTTAAACCAGCACTTGGGTCAAGTTGAAAATAAAACTGGAGGTAAGACAGAATAAAATTGAGGGGGAAATGAACTGAATATAGTCAGTCTGAACGGCATGTAAAATTTACAGCTAAGAATATTGCAGCTATAATTAATGACAATGCCTTAATTCCCTTTTAAAATAATTTATTGAAAAATATCTCCCAAAGTAAAGATTTGCTTTTGTAGGAGCTAACTGGTATAGGAAGTGAATTTTTTTCTTACTTAGGCTTTTAAAAAAGAAATTAGACTTCAGATGCTAAAGCTAAGAGAGGAAAACTAATTGAATACAACTAAGAGTGGGCTTCTTAGTGTCAATATAGCAATCAAGAGATAAATCTGCCTCAGAAGTAGTCTGTTAACTTTAAACATAATTCCCCACCCCACAACTCTCTCTATCTGGAATTTACTTATTTTAAATTAAATGTCCAACCTCGAAATATTTAAACTATAGGAGGAAAAAATAATAATGCCACCTCTCCTTAAAATCTTTGCCCATTGAACTCAGCACCAAGGCTTTAAAATGTGCCATTTAGGTCACAACCTTTGTTTGACTCAGTTTCCTCATCTGTAAAATGGGGATAATAATACACCTACTTCCCAGAGTTATTGTGAGAGTCAAATGAGATAGTAAGTTAGCACCATATAAATATTAGTTCTTTATCATCACTGCCATCCCCATGATTCGCCCTGGACAGTTGGTTTTAAGTGATTTTGTCCATCTAATCGGTCTCCATACTAGTTGATTGTCTCATTAAATCCCATTTGCTGTTTCCTAATTCTAATTTTTCTCTCTGTTGCTTTTGATTGTACTTATAACTTCTAAACTACTTGGCCCATGGCCAAAGGATTCTAATAGCTCTGTGCTTACATAGGTTAGGTTCATTACTGAAGATTGACCTTAGAAAGCTTCTGTTGTATGGACTCCTTGCTGCCATCTTTCCTGGAATTGCTCTAGGGAAAATCCCCTGATGTATTCATGGTTCAATTCATGTGTAGGTTTCCCGAAATGTAGGGTCCACAGCTCCCACACAAACATAGTTTTATCAAATGTATATTGGGGACAATACAACCATTATTATTCCCCTTTATGAGAAGTAAAGGACTTACAAAAACACATTAACAGATATGAAAGTAATACACCCAACTAGCCTATTGGCTATATGCAAGAAGGGAATTAAATTTGTAGTCACTATTGGGGTAGCCTTTTGGCTTCCTTACTGTGCAGTCCTACAAGATCTCTTGGCTTCCTTACTGTGCAGTCCTACAAGATCTCTTGGCTTCCTTACTGTGCAGTCCTACAAGATCTCTTGGCTTCCTTACTGTGCAGTCCTACAAGATCTCTTGGCTTCCTTACTGTGTAGTCCTACAAGATCTCTTGGCTTCATTACTGTGCAGTCCTATAAGATCTCTTCGAGACTAGTAGGACCACTTTGTGCTTTAGATTCCTCTGACAAGATCAATATACTTTGGGAGTTGCTAAACAAACAACCCCCTTCCCTTTAAAGGAAACTACATTGGTTTATAGGATTATATGGACTCAATTCTTTCTCAAAAGGAGCATACTGCATCCAGAAAAATTCTTTTTCTCCCTACTAGATTTTTTTTTTTCTGGGCTCTCAAACTTGGGAACTCTTGAGCTTGGTATCACCCTCAAGGCATTGCAGAGGAAACCCCTCTTCTCCCTAGAAGGCTAGATTCAGTGACCACATTTCCTAAGGAATTCAACCTCCACTCCTGCAGAAGGGAGTTTGGGTTCTTGAACTGAGTGAACACATACATTTTTGTTTTTGCCATGTGCTTATGCAAGAGCTCTGTCATTGTTACAGCTGCTACTGTGTCTTAGATAGGAGAAGTCTACTATTATAAATACTCAAATTAACTATAAAGGACATATGAAGAAAGACCCTACCTGCATCCAGAAAAAAGAACTGATAAAAAGAAGTATGTATAGAATAATTTTATACACATACACATGTGTATGTGTGTAAAATCATATATATGTATATATGCATATATATGTATATGTGTATATATGTATATATATGCATATATATATGCATATATATATATGTATATATGCATATATATGTATATATGTATATATGTATATATATATGTTGTTTTCCCTCATATATATTGCTCAAAAATGTTTCTTTGCAATATCTATCCATTGTTATTATTTCTGGCTTTTGAAACAGAGAAAGCCTAATCCTTCTTCCACATTATATTTCCTTGAATACTTGAAGACAATTATAATGCCATTACCCTCTAAGTCTTCTTTTCTTTTGGCTAAACATACCTACTCCTTTAACCATCCAAGTTGCTCTCCACTGGATGTGCTCCTGTTTGATAATATTCTTCCTAAAATGTGTCAGCAGTGAAATAATAAAAATACTCTAGATTGAGTCTGAGCAAGGTAAAGTACCATAGGATTATTACCTTCAACTTTCAAATGTTATACCTGCTATGTCATATTGAGCCTATGGTTTTCAAGTCATTTCTTACACATCCTCTACTTGCATGGTTAATTTTTTGAAGCTAAATATAGGATTTTACATATCTCCCTAGTAAATTTCATCTTATTCAATTTTGCACATCATTTTGACCTGCTCTGGTTTGGTTCTTTCAACATACTAGCTGTCCCTTCTGCATTTTCTGCCACCATAAATCTTGATAAGCATGCAATTTATGCTATTATGCAAGTCATTGAATGAAAGTGAAAGCAACAATGACAGAGTTGAATTACAGCCCAACTCTTCCTTACAAATACACCAAAAATGACCTAGAAAGGACATTAAGTCAAATCATATTTTGGAAATTGAAGGGGAAAAAAGAGTCAATTTTCCAAGCCAGGTCAGCACAAAGAGACAGAATTCTGTGGTACTTTAGACTGTATTTAGCCATGAAGATACTGTGTAGAACCTTCTTGTGCTGGTCTGAATTGGGGCCAGTGACTGTGAAGTAGGACAAGAAGTAATCACAGACCCAACAAAACACTAGAGCCTGTCATTGTGCAGGGAGCAGGAGTAGGAGAAAACTAGCAGTTTGGTTGCTATCATACAGAACTGGGTTACAGGTCCAGAATTGACCGAAGAGGGGACCTATGCCCAGGTGTGGCAGTTGTGTATCAGGGCAAGGAGCAGGAACAAAAGCAAGGAGTAGCTCTATGGTTCCAAACATGGAGTGGCAACTCAGATTCCTCCTCAGCCCAGTTTGATGTCTGCAACTGAATAAGCAGAGCAAAAGCCAAAAACAAACAAAAAAATACTAAAGCTCAAAACAAAGAGAAACCCTTGAGTTCAGTTCCTCTGAAACTGAAGAACCTTCCAATTAGCTGACAAAGGCTGGGACTAGCAGCAGTCTAATTGGGTTCTAACCAGGAGCAAGCCTACAGTTGTTTTACCCAGACCCAAACTGGGCTTAAGAACTTCCAGAGCTCAAAACAAAAGGGTATAAATCAGACTTCACTTTAGATCAGAGTATTTTGGGCAGACAAAAACTTTTCAGGACCTGAACCTATGCCACCCATGAGATCCTTGAAGAATATGAAATTCACTGAGCAAAAACAGCAGTGAAATCTCAGGGAACATAAATCAGAATAAACAAAAGGTCCAGATATTCCTCCAAAAAAAGCACAGAGTCTAGTACTAACACAAAGCCCCAATTTGGGAAGTAAGGATGAAGAATGATCAAACAAAAAGATTTCACCATAATGAACTATTATGGTACCAAGAAGGACCAAGACACAAAGAAGAAGAGAATGATAGTAAACAAAGCCTCAAAGAAAATGTGTGGCTATAAGGTCAACTTACAATTCTTCAATGATATGAAGCAATAGTTAAAAAAAAGTTTTAAAGCAATTGTGCAAATGAAATGAGAGTGCTAGAACAAAGAGTTGAAAAAGAGATAAGAGTTTTGGAAGAGTTAGAAGGAGACTTAATAGTTTAGTTTAAAAGGCGTCAAGCCTTACTCAAGTAACAGACTTCTTGAAAATTAGAAAGACAAAACAGAAGTTAATGACTTCATTAGGTTACCAGAAATATTAAGTCAAATTCAAAAGGTTACAAAAATAGAAGAGAATATAAAGAATCTCATATAAAACAAAACAAAACAAAACACCTGACTTGGAAAACAGATCAAGAAGATGTGGTTTAGGATGTCCATCAATTGTAGAATGACTGAATGAGTTACGTATGATTCTGGTGGAATACTACTATGCCATAAGAAATGATGAGGAGGATCCTCTCAGAAAAAAAATGGGAAGACTTATGTGTAATGATGCAAAGTGAAATGAGCAGAACAAGAATATTATATTATATTGTATGATGATCAACTATGAATGACTTAGCTATTCTCAGCAATGCAATGATCCAAGACAATTCTAAAGGAAAATGCTGTCCACCTCCAGAACTGGAGTTTGAATGAAGATTGAAACATACTTTTAAAAATTTCTTGTTGTTGTTCTTTCTTTTTTGGTCTGTGTTTTCTTTTGCAACATGGCTAACATGAAAATATTTTACATGACTGCACATGTATAAGCTAAATCAAATTGCCTTTTCAAGGAGGGGGAAAGGGTAGAAGGGAGAGGTAAAAAATGAAACTCAAAATTTTAAAAGAAAATTGTTAAAAAATCTTGTTTACATGAGAAAAAAATTAAATATAAAAAGATGTAGTATGGGAATCATTTGAATTCATGAGAGCTATGAACAAAAAAGGAGCTTTGACAACATTTGACAACATTATATTTTAAGAAGCTATGAAGAAAACTATTCAGACATACTGGACATGATATGAAGCAAGAGTTAAAATTTTTTTAAATGATTTTGTAAACAAAATGAGAGTGTGCTATTCACTTCCTTAAAGAAATCACAAAAAGATAACTTCTAAGAACATCATAGCCAAATTTCAGATCTGGAGGTTAAATAGAAAATATTTCAAGCAGTCAGAAAGAACGACTTCATGTACTGAAGAGTCATTCTCTGTGTGTACATATATGTGTGTGGTATTAACCTGTGATTTCAATGTTCCACTCTCTCTGCTAATGAAAATCAGCAAATATTATGAAACAGTTAGTTGAGACACTGAGTTTTGTCAAAAGCAGGATCCAAGTTTTCCTGAGTCCAATTCTTTCTGCTTAATTACTGTTATGTTATCTTTCTGTTTGGCAAATATACAGTTCCAAGTTGTTGAACTTCATTGTTGATGTGGATTGCATTTTCTCCCCAAATAACCTAATTTCTTTTACTATACCCCTCAAATTTTAAGTGCATATTTTCTGTCTTGCCCTCTGTTACTTTCTCTATTCAATCTACTGTTATATTGTTAATTCTCTGGATAATATTTTTTTTACCATTTTCATTATTATTAAAGATATCATCATTATTAACTTAGTGTTATCCTTGACTTACAAAAATAATGTGCCTCTTCCATTATCAGCAGAGTTTTCTTCCCTCTACTAGTAATGGATTCACATTGATCAATACACATCATGAAGTCATTCCTCTTCTGGAACACATTCACAAGATGGCTGGCCATGCTTAGGGAGCAGAGTGGCTTGTACATTGGTGTGATGCTAATTTCATGTGGATTTTCATTCAAATGAACACATGAAAATCCTTATCTGGTTGCTAGTAATGTAAATTGTGTGTGTGTGTGTGAGAGAAAAGTGCTTTCTTAAAAAAAGTGTGACATTTAACATATGTGCTGGTGATTGTGTTGGTGGATAGAAAAGAGAAAGAGAAGACTTTGAGATTGACATGTTGCCCATTAACAGATATATTCAAAAGAGTGCGTAAAATTCAGTATAGATGACTGCTAAGTAGGTCTGAAGATCATTAAAGTACAGATTCCCTCTTCCCTAGAAAGATCCTAAACTGTATTTCAGTTTGGGAGGTTAGAAAGAAGGGCATGCATTGTAGATTGAAGGATGAATGGGGTTTAAAGCATATATCACATGTGTAGAAACAACTACAATAGAGAGCAAGCCTACCAAGGGAAAGAGCTAGATTTGTAGGGCAGGCAGGGGTGTGCTTGAGCCAGCTCAAACTGGTCCCTGAAAGATGATTGTTAAATTTGTAGTGTGGGCAGTTACAGCTTTGAAATCAGTAGACTCTACAATTTGGGACTTGATTTATTATTTTATTGATTGTTTAAACTTCAGAATAGAGAATAATGTTAATAATTCAGATTAAACTTAAAAGTATGTCATGCATATATTTAGTTCCCAGAGAGTAATTGGTTAAACATTTACCCACACATTACTGGGTGAAGATAAAGCCATACCTTGGGCAGAGTGATTGGGGTATTGTCTTAGAGCATCAGAATTTAAAGCAAGAAGAACAACAATAGCACTCGTACACCTACAGAACAAGGATAATTAGTTGAAATAGGAACTTACCAGATGGTATGTATCCTTTTTTCTCTCTCCAGTTTTCCCCCTTCCAACTGAATCTGTCTTTAAAATTTTACTTCAGGGAATCTTCCCTGCTGCTTGCCCTTGCAACATTATGTGGTATTTGCCCCAGGCACTTCTGAAGGAGCTGGGTGAAAGTCAAGGTATCTGTGACAGTCAAATCTCTGCTGGACACCATTGTATTGCCCAGACCCACTGTTTAGTAATACCATTTTAACTAGTAGGATTACTCACCATTATCTTCTAGCTCCACTCCCAGAACAATTGACTACAGGAGTGCTGAGGGTATAACCAGCCTAAATCTCTTCTCCAGAACCTGCCAAGACAATGGTCAACAATTTTAATCATTAAGCAGTAGGGAAAAGGAAAGTTAGGGAGGAGCTAGGTTTCCTTGTTTATAAATAATAATCTTCTTTTATTGACAAGCAATCAGAATTATTCACTGATCATTGAGGGATAACGTGGTCTGAGGCTAGAGAATACCAAGTATTTCTAATTTTAAGGTGAGTAATCAATGAATACTTAAAACAGTATTGACATGAGAAATAAGCTTTACCTCATCAGTTGAGAATGATTGTAACTTTGAAGTAAACAGTACTTTGAATAGTCTGGTATCAAAATAATGAGCTTTTCCTGTATATCCATTCTAACTTCGAGTCATTAATTCTCAGCATCCTTTTCTCATATAGAAAGTCAAGTATGGTAATAGTTATCAGAATATGGTCAATCTTAAGATCCAAGGGAATGTGAACTTTTACTAAGTGTCTGGAATTTCCTTTATTTATGTTATTATACCACAACAGCATATGTTTCAGATTTGTAAAAGGGAAGAAGTTTAAAGAAATTAGAAGAGAAGTGGTCTCTCCCCTTTGGGGTGTGACCAACCAGCATTCTTCACTACAGCTAGAACTGCTTTGGGAGCTAAAGTGAAGCATTAAAACTATCTATTTTATTGACTTTAAATGAGTCTCTCATGCCATGCCTGCTGGACTTGATCAGCCTTTAGTCATTCATCCTTTGATCTTCTGGTTTATGTTGTCATCAGAAACTCCCTCATAACTATTATATGTTTGGATTTATTCTCTTCTTGTAACAAAGGAAATAATTTATTTTGAAACCTAGTACAGTTGTGAGGAAAATGTATAAGCATTTTAAGAGCCAAAAATTATTCACTGACATCCCTTTGGAGAAATTTAGTAAATATTACAAAAGTTAGGTGACGCTGATGTTTCTAATCTGAGTGACTAAGAAGATGGTGAAGACATTAACAAAATATGCAAATTAAGAAGAGGGGCCAGTTTTATGGGAAAGGTGATGAATTCAATCTTATATATATATATTAAGCTCAAGGTACCTCAATACATTAAAGTGGTCATTCCTTGTAGGCCATTGGGTACATTGCTTTGTAATTCAGGTTAAAGATCAGGGTTAAATATATTAATGTAGAATTCATTTATACAGAAAGTTTAAGGTATGGGAGTGGATGAATCCACCAAAGGATGTAACAACAACAACAACAACAGCAACAATAACTGTTGCATATAATTTGAAAATTTACAAAGTGCCTTATTTTTATTATATAATTTGATCCTTACAAAAGTTTACCAAAAAAAAAGTGAGGCAAACACTATGAGTGTTAATGTACCCATTTTAGAGATGTGTAATTTGAATAGAGTGGTTAGATAATTTCCCATGGTCATAGAGCCAATAAGTTGCGGCATTAGTATTTGAACCAAGGTCTCAATTGATACAAATGTGTTCTCTACCACATCACATTGCCTAGAGGATGCCTATATTAAGGTTGAGAGAATAAAAGACACTGGGAGAGTGGAAAAGAACCAAAAGAATGTACAAAGAAGCTTAGAGAGTATAGCATGAAGTAGAAAATGGTGGCTGAGAATCTTAAATTATACAGAAGAGCCAAGGAGGAAATTCTCATTTCTGAGCAGGGTAATTGAACTCTGTAGACCAGCATAGCAAAAACTGGTGTTGCTATTGTTGTTTTTATCAGCTCTCTGTCTCTATCTCTGTCTCTGTCTCTCTCTCTCTCTCTCTCTCTCTGTCTCTGTCTCTCCTCCCCTTCTACTTCTCCCACTCCTGACACAACTGTGTCACATCATTTCCTCTCTCACTCTCCTAGGCCAAAGCCGGGCTGCAGCGTGGAGGGGAAGAGTAGCTACAGAGTAGAGAGCATTTCATCTAAAATGGGGGGGGGGATGATGACTAAATGACTACTAGTGATCCCTCTAGAAATTCTATAAATTTGTTCTCCAGAATAAACCATACAGAAGCATATTTTTTTTAAAAAAAATAGGTTTTCCACTACTCCACAAGCATAAAAATGAATGTTTCAAAATGTTATAGTGCTAATTCTTGATTCACACAAGTTTTTTTCTGCCCTTTTGCAATGGCTAGTTGTAGCAAGTAATCTATAGGGTCTTTCTTCTCTCTCTCTTAAGTTAAATTTTATTTTATTTTCAGTTCTGAATTTTCAAATTTCTCTTTCCCATGCCCCACCCATTGAGAAAGCAAGAAAATAAAACTAGTTTCAAATATGTATAAACCTTTGGAACAAATTTTCTCATTAAACACCCCCATATCCCAAAAAAATCAAGAAAAAAAAAGAAATATAAGAATATATACTTAATCTGTAAGAAGTCTATCAGTTTTCTTTCTGCAGGTTAATAGTCTGTTTCTTTATGAGTCCCTTGGAATTGTGGTTGGTCACTGTGTTTATTACTTACTTATTCTTTAAAGGTTAATTATCTTTATAATATTGCTGCTACTGTATATTGTTCTCTTAGTCTGCTCATTTCACTTTGCATCAGTTTTATACAAATCTTTCCATTTCCCACCTTGAAATCATCCCTTTTAGGGGCAGCTAGATGGCGCAGTGGATAGAGCACAGGCCCTGGTTTCAGGAGGACCTGAGTTCAAATCTGACCTCAGACACATAACACATACTAGCTGTGTGACCCTGGGCAAGTGACTTAACCCCATTGCCTAGCCAAAAAAAAAAAAAAGAAAAGGAAAAAAAAAAGAAATCATCCCTTTTATCCTTTCTTCTATTCTTTGATTTCTTTGATGGTATAGAGCTAGTAGTTGTATCACTGGGTCAAAGGATGTGTACAGTTTAATAGCTTTCTGGACATACTTTCAAATGGTTTCCAGAATGATTAGACTAGACCATAGCATCCTTGCTTCATTCATACATTGGTATGCCTATTTTCCCCACATCTTCTCCAGTATTTGTCATTTTCCTTATTTGTCATCTTAACCAATCTGATGGGTTTGAAGTGGTACATCAGAATATACCTTAATTTACATTTCTCTGATAGTGATTTAGAGCATTTTTGATATGGCTATTGATAGCCTGAAAATTCTCTGTTGATATTCTTTGAATATTTATCATATATTCTTTGAAATTTGACTCAGTTCCCTATATATTTTTCAAATGAGACCTTTATTGTATAAACCTGCTGTAAATATTTATCCCCAGTTTTCTGATTTTCTTCTAATTTTAGCTGCACTGATTTTATTTGTGTAAACACTTCTAAATTTTATGTAATTATACAATTTTATGTGATTAACTGTGCAATTAAAATTATTCATTTTATTTCTACATTTCTTTTTTAGTCATGAACTCTCTATTCATAGATCTGACAGGTAATTTCTTCCATGTTTCACTAATTTGCTGATGATTATGTCTAAATCACATAACTATTTTGAACTTATCTTGGTAAACAGTTTGGGATGCTGGTCTATTCCTAGTTTTTGACTGGCAACTTTCCAGTTTGCCCAATACTTTTTGTCAAATAGTGAGTTCATGTCCCCAAATCCAGGATCATTGGATTTATCAAATACTAGGCTTTCATGCTTATTTGCTGATATATATATATATATATATATATATATATATATATATATATATATATAGTATACCTAATCTGCTCTACCAATCATTTTCTATTTCTTATCTAGTACCAAATTGTTTTGATGATTACAGCTTTGTAATATAGTTTAAGAGCTAGTAGTGCTAGACCCCCTTCCTTTCTTTTTTTTTTTTTAATAATTCTCTTCCTATTCTTGGCCATTCGTTCCTCCAGACGAATTTTGTTATGATTTTTTTTCTGGCTTTATAAAGTAATTCTTAGGTAGTTTAGTTGGTATAGCATTAGATAAGCAAATTAATTTAGATGGCATTATCATTTTCATTATATTGGCTCAGCCCACTCATGAGCAACTAATATTTCTCCAATTACTTAGATCTGTCCTTATTTGGGTAAAGAGTGTTTTATAATTGGGCTCATATAGTTCTTCTGTGTGTCTTGTCAGGTAGCCTTCCAAGTATTTCATACTGTCTGGAATTTTCAATAAAATTTATTTTTCTATTTCTTTCTGTTAGATCTTGTTGGTATTATTCAGAAAAGCTGAAGATTTGTGTGGATTTCTTTTATATCTTGCAACTTTACTGAAGTTGTTAATTGTTTTGGTTAGTTTTTTTTTCAATTGACTTTCTAGAGTTTTCTAAATAATTATACAATCTGAAAAAAGTGATGGTTTTGTTTCCTTGTTGCCTACGCTTATTCTGTCAAAGTATTTTTCTTGTCTAATGCTGATAATGTACATCCTTCCTTCACCCCTGATCTTATTGGAAAGGCTTCTTGCTTTTACCCATTGTAGTTAATGCTTGTTCTTGGTTTTAGAGAGATATCACTTATCATTTTAAGAAAAACTCCTTTTATTCCTATGCTTTCTAGTTTTTTTTAAAGTAGGAATAGGAATTGTTTTTTGAAAAAAAATACAAAGCCTTTTCTGTATCTATTGAAATAATAATGTGTATTTTCTTTGTTGTTTTGGTCAATTATGCTTATAGTTTCCCTAATATTGAACGATTCCTAGATTCCTAGTATTCAGCCTGATCATAGTGTATGATCTTTGTGAAATATTGCTTTAATTTCCTTGTTAGTGTTTTATTTAAATTTTTGCATCAATATTCAGTAGGGAAATTGGTTTATAGTTTTCTTTTTCTTTTTGACTCTCCTTGGTTTAGGTATGAAGACAATATTTGTATATCTTCTTTATTTTTTCAGTTTATACAGTATTAAAATTAATTATTTTTTCACTTGTATATCTGTTGGTCCTGTCTTTTGTTTTTTCTAAGGAGTTTATTTATGGCTTGTTCAATTTCTTGTAATAAGATAAGCTTATTTAAGTATTCTATTTCCTGTTCTATTAATCTAGGCAATTTACATTTTTTAAAAAAATTATTATCTATTTAATTAAGAGTACAAGCTTTACAAGATGGAGGAGTAAAAGCAGTGACTTGCTTGAACTCTCCCTCAAACCCCTCCAAATACCTGCAAAAAATGACTCTAAACAAATTCTAGAGCTGCAGAATACATAAAAAAGACCAAGTGAAACAAATTTCCAGCCCAAGACAACCTGGATGGTTGATTTGAAAGTTCTCTTGTGCCAGGCTGGGAGAAAAGCATAGTTCAGCATGGGTGAGCACAAAGAACAGGCCTCAGTGAACCTAGAGTAGGTCTCAGGGCACTGAATCATGAGCCACTCTGGTATTTCCAGATTTCTCAACCCACACATGCCAAAGACAACTTAGAAGGTCAGTGGGAAAGGTCTATGACCACCTTGAGAAAGAAGCTAGGTCCCAGCCCCAGTCTAGGTGTAGCCCCAGGGTGGTGGCTGCTTCTGGAGCTCTCAGTCCATTGATGGAGGGGCAATTGAGTAGCTGATCAGAAGAGATTGCAGGAATCTCTTTACTGGTGCCAAGGCAGGAATCTCTTGCTTTGCCCCTGCTTGGATCTTGGCCACAGTTCTGGGTGGCAATCCTAGGGCAAGGAGGAGTGCTGGCATAGTAGAACTTGTAGTGGTGGTAGAAAGTGAATCCTCCTCATAGTTCCAAGGCAGAAAAAAGTACTTGTGGTCACTCATAGACCAGAGCACAGGTCAGGAAAAGAGTAAACACCTCACCCTTGATCAGGCCATCTTGGAAGAACTGAAAATTTACAGGTCCCTAGAAGCATCTCTGAAAATAGCTGCACAAACCCCTCAAAGCTTAGGATAGTACATTCTCCACACTGAAAGCAGACTCCTACCTTGACAAAGAGTTTAAACGTTAAGTAATTGGTTGGAAAAATGAGCAAACTGCACACAAAAAAAGTCAGACCATAGAATCTTTCTTTGGTAACAAAGAAGATCAAAACATGCAACCAGAAGAAGGCAACAAAGTCCAAGTTCCTACATCCAAAGCCTCCAAGAAAAATATGAATCAGTCCCAGGCCTTGGAAGAGCTCAAAAAGGATTTTGAGAAGCAAGTAAGAGAAGTAGAGGAAAAACTGGGAAGAGAAATAAGAGTGATGCAAGAAAATCATGAAAAACAAGTCAATAGCTTGCTAAAGGACACCTAAAAAAATACTGAAGAAAATAACACCTTAAAAAATAGCCTAACCCAAATGGCAAAAGAGGTCCAAAAAGCCAATGAGGAGAAGAATACCTTAAAAAGCATAATTGGCCACATGGAAAAGGAAGTCCAAGAGCTCACTGAAGAAAATACTTCATTAAAAATTAGAATGGAGCAAATGGAAGCTGGTGACTTTATGAGAAATCAAAACATTGTAAAACAAAACCAAAAGAATGAAAAAAATAGAAGACAGTGTGAAATATCTCTTTGGAAAAACAGCTCACATGGAAAATAGATCAAGGAGAGATAGTTTAAAAATTTCTGGGCTCTTTGAAAGCTGTGACCAAAAAAAGAGTCTAGACATCATCTTTCAAGAAATTATCATGAAAAACTGTCCTGATATTCTAAAACCAGAAGGTAAAATAGAAACGGAAAGAATCTACTGATCACCTCCTAAAAGAGAGCCCCAAAGGCAAACTCCTAGGAATATTGTAGCCAAATTACAGAGTTCCCAGGTGAAGGAGAAAATATTGCAAGCAACCAGAAAGAAACAATTCAAGTATTGTGGAAACACAATCAGGATAACACAAGATCTAGCAGCTTCTACATTAAGAGACTGGAGGGCTTGGAATGTAATATTTCAGAGGTCAAAGAAGATAGGATTACAGCCAAAAATCACCTACCCAGCAGAACTGAGTATAATCCTTTAGAGGAAAAAATTGACATTCAGTGTAACAGAAGACTTTCAAGCATTCTTGATAAAAAAGACAAGAGCTGAATAGAAAATTTGACTTTCAAATACAAGATTCAAGAGAAGCATGAAAAGGTAAACAGGAAAGAGAAATCATAAGAGACTTACTGAAGTTGAACTGTTTACATTCTTGCATGGAAAGATGATATTTGTAACTCATGAGATCTTTGTCAGTATTGGGGTAGTTGGAGGGGAAAAATTATATGTAGGTAGATAGATAGATAGATAGATAGATAGATAGATAGATAGATAGATAGATAGAGGGCACAGGGTGAGTTGAAGATGAAGGGGTGATACCTGGAGAATAAAATTAAGGGGTGAAGAGGATTATACTGGGAGAAGAAGAAAGGGAGAGGTAGAATGGGGTAAATTATCTCATATAAAATAGACAAGAAAATGCTTTGACAAAAGAGACGAAGAGGGTGAGGGTGAGAGGGAATAAGTGAATCTTATTCTCATTGGATTTGGCTTAAGGAAGGAATAACATTCACATTTATTTGGGTATGGAAATCTATCTTACCCTACAGGAAAATAGAGGGGAAGGGGTTAAGAGAATGGGGGGATGATAGTGAGGAGGGCAGATTGGGGGAGGGGATAATCAGAAGTAAACACTTCTGAGGAGGGACAGGATCAAAAGAGAGAATAGAATAAATGGGATGCAGGATAGGATGAAGGGAAATATAGTTAGTTTTTCATGACATGACTACTATGGAAGCGTTTTGCATGACTACACACGTATAACCTTTATCGAGCTGCTTGCCTTATCAATGAGGATGGGTGGAGAGGGAAGAAGGAAGAAAATTTAGAGCCCAAAGTTTTAAAAATGAATGTTAAAAGTTCTTTTCATGTACAACTAGGAAATAAGATATACAGACAATGGGGTATAG
This sequence comes from Phascolarctos cinereus, assembly GCF_003287225.1. NCBI lineage: Eukaryota > Metazoa > Chordata > Mammalia > Diprotodontia > Phascolarctidae > Phascolarctos > Phascolarctos cinereus. The sequence continues at coordinate 116,713,616 of NW_027556180.1, read as the reverse complement.
AAATCTATCCTGCCCTATAGGAAAATAGAAGGGGAAGGGGATAAGAGAAGTGGGGGAGATAGAAGGAGGGCAGATTGAGAGAAGGGGTATTCAGAATGCACACTGTCTTGGGGTGGAGGGGAGGGATGAGATGGAGAGAAAATTTGGAACTGAAAATCTTGTTGGAGTGAATGCTGAAAACCAATAATAAATAAATTAATAAGAAATTTTTAAAAAAAATTATCAGAAAAAAAAGAATATAAGTTTTATTGGTATGTAGTTGGGCAAAATGGCTCATAATACTTATTTGTATTTCATCCTCATTGGTTGTGAGTTACAATTTTTCATTTTTGATACTGGTAATTTAGTCTATTCTAGTGTTTTTCCCCCAGGGAAAAAAAAAGAAACACAGCTCCTTGTTTTATTTATTAGTTCAATGGTGTTTTTTTACTTTGAATTTGGTTAATATCTCCCTTGATTTCCAGGATTTTTACTTTGGGGCTTTAAATCTGTTGATTTTCTAAAGTTTTCATTTCAATGCTCAATTGATTGGCCTGCTCTTTCTTTTACTGATTAATTAATCAATAAACATTTATCAGCTACCCACTCTATACCAGGTAATGTGCTATGTAAGCATTTAGGGACATAAAATTTCCCCTAAGTACTGCTTTGATTACATCCTACAAATTTTTGATATATTGTTTCACTGTTGTCATTGTCTTTAAATAAATTGTGGGTTGTTTCTGTGATTTGTTATTTGACTCATCCTTTCTTTATATTGTTATTTATTTTCTAATTATTTTTAAACTATGCATCAAAGGTTCTGTATTGAATGTGATTTTTATTACATTATGGTCAGAAAAAAGAGATGCATTTAATATTTCTGCTAATCTACATTTGATTGAGAGATTTTTATGGCCTAATACATGGGCTGAAGCAATTAATAGATTCTGCTCCAGTCCTTTATTTTTACTCTATGCATATCTTTCCACCTGGTATGTTTCTTGAAAGCAACATATTGTGAATTATAATTTCTAACCATTTTCCAGGTGAATTAATTCCATTTGCATTCATAGTTATGATTGCAAACTATGCTTCCTATTCTTCTGTACTTACTCTTCTGTTTTTTTACCCTGTTCCCTATTTAAGTGTCTGTTTTGCATCTGACTATTTGACTGTCTTAATATAAGCTCCTCTTATTATCCACCCCCTACCTCACCTTTCTTTTAATCTCATTCACTTCTACTTTTTCTCTGTTGTGTAAGATGAACTTCTGTGTTCAACTATTTTTATATATGTATTTTTCCTTCTTTAAATCAGTTCAGAGAATGAGGCTTAAGTGTTGCCCACTAACCTTAACTACCCCTTTCATTGTATAAACTTGTGTACCCCATTTGTATGAGATATTTCCCCCTAGTCTTCTCCCTTCTCCTCTCTCCCAACGCATTCCTCTTTACCACTCCTCTATTCTTTTTTTTTAGATCATTCAAACATAATAAAAACCCCACCCAATCTGTCTAATTAGACCCCTCTCTAAGATTTTGGGTGATAATAAAATTCTGAAGGGTTACATGTATCATCTCCCTACATAATAATATAAACAGTTTAATGCTTTTTAAGTTTTTTATAATTTCTCACTCGTATTTATTTTTTAATTTTTCTCTTGAGTTCTGTTTGAATATAAAATTTTCTACTTAGCTCTGATCTTTTCATTAAGAATGTTTGAAAGTCTTCTTTTTCACTAAAAATCCATTTTCCCTATATATGATTATGCTCAGTTTCTAGATCCTTTGCCTTCTGGAATATCATATACCAAGCCCTCCATTTCTTTATGTTGTTGACTGATAAATCTTGTGCGATCCTGATTGTGGCTTCATGGTACCTGAATTCTTTCTTTCTAACTGCTTAACAATATTTTCTCTTTGATCTGGGAGTCCTAGCTTTTGACTGTGACATTCCTGGGAGTTTTCATTTTGGTGTTTCTGTTAGAAGGTAACAAATGTATTCTTTCAATTTCTATTTTACTCTCTAGTTCTAAGATAGCTAGCAGTTTTCTTTTGTAATTTCTTGAAATAGGATATCTAGGCTCTTTTTTTTTTTGTTCATAGCATTAAACTAGGCCAATGATTCTTAAATTATCTCTCCTCCTTGATCTATTTTCTCATTCAGTTGTTTTTCGTATCAGATCTGTTATATTTTATTCTATTTTTTTAGTCCAGATTTCATTTAATTATTTCTTGATGTCATTGGTTTTCATTTTGCCAATTCTAATTTTTAAGGAGCTGTTGTCTTCAGTAAGATTTTGTGTCTTTTTTTGAAAGCTCTTAATTCTGTCTTCATAACTCTCTTGGATTGTTTTTATTTCTTTTCTCATAACTGCCCCTTTTCCTTCTACTACTGTTATTTGGTTTTTAAAAATATTTTCCCTCTATTCCCTTCTTTAGATTTTGCTCCTCTTCGTCCTAGATCAGTGACACATAACTATGTAATGGATGACAGAGCTGCCAGATGCTACCCATTCCTGCTCCTAGCATTAGTACAGGAGTCACCAAGCATCTCTTTCTGCCTTGGGATTCCTTGTTCTAGTGCTCTATCTGGGTTCTCTTTTCATTCCTGGGTGCTGGAATATTCCTGATCCTATTGCTGTCATGGCTGGCATTGCACTCCTTGATAGTCCTCTCTCCAGTGTCTACAGATCTCTTCATCTGTCCTGGGCTGGCAAAATGACTCACTATGACTTTTCTGTAGGCTATCCCAATCAAACTTCAGTTTGATGAATTTTTTAGGTTGTTGTAGAGGAGTTGTGTGTTGGGAAAGGGAGGAAAATTCTAAAAAATGCTGCCTCTCACTCTGTTATCTTGTCTCTACCTGGAGTCTTTCATTTTTAAAGCCATTATTACACCTTATATCAATACACCAAGGACCTTTGATTTCATTGGTATAGGAATATGTTGCCTTCTTTCCTCTCACCCAGTGACCAATTTAGTACAAGCCTCATCATTTCACACATTGATTATTGCATAGTATATAGGATCTCCCTGCCTCAAGTCTCTCTCCACTCCAATTAATTCTCCAGTCAGCCACTAAAGTGATTTTCCTAAAATGCCAGTCTGATCATGTCACCCATCCACTCTATAATCTCCAGTGGCTTCCTATTACTTCAAGGAGCAAATATAAAATGCTCTGCTAGGAATTCAGAGCTCTTCATAACCTAGCTCCCTCCTACTTTTCCAGTTTTTTTACACCTTACTCCTTGATGCATGCTCTTTTTTCCCACAGTAATACTGTCCTCCTGGCCATTTCATGAACTGAGAGAAGCCGTCTCTCAGCTCCAGGAATTTTCTTTGGCTGTCTCCCATAACTGGCACACTCTCTCTTTCACTCCAGCTACTGACTTCCCTGGCTTCCTTTAAGTCCCAAATAAAATCATGTCTTCTACAGGAAACTTTCCTCAACCCCTCTTAATTCCAGTGCTTTCCCTCTTAATCATTTCCTATTTATCCTATATGTAGCTTGCTTTGCATATATTTGTTTGCATGTTGTCTCCCAACTAGATTGTAAGCTCTTTGAGGGAGGGGCAACTTTTTTAGCCTCTTTTTGTATTCCTAGCACTTAGTAGGTACATAGGAGATATTGAATAAATGTTTATTGATTGATAAGTCTTACAGGGTTGCCAGAGGCTCAGAGGGGTTGTGTCTTATCCATGGTCCCACAACTAATTTTGAATCCATGGCTCCTTGACTCTAAATTCAGCAAGTTATTCTCTATGCCACTCTGACTTTCTAGTGTACGGTTTGTTTTTTGAGGGAGTGGGGTGGAGGAGTCCTGAATTATGATTTTATCAGTCTAGTAAATTCCTGGTACAGACTGTTACTCAATCAATGCAGAGCAGCAATTCATCTATAACCTAGAGTCTTAAAGAATTGCCTGGAATGATAAGAAGCCAAGTAGCTTGCCTATGATCAACACAGCTAGTTTGTGCCATGGGAAGGAAATTAAATTATAGATTAGATGAAATATGTAATCCATTCCCCAACTCTCCCTTCTCCCTCCTTCCCTTTCTTTTCTTTTTCCCTCCTCCCCCTCCTTTCCCATCTCACTACTTCCTCTCCCCTCCTATCTTTTCTCCCTATCCCCCCTCCTGTTACTTCCCCTCCTCTTTCCTTTCCTCCTCTTCCTTTTCCTTCTTTGTTGCTTTGTATATATTCCTATAGCTATTCAAAGTTATACAACAGTAATAACAACAGCAATAGAACTTTGTACATGTAGGCACACTGACCTCATTTATATCACTGTGCATGTGACCAGAACTTCTTATAAATGGGATTGTTGTGTGGTATCCTAGCTTTCAATCCTTGACTCAGACCTCTTATTCCTCTCCCCACTCCTTACTCTTGCTTCCCATTGTATTTCCAACAACTGCAGGCTGCCTCAAAGGACTTTGGGTCATACCTCATAATTTCCCTCTCTCCTAGGGACAGAAAAAGACCTGGTAGAAACAATCAGTTTTTCCCTATGGAATACATCTAGGACATTTGCCTGTAGTTTCTCCAATGCCAGATGGCCCTTATTCTCACATAAAATTTAGTGATAAGATCTGTGTATTTCTTTAAGACATTAATTAAAATTATCAAAGCCAACATAGTCAGGTAGAAAATCTAAAGCACATGCAATTAACACAACATCAACTATGGGATTAAACGACTAAAAAGGAAAGAAAGGAAGAAATCTTTATTTTAAATGAGCCAAGCCCTTACCTTTCCTTTTTTCCTTCACTTTCCCACCATATCAAAATCTGAGAGATGTATTGCTCTTATAATGCCCATCAACAGATATTTATTCAGCTCTGGCTATCTGATAGACCCTGGACTCACACAAGAAGTGCTATATAGTACATAATACATAGAGCTCAGTGACCTCAAGGGGATTATAATCTTGATAATGTGCAGTGTGGATTTTGTTAAAATTTGCTTCTCTAGTTTTGATCTGAAAAGTGCCATGGCATAATTTAGAGGGAAGATTTTACTTGATCAATTGCAAGGATTTTAGAATCCTATATTCCATAAAAATGTCTTGTTGATTAAGGGCCTTGGGAGCAGTAACTATAGCTACCATACCAGAGAGAGGTGATTTTCACCCCCTCGCCACCCCTAACATATCTGCTTGGAAAAAAACAAGAAACAAAAAAAGGCAACTGGTTATGCATTGTTTGATTGATTTAGTCATGTACTCACAAGGATGGTAAAATGACCAATGGCTCAATTTTGTGATGATCTATGATTGTAGTCCCATTTGAAAACATCCAGTCTTCCCATCTCAGTTTGCCAGACCCTTCACAAAAATGAGTATGTCTGTTGTACAACTCAAAAGCTGATAAACCCAGTTTAGACTGGGTTGCAAATTTGATGCATCAATGTGCAAACACTCCTGTTAGGCTATATGGAAAATTATGACTTTGTCCTACTTTGATCCTCATCTACATGCATAGCTTTTTAAAAAATTTATCACCATGGAAGACTGCTTCCTGCCCTGGATGTGTGCCTGACCATCATGAAAATAGCAGAAGCATTCTTGGAAGTTACATTATGAATGTGTTTGTTTGTTGTTCTTGTTTTGGGGAGCATTTCCTTATTATTATTCATGCTGATCATTAGAATAGTGACATCTGCTTTAATAGAACAAAGCACAGAGTCAATTCTACAAAACTTTGCAAATAGTTCATGGGACTTGGAAAAAAATTAAGCTAACTTAATGGTGTGGAAGTGTTTCTCTCTCAATCCTGATCATTTCTGAATTTGCTCCAAATACTTATTCCAATAATTTCACATTTCCTCTTAAGCATTTTTGCTATACTATTTATTTGGTTTGTTTCCCAGTCTTTTTTTCTTTCTTACAATAACAATCCATTGCCGGAACTTAACTGCATGCAATGGATGGGGGAAAACATTTATAGGGTTTTATAGCATACTAATCCATGATATCTCTAAGAAGAAAACTAGCATCTATATCTTCAACCAGAGGAAGAGTATGGTTAGAAGCTTGAGAATATCAGCAAACAAGAACAACAAAAATTCTCATCAAAGAATCATATTATGAAGGTAGTTATTGCAATTTCAGAAAACGTATTTTGCAATGAAGACATTTTCTATTGAGGGATAAAAATACCCTCATGTTTAAAGAGAATGTGTTTCCTCATTTCCTTTTCCACATATTCTTTATCCAACATCTGTTCAATCATTGAAAAAAACACAGTTCCTTTTCTACCTTCTATTACCTTCTATTGCTTTGAAAAATTAGAAGGGTATTTGCTAAAGCCAAATCTGGTATGTAAAGGGCACAGCACATATCTTAGGAGGGACATATCTTTTGGCATTACATTGTACACTACCTATGAAGAATGCTTCCTTTTATATTCTAAAATTGAATTACCATCAGCAAAATCTCAGGACAAAACTATTGTAGTGGTAAGAGAGTCAGAAAGAATCTGAATGAAATAAGGAGAATTTTTGTAGGAATATATTTGATTGCCCTCAGTAAGGAAGGAATAATTTAAGAATTCTTGCATTGCCGAGGCATTGGAAAGAAAAGGAAGAATTGCTTCCAGGGGAGATGGGAGGTTCATCAAAGATTGCATGTAACTCCATAACATTCTTGTCTTTTTTTTTCAGCTAAAGACAAGGTTTATTAGAATATACATCATATTGGGCAGACTCTTAAGGAATCTGAACATTGCTGAGCTTTTGGCTAGATTTTAAGAATCCGAGCACCTTAATGGAGACAAGATGGACCTTATATACAGAAAAACTGTGGGAGGGATCTGGGAGTTGCCAAGTAGTTTGGGGTGACTGGAGGAGGGGTCTAAGAAAGATCTGGATGGGAGTGGTCAGTAAACTGGGGTGAACAGAATACCTGGGACCTTGACCACTTGGCCAAGGGAGAATGGAGTCTAGTTAGTATTAAGGGTGGGAAGTGGCCATCTGGAAGTAGATTGGGCATAGGCAATAATGAAAGGCCAGTTGATAGGATATAGCCTCAGGGCCAGAGATTTGGCCATGTGGGAAAGCTCAAGGTTTTTCCTTTTTAAGGTCCAGGCCCCATTTTCATCATTCTGTCCTCAAAAAATGGGACCCAAATTTTTGGGGTAAGGGGTGAAGGTCTTGGCTTCTGAAACTACTTCCTTCTGGCAAGGGGCATAGAGGTATCCCTGCCTTGAGGGGGTCCCAAAAAGGAGGTTGACTGTAACTGAGCACAGCCTACATTCAGAGAACAAGGGGGGGACATTATCTGGTACCCGCTGTTTGCTACCAACTGTAGGTGAATGGCCTGAAGTCTTCCAGGCTTGGGTGGAGAAGAACTTGGGGTTTGGCAGCTTTCCAGTATGGGCCACCAAAATGTTGAGGTTTAAGGGTGCTGGGACCCCAAAATCACAACACATGGGTCCTTCCTGAATGAATTTTACCCAAACTTTCATTCAGCCAAAGACAAGGTTTATTAGAACATCCGTCACGTTGGGCAGACTCTTAAGGAATATAAATGTTACTGAGCTATTGGCTAGATTTTAAAATTTTGAGCAGTAGCTAGATTTTAAGATTCTGAGCCAACATTCTTGTCTTTCACTAGTGTTTAATTGATGCTTTCTATAATTCAACTATTAGGAGAACCTGGGTTATTCTATAGACCACATCTTCACTGGAACTCCAGGTAGTTGACTCTATATAAATTAGGCCAAAGCACAAGAAACAGAGGAAAAAACACATACATTTAAGTGAATTCACATATTGAAAAAAAATCTGTCACCACAAGCTGTGCTATGACTAGTCTAAGTATCTTTTCTCTACTGTGCTATTTGGGGACTGATTATGTGAGGGTTGTGAGATATTGTTGGTGAGGGAGGAAAGATTAAGTAAGAAAGGGTTAAGGAGAAATAAAACTACCCGAGAGACATGGTAAGCAACAGAATAAATGGATTTCTAGTCCAACACCTTTTACTTATTTTGGTAAAATTACATCACAAAAGCAATTTGTGATTTATACATGCTATGTATACATTTTGTACAGTCAACTCATTTTTGCTAAGTCTTGTGTGGAGAAAAAAAAAGGGACACAAAGAATCCAAGGCCAGGATAAGGCCATTTGGAAAGTGAGGCCTTGCAAGTATCCCATAGTACATCCAGGTGTATTGCCCAGATGGCACAGGTATAAAACCCATGAAATGGGAAAAATGTGATTGTGAGGGCTATTAGGACTGTTCTACATTCATAATACACTTATCCCAGGAGGCAGCCGTGCAGCTGTTATACATCTCCAGGCTTGTACTTTTACTTGTACTTGAAGAGATATTTAAGATTTATGATGATGGGTATCTTTTCCCCATAAAGACTACAAAATAGGAAAAGTTACCAAGGGTACAATCTGGTGATGAAGTGTATTCACCATGGATTATTGCACTCAATGAATAAGTGAGATATGCAAAGTTTCTCAATGTTATCAGCTGTCGAGGAATAGTAAATATTTCTTGTTTTTCACTGGTCTACCCTGGTAGGGCCGTTGCCTTTTGTGAAGTGTTTGTGTGAAGAGCAAAACTGAAAGAGCATAATGAAATATACTCCCTCTTCCAAGTATAGATAGTTAAAAACTTGGCCTATAGTGTGTACATGACAGCATAATGATGAAGTTGAAAACTAGTATCATGTCATTTTAAATTTAAACAGCATTTATCTGTTTGTGAAGATGTTTATGTTTCCTATTAAAAGATCTTTAAAGAGTACTTCCTGAGCTTAGTTCTTCTTTTTTTGGGGGGGCAGTCATCAAAAAATTTCTTGAATAATTAGCTTTTTGTGTTTTGAAATAGTTTAATTAATTTTGGTGGTGGTGGTATTTTAGATCTTCTGGCATCCTGAGTAGACCAGTGGAGCAAATGTCCATTGACTATCCCTCATTCTCTCCATATGACCAGACTGTTCTCTTTTTCCATCACATATTTCATTGATTACAGCCTTTACCCCATTTCTTTGTAATTCTTCACTTGTAATATACTGCGGCCTGCTCATTTCTACAATGCTCAAGCAATGAAATGCATAAGTGGTGTTTAGTAAATGATGAAATTATGAAAACAACCAAAAGGTAATGAGGGCACTGAATCTAGATTCAGAGTTTTTTGTGTAGTCATTTAGTCCTGTCTGACTCTTTGTGACCCTGTGGACCATAGCACACCAGACACAATGTCCATGAGATTTTCTTGGCAAAGATACTGGTGTGGTTTGCCATTTTCTTCTCCAGGAGATCATCTTTTCTCAAAACTCTCCACTATGACCTGTCCATCTTGGTAATCCTGAATGGCATAGCTCATAGTTCCATTGAGCCATGTAAGCCCCTCTGCCACAACAAGACAGTGATACAGGAGGGGATTCAGAATACCTGGGCTCGAATTCTAGCTCTGCTACTACTACTTGTGTAATCCCAGGCAAATCATTTAACTTCTCTGGGCCTCAGTTTCCTCATCATAAGATGAAAGGGTTAGAGATGACCTCCAGCTCTAATCCTTTTATTTTATAATCCTATGAATGCAGAAGAATTCTACTCCTCAAGCAAAGATCGTGTACACTGTATTGAAATTTCAAATTGGTACATTAGCCATTTAGACCACCATGATAGCACAGTGTGGGGGAATTATGCTGGAAGGGCTGCTTTTTCTCTAGCACTTCACTTAGTGGCTCCAATGATTATAGTGAAATAAATCAACTGTTAGCAGCCATAGACAGCTATTTAAATCTGAAGCTTGAACATCTTAATTGGTCTGTTAAAAGTTAAAGAGTCAAAGTCATGTTAGGTACATAAAGCTACTTATGTGTATATTGTATCCCATGGCTAAGAAAGCGTTCTATCATTCTCTTCATTCATTTTGCTGTTTGTGAATACTTTATTAGTAAGAAGACAGCACAAGTACAAAATTCAAGCTAAATATTACCGTACAGATCAATTTCCCAGCTACTGCAAGCTTGAAGTATACATATGTATGTGTGTGGGGAGGAGGTTATTTATATAAGCTTGGGGCAATCAAGACTTTAATTTTAATATATTATAATCATGAATCAAAATCACTGTTTCATATTCCCTGACATAGACCTGGTCACAATTGGTTGAACAATGTATCACAATTAACGTTGGTATAGCCTTTGCTGTCCATTTTGAGTTATGTGGACAAAATAATCAGCTTTCCAAGGAAAATGCTGGTCTTCAGAATCATCTTTTCTTTCTGTCTGGGGTTTGGTCCTTTAATTCCATCTAAAGGTAGGAAATATATATATGAAATAAGAATGAGAGAATGAAACAGTGCAAGAGCTACAATCAACAATTTCTCCAAGCTTTCTTATTCTCAGAGGAAGTATAGTAAAATACAGAGAATGGCAAGAGTAATGGTTTTGTAGTCAGAGGACCAAAGGTTCAAATCCTACCTAGGTCACCTACTACCTTAGTAGACTCTGAACAAGACACTTAACCCCTCTTGTTCTCAGTTTCTTCATCCATAAAATGAGGGGATTGGACTAGACATTCTCTTCCAGTTCTAAATCTAGGAATCCTCAAGTCTATGCAGTCTTTATAAAGGCATCATCACTAGTTACCAGCTGGTGAAGGCTTGATTATTCTATAAAGCCAAGTTCTGAGATCCATAAAAGCAACAGGAAGCCAGAAAAAGTACCTGCTGAGGTTAAGAAATCATCCTTGAGCTTGCACTGGATGAGCAGTTAGCTATGGGCTATATAATCCCTAGAATCTAAGGTCTCCTTAAAATCCATTAAGACACTATTCCCCTTAGACCAGTAGTTAGTTTCACCAATTCACAGCTTTATGACCTATCCAATTAATATGAGTAATATCCTGACTTCCACTCATAAAAACAATATCTCTCTCTCAATACTTCTGTGTAATTTGCAGATATACTACAAAGAACTAATTTACAGAACAAAGAGATGTTATTTAAAATGTTATTCCTGTGTATGGTGCCCTAGTAGTAATCAATAGTCCTTTTAAAGTTATCAGTAGTTTGCAGTTTGTGACTTATTTACAATATTTAAAATATAAATATGTGATTTTAAAAGGTTTATTACATTCTTAATTGCGATTTTAATTTGGTCTTAGGACCAACATTTTCCCCCCCATGGGGACACATCTCCACTTTTATAACACAAGTCAGTGGGGGAACATTACCTCGCTTTGGAGCCAAATTGTCTTGTGATGTGTCTACTATGTAAAGTGAAGTACACCCATACTAAGAGTTGTGAATTATAAGCATGGGAATTATTTGCAGATTGTTTTGACCACACTTTAATCTTGGAAAATTTAATCTTAGGTAAGTTCCTTATCCACTATAATCTTGCATTATTTCTTTGTGGGGTGTAAGAGAAAGAGCATTACACTTCATGTCAGACAATAAAGGTGGGAGTCCTGTATCCAGCCAAGATACAACGTGCTTGTGGTAGGAGCTTAAGTGAATGACTTTATTTTTTTGTTCCTTATTGTTCCTTATTTTTAAAATGATGCTACCTTTCTCACTTGATTTTTTTTTTCAAAAAAGAAGAGTGTTCTATAAACTATCAAAGCAGCTAGGTAGCCCAATGGATAGAGTGCTAGGCCTGGAAGAAGACTTCAATTCAAATCCAACCTCAGATGCTTATTAGCTGTGCAACCTTGAGAAAATCACTCAAATGTAAAATGTGGATAATAATAACCCCTACCTCCCAATGTTGTTATAAGGATGAAATGAGAAAATGTTTGTAAAATGCTTAGCGCAGTGCCTGGTAAGTGCTTAATAAATGTTTATTCCCTCTCCTCCACTTCTACGAAATGTTTTTCAAAGACAGTTAGATGATAAAATGGATGGGGTGTTGGACTTAGAGTCAGGAAGACCTGAGTTCAAATCCAGCCTCAGATACTTTCTAGGTATGTGATCCTGGCAAGTAACCTAACCTCTGTCTGCCTCAGTTTACTCATCTACAAAAATGGGGATAATATTAGCACCTACCTCCCAGAGTGGTTTTGAGGATAAATAAGATATTTGTAAAATACTTAGAAAATTTTAAAGTATTTTATAAATGCTAGCTCTTATTATAAAATGTGAATTTTATGATTAATAGTATTATTAAATAATGTGTTCCTTAAGTTACAGTGAGATATATTTTGCTACTCTTAGATTTTAAGCTCCTTGACATTAAGTATAAGGTCATATAGAAGATAACAGATTTAGAGTTTTCTTAATATGGAATCTGAGACCCTGCAAATTAATTTACTTGCTTAAGATCATGAAACTTTTGAATATCAGAGCTGGGATTTGATTGGGCAGCCAAGTGGTTCAATGGATAAATGGAATACTGGACTTTTTTTCTGGAAAATTTTGTTGTTGTTCAACTATTTTGACTCTTTGTGACCCCATTTGGGATTGTCTTGGCAAAGATACTGGAGCAGTTGCCATTTCCTTTTCCAGCTCATTTTGCAGATGAGGAAATTAGGGCAAACAGGGTTAAGTGACTTGTCCAGGGTCACACAGCTAGTAAGTGTCTGAGGCCAGATTTGAACTCAGGAAAATGAGTCTTCCTGACTATAGGCATGGCATTCTACCCACTGCACTTCCTAGCTGCCAGATAACTAGGAAGATCTGAGTTCAAATTGGGCCACAGGACCGTGTGGCTCTGAGTAAGTCATTCAATATCTTTCTGTATCAGTTTCCTCATCTATAAAATGGGAATAATATTAATAATACCTGCTTCTCAGGATTTTTGTGATGATAAAATGTGATATTTATAAAGCTCTTTGTAAATTTAAAATACTACGTAAATTCTAGCTGTTACTATTTGAATCTGAAACCTAGTCTTAATTTCACCCTACTATTTTAACTTCTCATTTTTGTATTTTTCACATTGCTTATCTTATATGTGGTGATAGTCTTTCAACAAATAGCTGTTCAGTGAATGCACTAGTTGGGTGGCCTGGCCAAAGAATAGCCATCAATGAGTGAATATTGTCTCTCGTAGATTATTCCAGGGATATGCCCTTGCCCTGTGCTGTTTAAGAGGTTAAAACTCAATGATCAATGATCAAACAACTGTTTGAAAAGTACAGCATAGTTAAATAAAGATTGTTGCTTTTTATAATTGGAAGGGAAGGTAAGTTAATGTGTTTTAAAATGATAAGGGAAAGATGAGTCACCAGAATACCAAGTTATAATCTTCTGGGAATCTTGACTTGCCAGTTTAAAGAAAGGTAAGAAAAGGAAAGTAAGGCAGAACAGAAAATGAAAGTGCAGTCTTCATTCTTTGGCCACCCCATTCATTGTCTCTGCTACATTAGGTTGCATTAAGACAGGTTTCCTGAAACATGGTTCCCAGAACAAAGGAGTAGATAGTTGTATCCTTTTTACTGCTCACATAAAATCTGGAGTATGGTAGTTAGTCTGGGTGCCATTTTTAAGAAAAGCAAGTTACATTCAGGAGAGATCAAGCCAAGATGACAAGGGCACTTGAGACCATGTCATACAAGGGGCAATTGAAAGAATAAGAATGTATAGTTTTGAAAGAAAAAAAAAGATACTGGGGACATGTCAGTTATCATTATTTGAATGACTTTTATGCGGAAGCACTGGGGATTAGTCTGTTTCTGCTTGTCTCCAGAAAGAAGAATCAAGAGAGCTGGAAGAATTTGCAAAGAATATTTATTTTTGACATAAGAGAAGGTTTTCCAACAATTGGAACTATGCAACAGTTGGGATAGGTTATATTGGGAGTTAGGTGTTGCCTTTCCTTGTTGGGTTACCAGGACGCTATTGAAGAGATGGGTTCAGGGATGAGCTACTCTAGATTAGATATGTCAAACGTACAGCCCATTCCTGAGTGTGACCTGGGAAATAGTTAAAAAAGTAAATAAAAATACAATATAGATGATATTACATTTTCAAACAAAATCAGTAGGCAGCCCATAAGAGTCCTTATATGTGGATTAATGGCCCTCATTCCTATTTGAGCTTGATAATATTGCTCTTGATCAATTCTGACATTCCTTCCAACTCAAACATCATGTGATTCTATGAATGTTCCTCTCCTTGAGAGGTTTCAATCTTATTGAGGCATCAAGTCATTTACCCTTTCTCACACAAGTTCTGTGAGGCAATTCATTGCCCAATGAGGAAACTCACTGCACCAGTGCAGATTGGCTCCTGCTTTGCAATTTGTATTTTTAGAGAGTTGTCTGCTACACCAAGAGCTTAAATGACATTCTCAGGGTCACACAGTGTTAGGGTGGATCTAGATGTTTCTGAGAGTCAATAATAAGCTCTCTCTTCATTATGCAACATTGCCTTGTAGACACATATATAAAAAGTTAAATAATGAAAGAAACCAAAACATTTGATTTACATTGTTTTCTATACTATATGTAAAGACGTTCAGAGAAATACCTCTACCTTCAGAGCTTGTTATAGTTTTTGGAGCCAAAATCTGTAACAATAAAAGCAGTGGTCTTGTTGTCTGAGTTTCAGTGTAAGTTCATGGGATCACTTTAAACTGATACTCAGGGAATTTAAGTGACTTGCCCAAAATAACCTAGGTATTATGCTTCAAAAGTAGAATTTGAATTCAGATCCTCTTCTCACATTAAGCATTTGTATGATTTTTGCCAAGTCTCTGCCCCTCTCTAGGCCCAGGTTTCCTTATCTATAAAATCAGGTGATTAGAATAAGTGACCTTAGAAGGTTCCTTCTGGCTTTTATGTTCTGTGGCCTGTTATTTCATTATCTGCTTAAGGCTTTTGTTCCAAAGTTGTCAACTTATCACTGTGTTATAAAATCAATCAATCAATTCACAAGTCTTATTAAGCGTCTACTAAAGTGCCAGGCATGATGCTAGGTGATAGAAATATAATTACAATATTTCCTCACAAGCAACTTACATTCTAGCAGCAGAAATAATAAGTACATGCAAATTGTACAAAACACTAATATATGTGTGCATGTATGTATGTATACACACATATATAGATAAATACATATGAAGCACATATATATACCCACAGTAAATGTACAGATAGTAAATGCAGACATATACAGAGCAGTTAACTAAATGGTAGTTAGGAAGGGAGGGCATTAGCAGTTGGGGGAAATGAGAGGCTTTATGTAGAAAGCTATGTTTCAGCTGCTGCTTGAAGGGAGAGAAATGGGTTCTATGAAACTGGGCTATTTATCCTACTGCTTAACTTGGCCACTATGCCTTATTATGGGAAGGTGGATCTGGCTGGCTTAAAAGAAGCCCAAATTTTTCTCCACTAAAAAACAAAACAAAAGCCTATCAGCCATAAATGTAATAGTAGAGTAAATTATGTCAATGAGTCTATAAAAGGCTTCTGTTCAAATCCTGGAACAGTCTGCTGTGATTAGCCCAGATGTGAGGCTACACATTACATTATTGGAGAGAAGATTTTCCATGTATTCTTTCTGGTCCTTGCAACAATCCTTTACTAATGTGTTTTTATGAAGTATTGATATTTGAAAGAATCAACTTTGATCAATCCAATATCATTTATTTGTTTGTTGTGTTTTCTTGTGTATCTAGTGGTCTTCATAACACATTCAACTATTCTGCATAGTCCTCGTATACTTCCTAAACAAAAAAAAAATTATATTTCTGTAACCTTGTTTAACTTTTCAATATCACTAATGCTAAAAATGAAACTTTGAAAATATATCACATATATAATAATTCTTCCCAAATTCAGATTATCCCTTGAATACCACAACATTTCTACTACCATACCTTTCTTGCTAAGTATGTGATATGAACCATGACATTACAATCTTAAAGCTGTAACAAGAATGAGTTATGTTTGTACTATTTCCCATTCTCATTATATTCTTTGTCACACAATGAATTAATGTTGTGCCATTTTCTATTCTCATTACAATCTTTTCCTTATGAATGGGGTATCAGAATTTTAATGTCTTTTGTAATCTGTGAATTATAGTAGTGTGTTTTGTTATAGTACTATGACCTTGTTAATATTTTGCATTTTGATTGGCTAGCCCATGTTGTATGTGATATATAAGGTAAGGTTAGAATGACTGGCCAATCAAATAATTCTTATTGTATTTGATTGTTTTATTTTAGTGAATTGATGAAAAATTTTGCAAAATCTTAATATTTTATACCCTTTTAAAAACTCAAGATTTATAACCTTGTGATGGTATATTAGCACATTTCTGTATAAGAAAAATGGATAGTGACTTTCCCTTAAAATGAGACAACTGCAGAGCAGATGAAGTTTCAGGTTATAAGGAAACATTAAAGGATTTTTTGTCCTTCAGACTTCATTACTTATCTAATCTAATGACCTCACCAGTGTTTTGATTTTAATACAGTATTTAAAACTTAGAGCTATTTTTTCTTTGATGCCTACTTGAGATGGTGAGGTTTTTTTCCTTTCTTTCAAATTTCATGTATGTAGGGATACATTTATAACACATAAATCTGTGCAAAGTCTGAGCATTGTGCAAAACCTAAAATTGAAAACAAAATTGCCCAGCACGTTTAATTGGTTCTAATAAAAACAACATAAATGGTTTTTTAGCCATTTGATTGGACTTTATTTGTACTTGCCTTATCCTGTTAACTTGACTTTTTGTTTCTGTTTGTTTGTTTTTAGAAATTGTACTGGTATAGAATGTTATTTTGCTTATGAGGTTTGCTAGTAAGACCATTGTGGGAATGTTTCAATCTTGGTCTGCTTTTGGAGCAGAATGTTCCACGTTTCTATGTTCTAATAAAAAAAATTATGTGATTGCCAAAAATTATTTTGATTTCATGTTTATCAACTCCTAAACTTCATGTAGCTATTTTCCCCAGGTTGTAGATCTACTTTGTTCCATTATATTTGAACTGAATCTATCTATCTATCTATCTATCTATCTATCTATCTATCTATCTATCTAATCTATATCCATATCTATAAATATCTGTAAGTATATAATGTATGATATATATACACATGCACACAGTTACATGCATACATACATATCTGTCCTATCTCTCAGAGAAAAGTACATAAATTTATATAATGTATGTGTTTGCATGTTTACATTTATGTATGTATATATATATATATGTATGTTTATATGTATATATGTATTTTTCCCCTAGAGATAGGTGCTTATGGCTTGGAACAGACTTTGATTTAAAATGCACTTAGTATAATAGTAGTAGTTCCTATTGAGTGTGACTGACAGGTAACCTCTTTATGGTCAGTCAGGGTTTGTGAATACTACATAGAATAACAGAATAATCTTTGCTACTTCAATATATCTATAATATCATCAGTGTGGGCATTTTCTCCAATGGTACAAAATGCAACCTATTCATTTCCTCCTATAAATGTTACACAGAGAGTCTACTCAACGAGTTGGGTCCTTACTCTATGCTTCTTGATATTAAATGAATTTCAGTGACTTATCCTTTGCTCTCAATCCATGAGTGTTCTAAATTCCTTTTTGGGGGGTCGTATTGGATGATATTCTTGCTATTGTTTTTTCTTCCCTGTGGTTTTTCATTGCTGACACAATGTAACTTATTCATATCCACCACATACCTTCGAGTGACCCTGAAATTTAACTCATAAGAAAATATATTTCCTGACTCATAACTATATAGTTATCATTGCCTGTAAGAATATTTTTAAAAATAGGCTTTTTTTTTTAGAGAGATACTTAAGGTCACTAAAAATACTGCATAATTTCCCAAAGGCAATCCGGTCTGCCTTTTTCATATTCTATTCTGGATTTACTTCTTTATCTATCCTTCAATGGCCTCAAAATTGTGTTACCTACTTGAAACTACTCTGTATATACTTCCCATAGTTCAGCTACCCTTTTCATCTTTGTCCTCTTTAATAATATTTCTATTTCCTTAGGCAGCACACCTAGGACTATGGTATTAAAACCTAAAATATTGGCCATATTTTCATTAATGGGGGAAATATTTTGCTGGAGAATTTTTGACAGATTTTTTTTTGGATCAATTTGTTGTGTTTTCAATTTCATCCTTAATTGCTCTCAGGGTGATTTGTCTTAGTCAGCTCTCTTGTCAAGCTTTATATAAACATTTTACCCCCCCATCTACTGCCTTGTGAATTGATTCTGCTCATAATTTCCTATCTTCTTCCTCCATAAGATTTTACAAGCAAGTTGAAATTCTATGTGGTATTGACTTTATCTTCTATATCTCCACTCTTAGCAAGGATATTTGGCTGAGATACTTTCTAGCTTCTTTTAGTCTCCTTGATGTATCAATTTATATCAGCTAAATTTTCTTAGAAAATGATAATTATCTGTGACAATGTCTGTTATTTTACTCATTTTCAATTTTTTTTTTGCTATCAGAAGGCTGAGATCAAATTGGATCGACCAGAGTTGTGCCCACTACCCATTCTCAGTTTTATTTTTGTACCAGCTTGTTGATTTTTGTTTTTACAAATAAGTTGATGTTTTGAATGTACAAAGACAGCAGATTTAGAAATAACTTCCACATCCATCATTAATCTTATTGAAATATCAGGAAAAATCATAATAAATAATCTCAGTCCTAGAGAACAGACAAGGAAATAATGTCCTTTTGGTAGAGAGTTGGAGGCCCTGTATACAGAACACAGTACACATTAATGGAATTGGTTAGTATGTAAATTGGCTTAACTTCAGTGTTTATCTTTGTTAGAATGAAGAGTTCAAAGAGGAAAGAGGGCTATTGATTATAGGAAAATGAGTATCATCCAAAAAGGACAACAATGAAACTCTTTGTTCTCTCCCTGCCTTCTCTCCCTCCCTCTCTCTCTCTCTCTCTCATACACACACACACACATACACACAATTTCATTTTTTGTAATGTTATTTAGTATGCATAACATCCAGAATATACAGACCATCTTCTTGAAGAAATATTGGTCATATATAGATGTGAAGTTTCCCTATTGTCTGTTATTCTTTGATTTCTCTTTTTTCTCTTACCTAGACCACATTTTCATATATACACACACACATACACACACACACATATATATATATATACACACACACACATATATATATGCACACATATATACATATATATGTATATATATGTATATACATATATACATATATATATGTATATGTGTATATATGTATGTATGTATATATATATACATACATACATACATACATACATATATATATACATATATCACCATGCTAAGCTCTGCTTTGAAGTTAACAAGTATTAAATCTTATGCTGATTTAATTTGGAGAGTCTTATCAAGTTCACAGAATTTCTTAAACTCATCTTGTGCAATATATATCAGCATATAAGCTGTGATTATATTCATGGTGGTCTTTTCTGCAAATGCTTGTTGTGTGGATTGCAATATGAGATGACTAAGTATTATATGACATATTATTTCTTGTTGCTTTTGGATACATGATAAAACATATTCTTTTATTTGCCTCTCTAAGGAGAACCTATGAACCATCTTTCCAATTGACTACCTCTACCTTTCATCTTCTGGTTTCATTTATAGTGAAAATATCAAGATTTGTATGCTTCAGTTAATTCAGTCATATGTCACCGGACAAGGATCTCACATTTAGTTTGCCAACAGCTGCTCTAATGTTTATAAACATTTTAAAAAAGGTGTGATTCTTAACACCCACTGCCACCTTTTCTGGCATTAGCACTCCAAAACCAGAAAGGGACCAAAAAGGCCATTTTTGTATTTTTTTTATTGCTTTATTTGGTTTATTATGGTTTATTATGGACAAAACTTTATCACTCATGCATTTAAATTTTGAAAAAAGCCTAGAAAAACACATCCTCTTAGAAAATATCTGTTCAGGTACCATTCTTCAGCAACTATATTTCTGATAATTGGAGATCACTGACCAATAAATTGCATACCAAAATTTATCCCTAAAAATTAATTCCAAATAACATAGTATGGGAATAAAATAACAATTCTGAAATGACCAAGGAAATCTTATAGAAGGAGGCAAGGACAGAAGATGCTTTTGCCTTATCACTTTTGATCCTCACAACAACTGTATGCCTATCAGGCAGGTATTATGAGCACTATTGTCTCCATTTTACAGATGAGAAAACTAAGACTCAGAGAGTTAAAAGGACCTGCCCGTAGGCACATGGTTAGTAACTGCTATATACAGGATTTGAATTCAGGTCTTTATAACTCTTTTCTAACTTTAAGTCCAGCACTCTGTTTTTTGCTGCCTCTGCATTGAAACACAGGTGGTTACAAATGGAACCAATAATGACCTTAAAACTTTTGAAATTAAGCCTTGATTTATATTACATATTTGAACTATCCCACATAGGAAGTAACATACGTATCTGCACATATATTTATAAATATACACACATAAACCTTGCCCTTTGGAGGTAGGTGAAGACAGAAGAGAACAGTAGCAGTCTGCCTCTCTTGCAAACTGTCTTTTGGGGGCCCTGAAATCAGAGACATTTTGTTAGCCTGTGTTATAAAGCTAATCCAGTCCTACCTATGTAATCCTTACTGTTTAACATTTTACGTGTCTTTTCAAGTGCTAAAGGGTTTTGTGAAATATACATATAATTCATGGTAATTGCAGATGTTCCATTGGCCAAGCCTGTTATAATTATCAGGATACTTGTTTCATGGTGTTTCGGCAAGTGTCCACAAGCATTGCCTTCTCAATTCCCAATTTCATAGACTGCATGTGGAACTCTTTCAGTCACCTAATTACAGATTTCACTTTGATGTTCAATTTTGACATTTGCTTCAGCTGCTCTGTCAGAGCCACATACCATAATTATTATTTTTTTTTCCGACGTCAGTATTTGTGACATCTCTCCCAAGTAATGGAACTCTTATCAACACGTTCCATGGTATTATTCATTTGATCCAAAGGAAGGCTATCTGGCTTGTTGGACAAAGATCATGAGCTAGTTATTTTGGTGCCATTTCCATATAAGGTG
The DNA here is from genome assembly GCF_003287225.1 of Phascolarctos cinereus. NCBI lineage: Eukaryota > Metazoa > Chordata > Mammalia > Diprotodontia > Phascolarctidae > Phascolarctos > Phascolarctos cinereus. The sequence goes on along the minus strand of NW_027556180.1, from coordinate 116,692,611 downwards.
CATTACAAAATACATAAATCAAAATCTATCTGCCCCCAGGGGCTCCTAGTTGCACGCACAAAATGTAATGTGTAAAAGCATTTCAGAGATGAGAAAGTACACTTCTGAGGAGCCTGCTCTCAACCTGCTGTGTCAAATTGGAGAATTTCCTTACTCCCTGTGAGAATAAAGGTCCTTTATCACACTAAAACATCTTTAAATGTGCATGAGACTACTTCTTGCCTGTAAATCTTTTATTCAGCAAATCATCCATACTCCAGAAATAATGTAGGTTTTATGGCAATTATAAGTTTTTGGTTTGTCCCCATACTTTTAAATGCCTTTTATTTTCATAGTTGGCGTGCTGTAGTTTGCTGCACTGTTATCAAGATACTACAGGTAGCTTATTTTGCTCTTTCTCTTCATTCCTGAATAAATCTTTTATATGTAATGTGTAATTTCCCAAACATTTTCATTTTCTTATATTGGCATCATTTAATTTTCTGATCATAAATTATACACCTCAGTTTTGAAGTGACTTAACTCAGTTTGATTAGCTTTCTTTAAAATGAGGAACTTTGAGGCCATTTATTTAAGTGTTTTCTCAAGTTAACTATTGCTCAGATTTATTAAATTTTGCATTTGTTTGTGATCAAACTTGCATTTGCATTAAAACATAAATTCTAGACTTTTTAAGATGTTGAACTTTCCAGCTATCGGATAGGAGAAATCACAGATGTTTCCAGAGGTTTCTGCCATCTCCCTAAATGTTTTGTGCATAGTAGAATTAATTTTTTAATTGCATGACAAATTTTAAATCAAATACATTCAGCAAATAGAGTAGTGAAGGGAAATGAAAGCATAATCATGGATGAGTCAACTCATACTCAATTCTTCATTAAAACCTCATTTGCAAGATAACCTCAAGGTGCCTCACCAGTTATAGGAGAGTCTAGGGAGCAAGCTATTCAATAATAATACTCTTTCAACTTGTCCTACACTATTAAGGGTGATCAAATGGTCATGGTGTCTTCCTTAGTCTCCCTTAAGGCTGAGTTGTGCCCTCTGGCATGCCCTCAAATTTCCATCAACTTTAAAGGAAGTTGTGAACACACATCAGAAGGAGGAGTTCTATTTGGAAATTAGAAAGCAGACCAAATAATAGCAGCACTCCAATACACTTCCACTGCCCTAGATCCCTCTCTCAGATAGCATGGAGTTCAGGTTTTTTAAATTTTTGAAATTAATTTGATTGTACCGTTCAGGATCATAAGTCTAAGTACTATTAGAATCTAGTTTTGTACTTGTTTGGTTCACATTCTCCTAAAATTAAAGAATGTTGGAGGAGGCATGACTATCAAGGGATCATCCATCAGTTTTAGACCTAGTTGGCATCATAGATGGAATGCTGGTTACTGAGTCATAAAGACCTGAGTTTAAATGTTGTCTCAGATACTGTCTAGCTATGTGACTCACAAGAACTGGGTGAGGCACTTGAACCTTTCTCAGCGTCATTTAACTCATCTGTAAAATAGGAATGATAACATTTACCCCACCAGGCTATCATAAGGATCAAAAATGATGACACATGAAAAGTGTTTTATAAACTTTGAAGTGCTATGTGAGTCTTAGCTATCATTCTTGTTGTTGTAGCTTTTGTTATTCATAATTTCTAATGTACTATCACCACAGATGGAGGGGAAAGGAATAAGCATTTATTAGATGCCTACTATGTGCTCGGCACTATGTTAAGCACTTCATAAATATTTTCTCATCTGATCCTTGCAAAAACCCTATGAGATAGATACTATAATAATCCCCATTTTTATAATTGAGTAAACTTAGTCAGACAGAGGTTAAGTGATTTGCCCAAGGTCACACAGCTAGTTAGTGTCTGAAGCCAAATTTTAACTTTCTGTGTCCTGGCCTACTGCTCTATCTATTGCATCACCTAGCTGCCTATGTAGGTGAGTCAATGAGAATCACAGAATTTCAGATTTGAAAGGGACCTCAGAGTCCCCTAAGTTCCCTTTCAATTCTATATCTATGACTCTGTGACTCTGTGCTTCTCTTAATGAAGCCTAACATAACTTTGGAATTTTTGTTTTTCATTTGTTAACTCATTGGGCTTTCATTCTGCTAGAAATCTCAGTTCTTTCACAGGCAAACTTCCATCTAGCTATGCCTTCCTTGCCTCATTCTTATGAATTAAATTTTGAACCAACAAAGACTTTAAACATCAGTATTTTATTTCATTTTACTAATGAAATCCTTGATTCAAAGGGTCAACTGTATGGGCCTTTTTCTTCATTGATGGAGATTGATTACTGAGTTGGTGAGAGTGGGAGAAAAGAGAGATCCTGGACTCATTTGACTTCCAGCTTTAAGAGAGAAGTCATGGTATTCCAATCTCTCTTCAGATCGCCAAAGGATACTGTGGGAAAAAGCCAATATGTGAAAAAGCAAATGGTCTTTAACATGTCTCTATCCCTAGCTCGTTACACTAGAGGCTCTGGGGAATTTCTTCTTGGATGAGATCTTGGACTCTTTTGGCTGAGCTGAGTTACCTTTCCCAATGGGAAAACTCATTCACTCTGTGTATTATCTGGTATGTCATGATCACCACCACCACCACCACCATCACCATTATCATCATCATGAACATTTATGTAATGCTTAGTATGTGCCAGGTGCTATGCCAAGCACTTTACAATATGATCTCATTTGATCCTCACAACAAGCCTGGCATGTAGGTGCTATTTGTATCCCTCTTTTATGTAGGAATAAAATGAGGAAAATAGAAGTTAAATGACTTATCCAGGGTCACACAAAAGAACAACACAAAATTCTTTTCCTGATTCCTAATTTTCTATTAACTTGAATAAAGGTGTTTCTTTGCTATTTGCTTTATTAATTGTGAAACTGATATTGGGTTGGAGGAGGGTCCTGCCTTACATAGAGAGTTTGAGGCACTTCTAGGAATTCCTAGGAGCAGCTAGGAATTCATCTTGGACCTGAAAATTATGTATCCTAGACTAATATTTCAGGGAACAGAAAGATGTAATTTTAGCTTGGAACTCCATCTCTCTGAGAATAGCAGAGAAACCAGTCGTTAGCTCCAACTTCCCTTTTCCCCTCCTGGCAGGAATCAAAATCTTCCTCCTGGAGAAGAATGAGCGGAAGAGAGGCTAGAGATATCTATTCTTGACTCCCTGTAAACCACATCTGGGACAGACCCATATGGATATACATAATCTACACGAGCTAAAACAAAACTATAAACATCTTACAATTGATTTGGCCTGAAGTTCTAGCCTATACAGATCCTTTTGGATCCCTATTCTGACATACAATCTGCTAGCTGTCACTTTCTATTTTGTGTCATCTACAATTTGGATAATCATGGTGTAGAAAAAAGCAGTTGACTTTGGATCAGAAAACCTAGGTTTGGGTCTTAGATCTAGGATGTACTACCTGTGGGACCTTGTGTAAGTGACTCAGTTACTTTGTTTCTTAGTTTCATCTTCCATAAAATTGGGATTAAAAATACTTGTGCCACCTATCTTAGGAAGTTTTGTGAAAAAGATAGATGAAATTAAAATGTATTATCACAATGATGACCAATTTCTCAAGCAGATATGAAGAAAGAAAATATGTCTCTTCACACTGCAATTTTCATCTTTTGTCTCAAAAGACAAAATAATTTATATTTATGTAATGTTTTAAGGTTAGCAAAATGCTTTATGTAGATGTCTAATTTGATCCTCACAACAACTGTGTAAGATAGGTATTATTATTTCCATCACCATTTTATGGATGAGGAAACTGAGGTTAAGAGGTTAAGTAATTTAATCAGGGTAAAATAGCTAGTAAATATGTAAGGTAAATTTGAACTCAGGTCTGTAAGGAGTGTCTGCCAAATTATTGTAGGGGCTGTGATAGCCAAGAGGTCTTCAGCTATGATTGTCATCATCATCATCATCATCATCATCATCATCATCATCATCATCATCAACTAGCATTTACATAGCACTTTTAAGATTTCCAAATCACTTATTTTATTTAATCTTCATATAATACCCATGAGATAAATGGTATTATTATGTGCCTTTTACAGCTAAGGAAACTGAGGAAGATTTGTGAGGATCACACCATTAGTGGTCCTCTAAAGGCGTATTTGAGCTCAAGTCTGTAAGGCGTGTCTGTCTCATTGTAGTAGGGACTGAGATAGCGCAGAGGTATTCTATGGTAATTCAGATATTCTGTATCTTCACTAATTAATTGGCAAGTTCAAGGAATGCACTGGAATTCTCAATCCTTACAATCAGTAACAAGAAAGATTTTTCCCCCTTGTCCTCTACACAAATAACATCCTTAGGGATACAAATGGATATGTGATGACTTTGAAGCAGCCATCACCAATGTCTAGAATCTAAAGAAATGCTTGGAGCACTAATCTCTGAAGAATGAGACAAAGCGGCCCTTTTCTGTAAGATAATAGTTGTAGGAGTGGTGTCAGCTGATATTTACATAGCATTTTAGAGTGTGTATATGAGTCAATAAATAAGAATGAAAGCTAGAAAAATCAGGTGATTTCTTAGATATTCAAGTACCTAGGATAGTTTCTCTTTGTTTGGACTTAGATCTTTGGGTAACTTCTCAGTGTATTATAAAATATACAGAAGACTTTAGTAGGTAAAAGTATTAAGAGAACGAAAAAGGGACTAATTAAAAAATTCCTAAATCATACCTCCCACCACCCCCAATCAGATTAATTATGACTACAGAAAAATCTGAGAAATAAAACTTGGAGAAAGATTAGGGTTAGGATAATTTAAGTGGAGAAGAGGACAAAGGACAATAGGATCATAGATTTAAAGCTGGAAGAGTCCTTCAAGGTCTTCTAAGCCAATCTTCTCATTTTAAATATGAAAAAAGGGGAACTTAAGCAGCATAAGTAACTTGCCAAGGTCAAACAGGTAGGAAGTACCAGAGACGGGATTTGAATTTCAGTCTCTTCACCCTCCAAATCATTACACTCTTTCTACTAAACCACATTGCATCCAAATGGGGATAAAGCATTTATTCTATGTTTCAGATATTTGTTGCCGGTCTGTAATACAATTCTGGCAGTATGGCTAAATCAGAACTCCCAGACCTTTCTTAATTGGCCTAAAGTTCTCCTGTAGTTTCCCTAACAAAGATCTGGGCTTGCAATGAGCTTCTAAGACTGCTTTAAAGTCTAAGGAAGATAGGATTTGGGGACTAAGGAAGAAGGCAAGTAAGGTAACATTTAGACTTCCAATGATAGATGTTTCATCAAATTTGAATATAATTCCATACAATTTTGCAAAGTTATATGGTTTGAGTAATTTTCCAAATTAGAATCACTGTCTCTCTTTTAAATAGCGCTGTTATCCCTGCCTTTCTGACTTGATTAATTTGGCAATTCAACCATTTGCAGTGTATATGTCCAATTTTGAAGAAATTGAAATGCTTTTTATCCTTTTCAGTGACTTGAAATTCTGAAGTTGAGCTAGATATTTATAGCAAAGTAGATGGGTAGAATATAGAGCTCCCAAAGCTGCTGAGAAAAATTAGCAAGCTTTAATAAACTTCATGCATGACTTGATTGCAGTTGTACATCAAAAGAAAAAACACGAATATAGTCACTAATTAATTCACTTTAGAATAGCATCTATTTGTTTAAAATAAGCAGTTTAGTGAAAAGATTACAGATAATACAGTTTATAGAATCTCTAGTGGGTGACTTTGCTTAAAATTTCCAACATCTAGACTAGATTTCAGATGATTTTCCATTGACTATTGCAAACCTTAAGCTATTAATTAAAAAGACATGGTAATAGTTTTATACTGTTGCTTTTTGTGTTTCATTTTATTTTATATATTATTCATTCAAAGTCTATTAGCATGTTACTGAACAGAATCCTTAAAATAGACATTTTCTATATCTTCTTATTAAGGTTTCATTTTGACGGGGAATATTTCTGTTCACCCCATTTTCAGAAAGAAAAATTGCATTTTTCCTTTTTGCAAAATTTCCCCGACAGAGTGCTTCTATTTTCTATAGCCATAGCCACAAATCTATCTAGACAGGATTTTAGTGCTTTATCCAAAATCTGGTTATATCTATTGTTTACATTATCTGAAATCAATCTGAAGATGTTTATTGAGTGCCTACTATGTGCCTCCTTACCGTCTTACTCTTATACTTCATCATAGATGTAGAGGTGTTGCATCATAGATTTTAGGCCAGAAGGGACATTAGAGATCATCTATTCTAGGGATAGGGAATCTTTGGCTTCATGACCACATTTGGCCCTTTAGGCCCTCAAGTGTGGCCCTTTGACTGAATCCAAACTTCACAGAACAAATATTTTTATTAAGGGGATTTGGATCAGATACTGGTCCAATGGTCTTTTTACAAATAAGGAAAAAGAGACAGAGGAGTTAAGTGTTTTGCCAATGGTCAGACAGGTTCTTAGTATAACTAGAATTTGAACTTTCAGACTTTTTTCTCTAAATCCCTATTCATTAAATCATAGTAATTCAGGTGGACCTGAATTCTTTACCAGTGAATATAATTTCTACTAGATCCTACAAAGCTGAAAAGACTCTGTTGGATCATAGGTTCACTGAATCTTAGATTTAGAGTTGGAAGGGACCTTAAAATTTTCATTTTGAACATAAGAAAACTAACAAGTTCAGGCTGGCAAAGACTGCATACAACAACAACAAAAACAACAATCTATCAAATAAGGATCAAAATAATTATGCTTGGCCACCTAATAATGTTTTTGTTGTTCTGCTTTTTTTCCCCCTCTTGAACATTCACAAAGAAAAAGGTATAAAAGAGTTCTAAATGATCAAAGAGAAGTCTATCTGAGATTTTAAGTAACTTAGACTTCCTGCTTTCAGGAAGTCTTATCTCACTGGAAAAATATCATACACACACACACACACACACACACACAAGATTTTTAACAATACTATGTAGTAAATAAGACCCCAGTGATTATAAGGTTAATTTTAATTGATTTCTAAGACCCCCTACACCTTGAGGATTCTTTAATCAATGACCCAGACAATTAATATTAATAGGAAAGAAGAGGTTATTGTCTACTAAGATCATCAAAAAAAGCTTCAAACGAATTGATGTTGGGAGAGGGGGTGAGAGTAAGCTCTTCAAGCTTACTAATGAAGAGACTAATGAAATATAAAAGGTTAAAAACCTCTGGTATGAAGGTTTTAAGGGACACCAAGTAGATTAGAGAGGCAGCTAGGTGGTATAGTGGATAGAGTGCCAGGCCTGGAGTCAGGAAGACTCATCTTCCAGAGTTCAAGTCTGCCTCAGTCACTTAGTAGTTGTGTGATCCTGGGCAAGTTACTTAACCCTGCTTGCCTCAGTCCTCATCTGTAAAATGAGCTGGAGAAGGAAATGGCAAACCACTCCAGTATCTTTGCCAGGAAAACCCTAAATAGGGTCCTAAAGAGTCAGACATGACTGAACAGCAAGAAAAAGTAGACTAGCCTTCTGGATTGGAAGTCTTTTAAATTTTTTTCCCTCTATAATGTTGTTGTAATTATATAAATTATCTTCATTACTTTCTTATTTCCACTTCATAGAGGTCTTACCAGTTGACTTTGAAGCTGTTTGTTTCATCATTACTTACAGTGCAATAAAATCATTGATAGTAATTCAGCAGCCACATTTATCAGTGTTTTTCATCATTCTCAGAGGGAGTTCGTCTGGACCTGGTGAGCTGAACTTTCCTAGGGAACATATGTGTTCTCTTCCTATCTTCCTATATGTCTTTAATTTTGACTCACTAATGTGAGAAACAATACAGAGCAACAATTGAGAAGGGTAGGTAACCTATTAAGGTATGATTCATGGAAGTGTGGAGTGAATAGCCAAAAATAATGCTAAACTTCTGATCCAGAGTAGTTTCGTCATCACATCAATACAGCGAAGGCTGTCAGGAGGTTGAATTTACTTTGGAGAAATGATGATAAATTCAGGAGCAATGTGTCTATTCAGTGAAGTGATAGAAAACTTTTCTATAGCCTGTAGCAGAATATCTCACATAGTCAGGTGCTTAAAAACAAATTTTAATGATCAAAATGTTAGTCAGGTTTCTCCAGAATGAAACATGGAAAATTGAAAGATTAGACCCAGGGGAAATGGCAAGAAAGGAATGATGGAAGCAAGCTCATTTGTTGAATTAAACAGTTTTTCGTGTAACAAGCATTTGAACACTACCTCTTAATAATAATGATAATAATAATAACAATAATAATGAGCACTTAGTAGGTAGCAGGCACTGTGATAAGTACTTTATAATTATTATGATTTACAATACAATTGTACAATTGTACAATACAATTACAATTTACAATAGTTACAATTCTCACAACAACCCTGGCAGGTAAGTGCTATTATTATCCCCATTTTACAAATGAGGAAACTAAGGCAAACTGTGACTTGTCCAGAGTCACAGTTAGTGTCTGAGGTTAGATTTGAAGACACATCTTCCCAACTCCAGGTCCTATGCCATATCCACTGTATTACCTAATCAAAACATTTAATTTTTAGTGTAATTTTTACTAAATATATAATTTATGTATGTAGTTTAATCAAAATTTACCTACAAGTCCTTAACTGTTATATGGAGAATTTTCTGCAGAAAGCAAGATACTTTCAGCGGTAGAACATGACATCTTTGTCAAAATCCCACTAAAGAGCTGTGGCAGACATCATTATGACTTGTCTTGAATCTAAAAATGAGAGAATACATAGAAGAATTAATTTTCTCAATTAGAAATTATAGAATATTATAGAATAACATTATTTCAGGGTTAGGAAGGACCTCAGCAACCATCTAGTCCAACCTAAACGTAAAAGGCATGTTGCACATTAATATTGTCACTAAGGGATAGTCATCCAATCACCTTTAAAAGACCTCTCATGAAGAAGTACCCGCTACCTTTTAAAGTAGTCCATCCTACTTTTGGACAGCTCTAATTATTAATAGGTTTTCCTGAAATTAAGACTACGCTTAACTATTTGTAAAATCCACTCATCACTACTGGTTTAACCCTCTGGTGTCAAAGGAAATAAGCTGAAGCTCCTTCTGTGTGGTAGTCTTTCAAATATCTGAAGACTCTCATATTTCTCTTGATTCTTCTCTTCTTCAAGATTAACATTCCCAGTTCCTTTAACTAATCCTTATATGACATAGATTTCAGTAAGGCCCTGGTTGTCCTCTGGATTCTGTCTGTTAATCGGTATTTTTTTTTTAAAACTATCATCCCCAGAACTAAACAGAAGTGATACTTTAGCAATGGTCTGACCAGACCAAAGGGACCATGGCCTCCTCACCCCTGGAATCTATGCCTCTTTTCTAGATAAAAACTTGGAACAGGTTATTTTAGAAACCGGGATCAGATATACCTGTACATGCAATGGATTATGATTTTTTTTCAGTAAAGATTCTCCAGAAAAGTAATAATTTTTAAAAAATGCAATGATGTAGAATTTGTTCTTTGTATTCTTGAAAATTCACAGGAAATTCTCCATAACTGCTTTTAAGACACTTCTTGTGTAAGTAAATTTTCTTTTTATAAAAGCATGTTCTGAGAAGCTCTGACAGCCTCTTCAGCAAAAGAGCCAGGATTGTCAGCCATTGATGCAAAAACTTGAATCTGCTTTGACACCCCAGAATAAGCTTCTGGCAATGTTATGTCTTCCTTTTAGATGTTTGGATAAATCACACAGCTCAGAAACTGCATCATACATTATGCCTAAGTTATAAACAAATGCTGCTGAGGTAAGGATATTCTTTAGTCCACTGTACTTTGCTCGGTGTTTTGAATCTCTAAATGTGTCACTTGGATACATCAGTAAAATGTTTGCTCAGGGCTTGGATATGCATTCCAAATGGCTTTTATAGATCTCTTATTTGAATCAACCAAATAGAACTCTACATCACTACCAATTCTAAGCAGTTGCATTTTCTGCAAAACAGCAATGTTACTATTTATGCAAAGGGAATCATCATGGGAGATGCGAGGGAAAAGCATAGGAGATTAGTTGAAATTCTCTCATTAATCCCTTAGGTTTCTTAACTACAAAGAAAGTTCTGAATCCAAACCCCAAATCTTTTAGGGTGGTGTAATGAGAGTTTGACTATTTCAGTATAAAAATACTTTAAAATTATAGATAAACTCTATGGTGATTATTGAGATTAAATCAGTAATTGCTATGTAAGTGATTATTAGATCCCTCTTTCCCTTGTGAATTTGATTCCCTTCCAACTTTTAAAAGTCATCTCTTGTGTAAAACCTTTTCAGATGAACCTTAACCAATGCCACCTTTGCTAGGCAGACTCAATATTTATGCTGGGTTTTGCTTGCAAAGAGACAAATCTAAGGTTGATATAAGGGAAAACTTCTTGATAATATCCACCATCTTCAACTGGAATGGGCTTTCTCTGGAGGTAGTGAGTTCCTTCTCATGTTGAGTGCATCAGAGTATGGAATACTGATTGAAATATGATAAAGAGGAAATCCTTGGATTAGATGACATTTGATGTCCCTTCTAATTGTGAAATTCTGTGAAACTGAGATTCTGCAGTGGATACTTAATATTTTTTTCCTTTCTTTACTTTCCAGCTCCCTTTTATGTTTTGTCTTACCCCATTACAATATAAGTTCCTTCAGGGAGTCTTGACTTCTTGACCAAAGTCAATTGTGTCACACATATATTTAAAATGGTAGATAATTCTCAAATCATCTATATTGAGCATTTACATATGATTCTAAACTTACCTTTAGATATGATTGATATTTGAAAACGAGCACTTTAAATAATGAAGTCAAACTGGAAAGGTCTATCCCAGGTGAAAGGGGGAAGAAGTCACCTTCCCCATGTTACACCAGTCTCGGTTCCCATCTCATAATACAAAATGGACTCTCCAGGGTGGTATAAAGCATCAGCTTAAAGCAGGACAGGCTTATATCAAAAGGTTGCTGGGTTCACACTTTTCCAGAAATGGAGTATAGGTGTATGTGGAGAGGGTAATTTAAATAATGTAGTGTTTTGATTTAAAAGGCCTTCTAGTCTAACTCCTGCTGGGTTAGCATACACAAAACTCCTATTTATATCAACAAAGGTCTTAATGAACTGGAATGGGTAACAGTATCAAGAAATACTTGAAAGAAAAAATTATATATACAGCTAATAAGGAACAGATTATTTTATTTTGAACTTACTGATATGTTCCTGGTTAATATTCTTCTACATTTAGGTCATTTCATTGCCCTCCCTTGTGTGATCTTAAAAGTGCCTTCATGGCTGGGGTTTCATGCATTTTGTTCACTCTGTTGATGCTAGTTAAATATTTGGCATACTGGAGTGGAAAGATCAGAAGATCTGAGTTCAAGCCCAGATCAGATATCAATTACCTGTGTGACCATATATAAGTCATTTAACTTTGATAATATTTCCCCCTCTTATCTGTAAATTTCTGAAAATAATATATAAATCACCTAAATGTTTCTTGATATTTTATCATGATTTCTGGGATTAAAATAATTTATAAACTTAGAATCAGCGGGTCTCAGAGTTAGGAGGATTCTCAGAGACTAATCCAATTTATAACTGAAAAAACGCTGCCTTTTGTCATTCTGCTTCTTTTTGAAGACCTATAAAACACATTAGTTCATGAGGCAAGCCACACGACTTTTGAAAAACTGTAATGATTAGGAAGCTTTTCAGTTTATGGAACCCCAATGTGTTTCTCTGTATCTTCTATCTACTCTTCCTGATTCTGTCTCCTCTAGCTAAGCAGAAGAAATCTGTTACCTCTTCTATACCACATCTCTCTGAGTACTTGAAGGCAGTTATCGTGTCTTTCCTAAGTTCTGTCTTCCTTAGACTGTATGTCCCTAGTTCCTAAAACTAATTCTTAGTATAGTGTGGTGCATAGAGCACTGGACTTAGAGTTAGGAAGTTCTAGGTTCAAATGTCACTGTATACTTCCTAGCTATTTGACACATGGCAAATCCTTTAACTTGAGCTTCATTTTTCTCATCTACAACGTGGATAATAATAGCTCTTATCTATAAGGTTGTTGTTAGGATCAAGTGATATGATGTATGTAATGTGCTTTGTAAACATTATATAAGGTACTATACAATTGTGAGGAATGGTCCATTCTATGCCTCCCTTAATGAGATTAGGAAATAATTGATTTTTTTTTTTTGGCTACCATGTCACAGTTTGAGCTCATAACTTGCAGTTATTTAAACAACTCAGATCTTTTCATACAAACAGTTGTCCATCTATGCCTCTACCATCCTATACTTGTGGAATAGATCTTTTCTTAATCCAATTGAAGGATTTCACATTTATCTCTGTTAAATTTTATTTTATTCTATTTGATCCATTATTCTAGGCTTCTGAGATCTTTTTTTGGCATTTTGGTCATATCTTTGGGGTCTTGGTAGTTTGTTAGCTAGCCAACAACTTTCCCACTTCATGTTACTTGCAAATCTGACAGCTGAAGGTCTTTTATGCCTTGATCCAAGTCACTGATAAATGTCTTCAATAGCACAGGTTCAAGAACAGATTCCTAGAGTATTTCAAGTTTCTACAAGTTGATGTCAACTCATCACATGACTATTCTTTGTGTCCAGATACTAAACCTGTTGTGAATCCAACCAATTGTACTACCATCTGGTCTATATCTCTCCATTCTATCTTTAAACATAGCATGTGAGATTTTGTTTAAACTTTGCTGAAATCGAGATTTCTTCTGTCTACAGCATCTCCATTATCTATCAGTCTCATTATCTTGTCAAAATAGTAAATGAGCTTAGCCCAGCATGACCCACACTTGATTGAGACATGGTAGCTTTTAGTGATGATCATTTCCCTTTCTAAACATTCACTAACCATCCCTTTAGCTGTAGCACACTATTGATATGTGAGATGTATTGATAAAAGCTTATTGATTCACTCCTTCAATGAGAAGAGCATATATATTAACCATATGAAGTAGCTTAAAGAATTAATAAAACTTTATCTAATATTTTATTGGTGATTGGATGTAGTAATACTGCACTTCCTGTCTCACAGGATGATTGTGAAGAAAGTAATTTGCAAACGATAAAGTACTATATAAATGCACCATCATTATTATCATTAATAACAATAACCTGCATTATCACCTGTGTAACCCTGGTCATTTCTGCCATAGTATCTCTTATATATTTCCCCTACTTTCCACTCCAAGGATTACCACACTAGTTCAGATCCTTACTATCTCTTATGTGGTCTATTGAAATTATATCTTAACTCTTCTTTGCCTCAAGTCTAATCTTCCCTTTCCAATACATCTTTCATATCAGTGACAAAATAATCTTCCTACTCCACAGATTTGATGATATCATTCTCCTCCTCAAATACTTCCAGTGGCTTTTCATTCCTTTTAGGATTATTAGGATTAATCCTTAGCTTGCCATTTAAAGTCCTGGAACTGGAATCCAGTCTGTATTTTTAATGCTATTTGTCACTATTTTCCTTAATATACTATATATTATGGCTAAACCGAGGCATTGGTAGATTGCTCCTAAACTTGTCCAGCCCTTTCCAATCTCTGGGCATTTGTGCATACTATTCCCTATGCAGGGAACAAATTTCATAACTTCCCCTGTGGCGAGTTATTCCTTCAAAACCCAACTCAAGTATTACTTCTTCCAGAAACTTTTTCTTGATCCCCTTAGCTAAAAAGTGATATCCCTAAGTAATTGGCTAGTTTTATTTTTATTTGGGTTAGAATCTGTTTTGGTGATGTAACTTCTGAGTCTGAAGTCATAGAAATCTGATCTCATTGCTGGTAATGACTTCTGCTTTAATCTTTGCTTTCCAAGCGACTCACACAGTCCCTAGAATAGTGCTTTGCATATAGCAGCCCCCTAATAAATCTTCATTCAATTGAACTGATTTTTCAAAACTGATCTAAGGTATTTATATAACTAGAATTGTTAAAGGAAACTTAAAGATCTTGAGCCAGTAGAAAAATAAGCCTAATTAAGCAGTGATATTTTGCAACAGTTTAAGAACTAAGGGGAAGATTGGTATAAGAAATTGCAAGAAAGAAGAGACCATATCTCTTCAAACCTAGATACCGTCAAAAACTTCCCATCTATTTGCCCTTAAGTTAATCTCTTCCCCTTCTAGTCTACATCACACAATTTCCTTAGATGCCATTTAATGATGTCACTGCCTCACTCAAGAATATGCAGTGATCCCCCGCTGTGGACCACGTCATAGCTAATACTCCTCTGCCTGACATACAAGGAAGAATCTTTGTAAATGAGCCCATACTGACTCTCCAGCCCTACCTCCCACAATATTTATACATGGACACTTTCTTCACTCTTACTGTTCTAAGTTTTTCTTTTAATTCCTTAGTTACCATAAAATGAGTGATTCTTTTGTCAGTATTCATCTCCTCACACCTTTCCGATTAATTGAGTTCAGGTGAAGTAATCTAGTGTTACAAGAATATTTCTTGCGAGAAGTTTCTCACTATTTAGGAGTACTTTATAGAAGAAGATACAGTTTGTGGGAAAGGAGATTAGAATATAAAAATATCAAGTGAATGTTTAATTGATTAAATTCTTATGCAAATACAATAATATACAATATTGAGATGAGGTTTTAATTAATCTTGAAACTATTATTTTTCTTTTTGTAGTGATGTATAAGATGGGAAATGCCCACCTCATTTTTCTTTGTGATCTCTAAAATTCTTCTTTCATGAATGCAATTCATCATCCTAAGCACAATTCAACATGTGTAAGCTAGCCAAAATTTCATTCTTTTTTTTATATTTGTTCTTTTTAAAATTATGCTTATACTTTCATTTCTGGATTCTACACTTCAGTCTTCATGTTGTTTGGCAAGTAGATCATCTAACTATTTCTATATAGCACCATTGTTCCCCCTCTTCCTTCATACTAGAGTTTGAGTCCTTATTTATTAGCTGTATCCCTGTGGATCATTTTATTCAACCAATATTAATTAAGCTCCTTTTATGTGAAAAGCACTGTGAAGGCATTGGGGATAGACAGACAAAAACTGTCTCTTCCTTCTAAGATTTATTCTATTGAGAGAATAAAAGATGTTGCAGACTAAGGATATTCAAATGAATTTATGAATTTATCAACAGAATGTTCTCTCAAGTGATGCAGATCACAACCATTTCATCCTGGGAGACTAGTTCATGTACTCCCACAAGTTTTCCACCTGGTGTCAACCCACTTTATTGGGAGCATTCACTTCTTCCTCCTAACACCATGACAATATTAGGTAAGCATAAAAGTTTCCCATTGTTCACTCTCATGTACAAGCAGTCCTTTTTGATTACATGTTTCTTTGACAATATCCTTTACTTTGATTCTTCATGATTCTTTAGTTTATGTATTACAATCATGGGTGTGCTGGTAAATGTTTACAAACCTGCTTCTCCACCAAAAAAAGTACATGACATTTCAAAGTTTAATTTGTATTATTAATATTTTCTCTCTCACTTCCTTAAGTCTAGATAGTGAACAAAGCAATAAATCAAACCCAGATTCATAGGGTTTGCCAATTTGGGGCTGTAAATGCTCACATTGACAATTTAACCATCAGCTCTGTAACATTGTTTGAACTGCTCCATCATTTCCCTGTAACAACCATTCACATCTAAGAGGACAATGGAAAAATGCATGGTAGATGGGAGTGGGTTGTTATAGGGGAGTGGTGGAGCCAGCTGAGGACATTGTCTTCTTAGTGGACAACAGAGTGTTGCATGGTAGATGGACTCATTCTTGATTTTGGAAACTGTAGTGTTTTATCACTCTCAGCTATATAACAATCCCAGTAGAATATTGTTATTTAAAAAAAACACGTCGGTTTGTATAAGGAGGGGAGGATCATTAAAAGAGTTTTGTCATTTTCCAAAGGCAACCAAGTCAGCTGTCTTCTCTCTGTTTAGATCTGGGCCCGACTTTTTAAACCTAGTCCCCATATGTTCAGAACCAGAGCTTTTTGGAAGATCCTTGGACCATGAGTCCCAAAACCAAAAACACCACAACATATCATATGCCCACTCGTCTCTTCCCAATTTCTCCTTCAATGTCAAGATCATTATTTCTTCTTTTTTTGGTCTTATGCAAAATATTTGACTCTTTTTTTCACCTTTACCATGTACATCTAACCTAACATCAAGGCCAGTATGTCAGTGAATAAACATTTATGAAGCAACCAATATGTATCAGGCACTGTGCTAAGTGTTGGAGACAGGTATGAAGTGATATCTTAGGGTTGTTTTAATTTGCATTTCTCTAATAAGTAGTGATTAAGAGCAATTTTTCAGGTGACTATTGATAGCTTTGATTCCTTGCATTTGAAAACTGCCTGATCATATCCTTTGATCTTTTATCAACTGGGAAAATAGCCTTTTTTTTAAAATAAATTTAGCTTAGTTCCCTATACATTTGAGAAATTAAGCCTTTATCAGAGAAGCTTGCTGTAAATCCCCCCAATCCCCAAGTTTCCTATTTTCCTTCTAATTTTGGCTGCATTAGTTTTCTTTGTGAAAGAGCTTTTTAGTTTCATGTAATCAAAATTTTGTATTTTATTTCCTATGATCCTCCCTATCTTTTGTTTGGTCATAAACTCTTCCCTTATCCATAAATCCGAAGTTACATTTTCCCATGCTCCCTGATTGACTTATAATACCAACCTCTGTGTCTAAATCAGTTATCCATTTTGACATTATCTTTTATACATTGTGAGATGTTGGTCTAGTTTCTGCCAAATTGTTTTCCAATTTTCCCAGCAGTTTTTGTCAAATGTTGAGGTCTTATCCCAAAAGCTTGGATCTTTGCGTGTGTCAAATACTGGATTTGCTACTATTTACTGTGTACCTAATCCAGGGGTGGAGAACCTGTAGCTTCAAGGCCACATGTGACCTTTTAGGTCCTTGGGTGTAGTCCAAGTTTTATAGAACAATCCTTTTATTAAGGGGATTTTTTATGTGAAGTTTGGATTCGATCAAAGGGCCACACTTGAGAGTCTAGAGGCCATCCACAAAGAGTGATAGTTTTATTTCCTCACTATTATTATTCCTTCAATTTCTTTTTCTTCTCTTATTGCTATAGCTATCATTTCTGGTATAATATTGAATAATAGTGGTGATGATTGATGTTCTTGCTTCACTTGTTATCTTATTGGGAAGGCTTCAAGTTTATCCCCATTACAGATACACTTGTCTTGGTTTTAGATAGATACTACTTACTATTTTGAGAAAAGATCTACTGATTTCCTGTGCTTTTCAGTTGTTGTTGTTGTTGTTCCTGTTTTTTGATAGAAATGGGTGTTATATTTTTTTCAAAAGCCTTTTTGGCATCTATTGATATAATCAAATGTTTTCTGGGTTTTGTTTTTGATATGGTAGGTTATGCTGATAGTTTTCCTAACATTGAACCAGCCCTGTATGCCTGTATAAATTCCACCTGCTCATAGCATATTGTCTTTGTGATATATTGCTATACTGTACTAGTTTTTTTTTTACATCAATATTCATTAAGGAAATTGGCTTATAGTTTTCTTTCTCTGTTTTGGCTCTCTCTGGTTTTGGTGTCAAACCATATTTGTGTTGTGTCATAAAAGGAATTTTGTAGGACTCCTTCTTTATCATTTTTTCAAATAGTTTATATAGTATTGGGATTAACTGTTCATTAAAGGTTTAGTAGAATTCATATGTAAATCCATTTGGTCCAGGAGAATTTTTCTTAGAGAGCTCATTTATGGCTTGTTCATTTTTTTTTTATGATAGGGTTATTTAAGTATTCAATTTCTTCTTTTAATCTGCACAGTTTATATTTTTATAAATCCATTTCACTTTGATTGCCAGTCTTACTAGCTTTTGGGCAAAATAACTACAAATAATTCCTTTAATTTCATATCAATTGGTAGTGCTTTCACCCTTTTCATTTTTGATAGTAGTAATTTGGTTTCCTCCTGTCAATTTAACCAATGATTTGTCTATTTTATTTTTGTTTTTCACCCCAGAAAATAAGCTTCTAATTTTCTTTATTTAACTTTCAATTTTATTCATCTTTTTTAATTTTTAGGATTTGTAACTTGGTGTTCAATGTATTCTTTTTCCAGTTTTTTATTTGCATGTTTGTTTAATTGATCTGCTCTTTCTCTCTTTTATTGATATATGCATTTAGAAATATCAATTTTCTTCTAACTATTGTTTTCAGTTGTTACAGAGCTCTCTGACCTTCTACATTGTCTTAGGCTCAAAGAATGTCTCAGTCTAATCTTTTGTTGTAACTCTAGAATTTGATTTGAGGAGTTACTTTAAAGTTGTTTGGAGGGGAATGTTGGGAGAACTAAGCTGATTGCTTTCTCTGTTCCACCATCTTAGCTCTTCCCCAGAAGACTGAACCAATAGCATCTTAAAGACTTTATTTCTTTTGTATTTTTCATCTTTTATTTGGGATTCCTTCCTTCTTTCCTTTCTCTGTTTCTCCCTCATTTTCTTCCTCTCTCTCTCTCCCTTTTACTACTCAACATTATGGAGGAGGGAATACTTGAGGACTTCTGATAGAAAATCTAGAAGTTAACATACATAGATTGAAGTTTCCCTATTTGTGAGGTTTTTATCCTATTTCTAAAGAAGGTATAAGAAAATCAAAATAATTTTAAAATTATGCATACCTTCATTAATAAGCATTTACCAAATGCTTACTGTGTGCCAGATACTATACTATGTATGCTTATTGTATATATGTATACATATGTATGTATTAAATATATAAACATGGCACATTTATGTATGGTATCTATGTGTGATTTTATTATATATTTAATTTAAAAAATGAAACAAAAATGAGGAAGAAAACAAAGCAATAAATCCTATTAACATTATTTATGCTAAATCTATTTCCTTAACAAAATAATACCAAATGACAAGTTATTTACTGTATCTCCTTTTGCTCTCTTTTCTTTTGCATGGATATCAAGTCACAAGTGGAAGTTGGTGGTGCCATTGACAGATAAGAAAGATGTAAAAGGTAGTTTGGGGTATGATAAATCAAGTTTTGAACATGTTTGAAATAGTGTTGAGTCATTTACATAGAGTTGTCCACAGGGTAGGCAGTATAGGACTTGAACTCTGAAGATATTTTGGGGTTGGAGATAGGCATCTGGGAGCCATTCCCATAGAAGTTATAATAGCAGTCATTGGAGTAGATAAGAAAAAGATGGAGAGCAGAGTATAAGACATGGTTGTGTTTACAGTCCCTCTAGGGAACAAGCCATATATTCATGAAAAAATTAACTCAAAGTGTCAAGTGAGTGATATATTCAGGAAATGCTATGTGAATTTAGAGGAAAAAGTGATCACTATGAGCTACAATCATCTGGTAAATGCATTTTTCTAGACATATAAAGTCATTATATATTCAAAGTTAATAGTACTTAGAACACAACTATCCTTGTGGATGAATATAGCTGGGAAATCAAACTGTTTGATGTAGACCAAGAATCTGGTTAAATGGAAATTTCCCTCTACACTAGAAGGGCATGGTAAATCTGTTTCTTACCTAAACTACTGAAGAGCAAGCTAGAACTGTGGTCCCAGAATGAAGCCTATGTTTTAGTGAGATTACAATGACTTATGCTTGTGATTAGGCTATGGCTTCACTAATGGTATGTACTGGAATGTTGTAGCTCCAGGAGTAGCCTACGCAGTTTTTTAAAAGTCATTTTTGTACTTTTTTGTTTTCATAATACCTATGTTTCCCCCTGTCCTCTCCCTTTCCTCAGATTAAAGAGCTGTCCTTCATGACAAAGAATAATTTTTATTTTTTTTATTTTATTTTTTCAGTCAAGTAGCATGTTTATTAAGACACAGGTTGGAATAGCCAAGATTCCTCTTGAGTCTATGGTATTTGTGACACCAATACAAGTGGGCCAGATTCTTAATTTGATGAGGATGGGACTGATATTTTTGTACAGAAAAAGACTGAGAAAAACTGGATGGGATCAAGGAGTGGCAAGTAGCCTGGGGTAGTCTCAGGTAACAGAATGAAGGACTAGGATGGGTCAGAGGCCACAAAAAAAGGATAGTTGAAAGGTTTATACTGGGATGGGCCAGATGCAGATGCCTCAGGCAAACACCAGAAATCTGGGCTGTTGAAATTTGTGGGAAAGTTCAAGGACCCTTTTTCTAGGAGGCCCATTGATGTGATTTAGGGGTTCAGGGGTCCTGGGACCCCAAAATCACAGCACCCAGGTCTGTCCAAAATAATTCAACCCAAGCCTTCTTTCAGCCAAAGACAAGGTTTATTAAACATCCATCATATTGGGCAGACTCTTAAGGAGTCTGAATATTAGTAAACTATTGGCTTATTGCTAGATTATAAGAGTCTAAGCAGTGGCTAGATTTTAGGAATCTGAGCATCTTAATGGAGACAAGAGGAACCTTGTATACAGAAAGACTGCGGGAGGCATCTAGGAGTGTCCAAGTAGTCTATGAGGTAATAGAACTCCAGGGGTGGCCAAGGGAGAATGAAGCCTAGATAGGATTAAGGGTGGGAAGTGGCCTGGGGAATTAGGGAGGCCTAGGCTAGGTTAAGGGTGGGAGATTGGTATAGACACAAAGAAAAGCCAGTTGATAGGATTGTAGCCTCAGGCTAAAGCCAGAGATTTGGCCATGTGGGAAAGTCCAGGGTTTTTCCTTTTTGGGGTCTAGCTCCTATTCTCACCATTTCCCCCTCAAACAAATGGGACCCAAATTCTTTTGGGGTAAAGGGTGAAGGTCTCAGCTTCTGAAACTGCTCCTTGCTGGGATGGGAGGTAGAGCTAGTCCCTACCTCGAGGGGGTCCCAAAGAGGAAGTTGACTGGAACTGAGCACAGGCTGCATCCAGGGAATGATGGGGGGACATTGGCTGCTACTCGCTGTTTGCTACCAACTATAGGTGAATGGCCCATAGTCTGGAAGGCACAAATCTGACAGAAAAAAATGCAGGGCCCAGATATAAAGCAGGGACTAGATTTAGGGCCCAACTTTGAGAGGATAAAACATCCTTAGCTCTGTTTGGATTTAGATAATTCAGTTTTGTAACCATGCAGTATCAAATCCACCTCAATAGCAGACTCAGGAATAGCCAGGTGGGTAACATTCCCTTTCAAAGGAACATAATAGGAAAACTGAGCCAGGAGGATACCATCATAGACTGAGGCTTTTATAATACCTATGTTTCCCTCTGTCCTCTCCCTTTCCTCAGATTAAAGAGTTGTCCTTCATGACAAAGAATAATTTTTAAAAAAATAAAAAAGAGAAAAAAATCATCAGTAAAAACAATTATTTCATTAAAAATTCTGAGGTTATATGCAGTGCTACATACCTATGAGCACCCTCCTTTAAAAAAGAGGTCAAAGGGGGTGTCCCATCATGTCTCTTCTTTCAATCAAAGCTTGGGCATTATAATTTTGAAACATTCAGTTTGATTGTTTTGTAGTTGTTTTTCTTTCCATTTACACTGTTGTAGTCATTGGGCTTATTGTTTTCTTGGCTCTATTTACTTTACTTTGCATCATATATGTCTTTCCATGCATCTTTGTATTTATCATGTTTATTGTTTCTTATAGTACAATAACATTATGTTAGATAAATGTACTTTTATTTAAAGAACACAATGATCAGAAAACTCTTTTGCTGACTTATAATTTGACATGATAGTCTCTATCAGAAATTTATATAACATTTAAAGGTTTGTAAAATGCTGTACATATCTGAGCCTCACAGATGTGAGTTTGTTAACCCCGTTTTACATGTGAAAAAATGGCTCATAGAAATTCAGTGATTTGTCCAGAATCACACTGTTAGTAAATGTTTGAGGTAGGTATCAAACTTAGGTCTTCCCTAGCTTGTAAGTATGTGTGTATACAAATATACATATACAGATATGTATGCATGTATGTATATGCATATGTAGATAGATAGATAGATAGATAGATAGATAGATAGATAGATAGATAGATAGATAGATAATAGCCACATGGTTCAGTGGATGGAATGCTGGCCCTGGAGTCAGGAACACCCATCTTCATGAGTTCAAATATGCTCTCAAGTACTTATTATCTGTGTGACCCTGGGCAAGTGACTTAACCCTGTTTGCCTCAGTTTCTTTATCTGTAAAATTAGCTGGAGAAAGAAACCACTCCAGTATCTTTGCTGAGAAAATCCTAAATGAGATCATGAAGGGTTGGACACAAGTGAACAACACCACCTTAACCTTCAATGTGTATGTGTGTGTGTATATACACACATACACATTCACACATCTATGCACATGTATATATAGATACAAAGTAATATCCATATTTGTATAATAATGTGGAGGAGCTGAGGGGTTTTTGTTTTTGTTTCGTAAATGAATTAGACTGATTTTTCTGTTTCATTTTTAAGGTTACAAATAGTGCTATTAGTGTGCCTGATTAATCCCTAATAGATAGGAGAAATGGGGCTTGCAGCCAGTTGTGCCATAGGTGATACATAAGGGAATGCCTGGCAGCTCTGGTACTACTATTGTTCATATCAGAAGATTAGGGTGAAGATACACAACAACATCTATTTAAAAACATACGTTAATCTTCACGTTAAAGTAGAGAAGGACAGTTTACATTGATTTGAGGGGGAAACCTAATGGCTAAATCCAGATCTAGATTAAGCTTGCGTTCGATATCAGGGAAATAAGAAATATATATTGAATGATTTTTCCTGGGAAGTTACACAAATTATATTGGATTTTTTTTCCAAGCTAAGGGGATACTCAAACCACCTATCTGCTGGAGTCCGATGTAAGCTGGATATGGATTTATTTGACCTAATACATCTGTTCATTTTGTATAAATCCTACTTTTTCATAGCAAATCAAAAGAAACAGAAAAATTATTTTGTTGACCCATGAATTAATCAGGTTCTTCCATTTAAAATATGACATAAATCTTAAATTACTAGAATTATACAAGTAAGCAAGCAACATCTGAGAGATTTTTCACTTATAATTATTTATAGACTCAATTTTAAAG
Organism: Phascolarctos cinereus; assembly: GCF_003287225.1. NCBI lineage: Eukaryota > Metazoa > Chordata > Mammalia > Diprotodontia > Phascolarctidae > Phascolarctos > Phascolarctos cinereus. The sequence goes on along the minus strand of NW_027556180.1, from coordinate 116,669,443 downwards.
AGAGTGGCAATGCTCATAAAATAAAGAAAGCAAATACAGCAAGTGTAGACAGTGAATCTGCCTTTCATTTGATAAACTAGGGGTTAGTTGTAACTCTCCATCTCTGAACTGTTGGACTGTAAGAAATAAAATGATGATCTGAGTTTCATTTCTAGAAGTATGAGCACATACTTAAAAAAAACCATTTCCACAGCTGAGGGAGTAGGTGGAATCTTTCGTAGGTAGTAAATAGCAAAACCATAGAGTAGCAGAAAGACTTTGAGGCTTAGAGTCTTTGAATCCCACTGACATCTGACACTTAACTTTCTGTATAACCCTGGGCAAATCATTTAATTTCTGTATGCCTAAGGCAGCTCCCTAGGATTTAACTACTAACTCAAAAACAAGTCCCCAGCTTGCATTAGGGAAGGGCATTCCCATACCAGGAGATCCCCAAGCTAAAGAAACCAGAGATTTCAGAGAATTCCACTAGAAAGAAGTTAAAAGAAAAGAGTAAGCCACTATTATTGTGAGAAATACAGTAAGGGCACCACGATCATCATTGTTATCATTATAAATGAATTCCTAAGTTCCAAATATGTTTTGGATGGTCATCACTAAAACTTAAAATTCCTAGGACACTTTGTCTTGATTTTTCCCTTGTCTCTATCACAATATAATTTTTAACATGCTCATTTTTGTACCTGTTAACACATTCTTTGAGTTCATATTCTGTGTCATTTTTCATAATTTTTCCCAGTGGCTAACAGAATCTTGAACATTTTCAGTGGGAGGGGAGGAGGAAAAAGGGATCCAAACCTTTGATTTCATTAGCATAGGGACTCTTTAGTATGAAAACACTCTCTCTGTAGTCTTAAAGAATTGCCTACAGCACTGAGAGATAAATTCACTTGGCCAGGGTCAAGGATATGAACCCAGTTCTTCCAGGCTCCTACATTAGCTCTGTACCCACCAAATCACACTGCACATCTATCTATATATCTATCAATCAATCAATCTATCTATCCATCTATCTATCTATCTATCTAGCTATCTATCTATCTATCTATCTTTCACGTAATAGATACTTGAGAAGTGTTTGTCAAATTGAAGTCCTTTTTCGGTATTTATTTTGTGTACTCTGACTACTTAACCTGTGATTTACTATTACTTAAAGAGAAAACAGGATTTCAAACTTACTAGGGGTTGGGCTGTGCAGGGAGTAAGCCCTGGCTGAAAGTGAGACCTGCACAGGTGAGTTAATTAATATGGAATGCCTACATTCAGCAGCCAGTCAGCATTATGACAATTTGCCTTCAGCATAGTTGTGGCATGATTGATAGCAGATTTCTAGAATCTTTGTGGAGAGCCTGATAATGCAGCAACCACTCAGAATGAATCCCCATTTTGTAGCATGTATTTTGCACAGCAGAAAGAAACACTAGAGAAGAAAGGAAAACAAATAAGCATGTGGGTTTCCATAAGTACGTAATTAGTAGTACATTCCTCCCATTTTACAGGTTAGGAAACTGAGGACCAGAGGGGTAAAGTGACTTGTCCAGAGTTACACACATGGAGCATAGTTGGGATCAAATTCAGGTTTTTTGACTCCAAGTCTAGGACACCCTACAATATTTTCTCCTCCAAATGGCCCTTCTTCTGTTGATAACACAACCATCTCTCCAGTTCCTGAGATTAAAAAACTTGAAGTTATTTTCTCTCTCTCTCCTTACCTATCTACACTGTTTAAAAGGCCTGTTGATTCTACCTTCACACTATCTTTCAAATCTATGTCTATCTTTCCATTTATACTACCACTACCTTAGTTTATGCCCTTAACAACCTTTAGCTGGACTCTTTTAATAGCCTGTTCAAAAGGCTCTGTGCCCTTACTTTCTCACATCTCTAACCCATCCTTCCCATAGCTGCCAGGTTCAACTTCCTAGCGTACATATACTTAACTCCCTGGTTCAAGAAATTTTAGTGGCTCCCTATTGCCAATGGGATAAAATGCAAACTCAAAATTGCCAACATCTAACTCCACACATTTCAGATTTATTTACACTGTTCTCCTTCAAAAGCTGCTTCATTCTAAGAACTAGTAGCTCTTTAATGATCTCAGCTTGTACTTCCCCACCTCCAACTCTTCATCCAGTTTGCTCTCCATTCCTGAAATATATTTCTTTTACATATTAAACTGTCAACCTAGTCACCTTCTTTTCCTTTAATTTTTCCTAGCTCTTCCACTACCTCCTTCATCAATCGTCCTGGTCCCTACTCCCCACCTCCCTCTTGTAGATGAGCCCCCTAGCTGAAAGTGATCTCTGCCTCCTGCAAGTTTCTTTTCTTATGCAAATCAATAAACATTTATTTTATTTTGTAAATACAATTTTATTTTTCCAATTGCACATAAAGATAGTTTTCAACATTCATTTTTATAGGATTTTGAGTTCCAAATTTTTCTCCCTCCCTTCCCCTTTCCCCCACCCCAAGATGGCAAGCAATCTGATATAGGTTATACATGTGCAATCATGTCAAACATATTTCCATATTAGTCATGTTGTGAAAGAAGAAAAAGAACAAAAGGGAAAAACCATGAAAAAAAACCAAAAAATGAAAATAGTATACTTTGATATACATTCAGACTCCATATCTAGATGTGGATAGCATTTTGCATCATGAGTCTTGCAATTGCTTTGGATCAACTGCTGAGAAGCACTAAGTCTATCATAATTGATCAAATAATGTTACTGTTACAGTTTCTTCTAAGTTTCTAAGAGCACTTCATTAGACCAGAAGTTCTTAACTTGGTGTTCATAAGTATAGATTTCAGGGGACCTATGAATTTTTTAAATAATATGATTACTCTATTTCAATATAATTGGTTCATCTGTAATTCTACATATTTTGTTTTATGCACTTACAAATATTGTTCTAAGAAGGAATCCATAGGTTTCATCAGTTTGCCGAAGGGATTTATGACACAAAAGGATTAAGAACCCCTGCTCAAGACCTTTCTGTTGCCTTTGTTATAAGCTAACTAAAATCATGGAGAAAACAAAGGAATTCCAGAAAAAAAACCATTTATTTCTGCTTCATTGACTACACTAATGTGTGTATCACAACAAAATATGGCAAATCCTCAAAGAGGTGGGAGTACCAGATCATCTTACTTGTCTCCTGAGGAATCTGCAGATGGGCCAAGAAACAAGAGTTAGAACTAAACATGGAACAACTGATTGGAAATGAGTATAACAAGGCTGTTTGTTGTCACCTTATTTGCATATTACTGCATATAAAAAGCTGAGCACCAAAGAATCCATGCTTTTGAATTGTGGTGCTGGAGAAGGCTTTTGAGAATCCCTTGGACAGCAAGGAAATCAAATCAATTGATACTTAAAGAAATTAATTTAGACTACCTCTTGGAAGGATGAATAGTGAAGCTGAAGGTTAAATACTTTGGCCACATAGGCAGGACTCTTTGGAAAAGACCTTGATGTTGCAAAAGATTGAAGGCCAAAGGAGAAGAGGATGGGAGAAGATGAGACAGATGATAGTGTCATGGAAGCAAAGAACGTGAGCTTGGCCAGACTTCAGAAGATAATGGAGGACAGAAGGGCTTGGCATCTATAGTTCACAGGGTCACAAAGAGTCAGACATGACTGAATGAATGAACAACAATAACTACAATCTTATAAAGGAAAATGTTGTAGAGTGGCTATGACCTTGATGTTGGAATCAGAAAAGCCTGGAGTCACATGCACTCTTAGGCACTTATTAACTGTATGACCATAGGCAAGTAACTTAGTGTATACGAGCCTCAGTTTTCTAATCTCTAAATTGGAGCTAATAATGCTAGACTATGGTGACAAAAGGATAAAAATGAAAATAGTCCTTGACCTCAGGGAGCTAATATTGGAGGTAGGATAAGTGTGGGAAAGTGAAATATGTATACAAATAAATACAAAATTTGTACTAAGTGAAAAAAGAAAAGAACAATGATGGGAAAAAGGGAGAAGGTTATTAGCAACTGGAAAAAAAAAACAGAATAGGCCTCATTTAGGCACTGTATCTGAGCCTTGAAGGAAGCCAGAGGTTATAAGAAGCAGCAATGAGAAAGGAATGCATTTAAGGCATAGAGGAATCCTCTCCTGCAAGATGCAGGAAATGGAATGTCAGAGAATAATTAGGCTATAGAAACTGAGACAAATTCTGTAATATTATTTGCAACTGGTCATCATTATCTGTCCCATTTATCATCCATCTGTCTGTCTATCTATCTATCTATCTATCTATCTATCTATCTATCTATCCATCCATCCTTCCATCCATGCATCTCTTTTACTATGGATACAGTTGATATACAAAGAACAGCTTGGGATGTTTAGTTTTCTTTCTTGGTAGTTGAATAATTCTCTCTTGAAAAGGAGACCTTGCTTTCAGTAAGATTTATCAGGTTAAAAAAAGGTTTTGATTTAGTATTTGAAGACAGAGTTAACCTCCTGCTGTGCTTTAAGCATTTGAAAAGCTGCTGCAAAGTGGCATTTCAAAGACAGCTCCATATTAAATTCAGTTTGCAATATTCATATCTAATTGTTATAAGACCCGTTGTTCTGTTAATAAGTGGCAGAATAACAATGTTATTATGTTTGGTTTTCACAGGCATTTTTAGACCTTTGTAAAAGGACACTTTTTGTAAATGTGTAGAGAAAGATTTATACAAACATGAACTCCTACAGCTTAAAAGAAATGTGGGTTGTGACTCACTCAGCTAAGAAATTATGTGAATAGGTATTGTGGATTCTTATTTGAAAATTGTATTGTGGTACTTTGCAAATCACTGTACTATAAAACTGAAATATCAAATAATATGACATAATACATATAGGAAAACATGTCATCTCTACCAAAATGCTATAATTCATTCATTTTTGTTCACTATATCTTGGCTAATATAAGTTACTTTCTCTTTGTAGACTGTTATTGAGTAACTAAAAGTATTGCTCCCCCCCCATCATCTAATTCAGCTGTTATGCATGTTTTAGGGAATGTATTTTTCCCCACATGACTAAAAATATCAGACAGGAATCAAAGGACTGATACTGGCTACTTGCTCCTGTACTGGCTTGCTTTTATCAAGAATAAAACGATTTAGCATATAATCATTATGAATCATTAATAGCATGACAGAAAAGTTGACTGCAGTGGGAAAAATCAAGTCAGTTTTATTATTCATTAAGACATTCCTGAAGGAGCTAACTTTTCAGAGAAAGAATAGACAAAAGAATTATAATACTTCACACTTTTCAATGTGGTCATGTGTTAAACTACTTTTCTGGCTTATGAGCATATTTTTCCAATGATTTATGCTAATTTTGATGCTATTCTTACCACTTTATCTTATTCCAAACTCATCTCTCAGACTATTTATTGAATAGAGTTCTGGATATTATAAAACATTTTTCATTTAATTTTACTTCTTCAATGGAAATAATATTTTATCTTAAATACAGATGAAAACAAAGAACCTTCAGTAAACAAAAGCTTATGGAGCCCTTATATATAAGCTAAAAATTGAATTTTGGTCTAGGGCTTATGTATCTTGGCCTCAACGGTTAGTTGTCTGGTTGTCATTCTTCATGTTCTAAGAAGAACAAAATGAAATTACTGTGTTGGGGTGAAGGTATGGTGTGTCTAACTGGCTGATCAGACCAATTTGAACACTGAAGACTCTGTCATAAGTGGAGCATAAACAGTCCATATGAACATTTGGAGTGAAGATGTTTCTAAATCTGCACATATCACATTTCTTTTGAGCTACCACCATTCTGCTTTGCTCATAGAACACAGTGCCTTCTTTGATGCAGGCCAGACATGCTGGGGTGCTATGCCAACGTTTCCCATGTCTCTCAGTTGATTCCAAGTTCTTCAGAGAGACCTTGGGAGTATCCTTGTGTCACTTCCTCTTTGTGAACGTTTGCCTTGTGTGAATTCTCTTTTAGGTAAACATAAATTTAGCATTTGAACAATGTGATCAGCCCACTGGAATTGCACTCTCTGCAGCAGAGTTTGAATACTCAGGAATTCAGCTTGAGAAAAGACCTCAGTGCCTAGTACCTTACCTGTCAGGTGATCTTCAGAATTTTCCTAAGACAGTGCAAGTGGAAGTGATCCAGTTTCCTGGCATAGCACTGGTAGACTGTCCAGGTTTCAGAAGCATGCAATGATGAGGCCAGCACAACTGCTCTGTAGATCTTCAGTTTGGTAGGCAGCCTAGTACCTCTTCTGTCCCACGCTTTCCTTCAGAGCCTCTAAAACACTGAGCTAGCTCTGGTAATATGGATTTGAGTGTAGTTAATTGAATTTAATTAATTGAACTGAATATTTGATTTTTATATTATGAATCCTGGTCTTAAAGTTGGAAGACCTGTGTTCAAGTCATAACTCTTACTGTGTGACCAAGTCACTTGTTCTGAGCCTCAGATTCCTTATTAGTACAATAGGAATAATAATACTTGAACTACCTACGTCATATAGTGCTCTGTAATAACAAATAAATGAATAACAACAGCTAGCATTTACTATGTGCCAGGCACTGTGCTAAGCTCTTTACAATTATTGTCTTATTTGATCCTCACAATAACCCTGGGATATAGATGCTATTATATCCTCATTTTACAGATGTTGAAACTGAAGCAAACAGGGATTAAGCCCAGGATTACACAGCTAGTGAATTTTGGATATTGCATTTGAACTTAGACCTTCCTAACTCTAAGGTTGGCACACTACTCACTGAGCCCCTCTGGGAATGTGTTTTTATGATTGTTGCTATTACTGAATAACATATTGAATGGAATAAAATAGAATTCATAGCTTGGATTCCTGCAATTCCAATGCACTGGGCAAGTTATTCAGAAAGTTGGATGAAAACAGTTAAGAAAGGTTTCTGATCATTTAGTAAAATAACATGGCACAATAGTATCTTCTTGGCATCAGTCATTAATATAATACTTTTTACTTCAGTATTAGAATAATCTAAGACTTTATTAGTGTGGTCAATGAAATCCAGATAACATAAGCTTACAGTGCTACTATACTGATGTATATGGCTTCGTAAATTTCTGTAACCAGAAACAACAGTAGCTAACTTTCTGGTTATGAGCTTCTCTGAATGTAGCTGTGTTGTTTTTGGAAGACAGACACTTATCATTGTAACCAAGTCAGTGCTTTTCTAGACTGATAGGATCTAGCAGAATTTGTATTATGCTGTCTTAGCCTTGGGGATCAATTGGTTGATCTGGAGTATTGTGAGTGGGAGCCAATCCTTTGCAGAAGGTCTACCTAAAAGGAGGATAGAGGAATCTGAAGAGTTATCTTTTCCCTCATTTTGCCCAGAAGCTTGGGCACGAAAATTTGTCTTACCATAAGTAGGTGATGACTGCGACCCTGCTGAGGCACATTGTATTTGTACATGATATGCCCTTGCTAACATGACCTGAGAGGAGTTACAGTGGTGTATTTCTCTTAGCCTAGGACATAGCAGCCATAGAAATGAAGTGCCATGTGGCCAAGTGGCAAAGTTTGTGAATCGCAGGCTTTTGTGCAATGCTGAGTGTTCTTAGACTGTTTCAAGACTCAGTCTGCTGGATAGGGACTGTTAGGATCTTTTAGACACTGTCAAGTTCCTAAAGAGTTTGGGAATCCAGCTGTCTATCATGAGAAGGTTAAGCTTATGGGTAGTATCAGTCTCTAGCAAAGAAGATTAAGCACATGGCCCTCACAGCTGGAGATGGAGGTAAAAGTTAGGGATTAAGTCATGCTTTGGTGAATAAAAGAACTAGAATTTTCCCTCTATCTAATGGTAATTTATGATTTATTTAGACAATGCAGATCCAATGGGAAAGGAGCCGCTTTTCTACCAATTCTATATTCCTTTATTTGGTGGAAGGAAGAGTGAAAAACACAGTACTGCCATAATACTGGAAGTATGCATGCATGCATGCATGTATTTATGTATGCATGCATATGTGTGATAATACTGTGGCAAAAGTTCAACTATTTGGTATGTAAAGTTGTTGTGTCTTTTGCAACCCCAAATTAATTTTCCATTTTGAGGAGTGTTCAAACCACAGGAGGGTGCTATAATTCTAAAGAAATAAATAGAACCTTTAGGAAAAGGTCTAACACTGAGAAGAGAAGAAAAGTGTATTGATTATTTATGGGCTACTGTGATTCTCATGCATTTTCTGCTGAATTTTTCCCCCTTGTGGTTCAGATAAAGGCTGTTCTGTCTCCCATATGCATTGTTACTATGAATGCTTATATGGGATCTATGGACCTCTATAAATATGCCTCAAATGCTGGGCTCTCACTGGCCAGTCCTCACATGAAACCCACATCTGTGGATGGTCAAACATGAGTTATGTTTCCCAGAGAAAGTTAGGTTGGGTATAAAATGAGTGAAAAAAAAGTTTGCATTTCTTCCAAGATTGAGCATGATCCATGAAAAAAAAAAACCTAGAAATTGGGGTACTATGCCATGGCTAGATATACACATTTTAATATTTACATGTACTTCTCTGAGTATTTTGTGTTATCACTATTTTGTTTTAATTATTAAAGAATGAATCTCTTTATATTACCCAGGATGGGTCTAATTCCACTACTGATCAACACAGGAAATTTTACTTACTCTGTTCTGACCTGGCTCAGTTCACTCTTTCTTAGGAAGTCTGGTGGTTCCCTGCTTCCAGAGGCTCACTATCTTGGTGCCAGACTTAGTGCAGATCATGGATCAACTTAACACATTGCAGCTCAGAGCTCCCAAACTCAAGAGAGCCAGTAGCTTCAGTCTCCTCCATATCAGAAATCAAAATGATGTACTATCATACCCGAATTACTTTTTAAAAGAAAACTAATCATCACTACTTTGGAGAATGAATTTTTCTCTTAGAATGGTTTTATGTGCTTACAAGTATGTAAATAATAATATTTAAGTGATATGGACTATTGTAGTAACCTACTGATTGGTCTCCCTGCCTAAAGCACTCCTTTCATCCATACAGGTGCCACCATGATACTCCTGAATATCTAACCATGTTACTTCTCCACCCAAAAAGCTCCAATGGATATCAATTGATCCACAGATAAAATAGAATCTCAAGTGTTTGGCATTAAAAGTCCTTCACAATCTGGCTCTGGCCTGCCTTTCCAGGTTTATTACACATTCCTCTCTGCAAGTCGGGTCAACAAGCATTTATTTAGTATCCACTATGTGCCAAGTACTGCTTTGGTCTCACATTTCCAACTGCCTGTTAGACATCTCAAACATATCTCAGAGACATCTTAAACTCAACATGTCTAAAACTGTCCTCATTATCCTTTCCCCGAAATCCTCTCTTCTTCCTAACTTCCCTATTACTGTCAAGGGTACCACTATCTTCCCAATCACACAGGCTCACAACCTAGATGTCATTCTTGACTTCTCACTTTCTTTCACTGTCCCCTCCCCAATATGCAATCAATGTGGTCAAATTCTATATTGTCTACTTTCATAATATCTCTTGTATATGTTCCATTTTCTCTTCTGTCACTATAACCCTGTCATCTACCCTCATTATCTCTCCCCTGGACTACTGCAGTAACCTGCTGGTTGGCTGCCTCAGGTCTCACTCCACTCCAATCTGTCTTTTGCCCCCTCCCATCAATCAAGCTATCAAACTGATCTTCCTAAACTTCCTAAAATGACAGTCTGACCACATCACCCTCGTATTCAATAAGCTCCAGTAGCTCCCTGTTATCTTCAGTATAAAATATAAAATCCTCTCTTTCTTTTAAATCCTCCTAGCCTCTTCTTACTTGCCATTCTTCTTACACTTTACTTGCTCTATGTCCTGTTTGATTTAGTGACACTAACCTCCTTCATGCTTCTTTTTTTTTTTGGGTTGTTTTTGTTTTTGTTAGGCAATGAGGTTAAGTGACTTGCCCAGGGTCACAAAGCTAGTAAGTGTTATGTGTCTGAGGCTGGATTTGAACTCAGGTCCTGCTCACCCCAGGGTGGGTGCTGTATCTACTTTGCCACCTAACTTCCCCCCCCTTCTGTTTCTTGAACACACAATACACCATATCCCTACTCTGAGCACTTTCTTTTTTATGATTTAATAATTTATTTTCCCCAATTACATGCAAAAACAATTTTTAACATTCTCTTAAAAATTTTTGAGTTCCAAATTCTCTTTCTTCCTCCCTCTATTCCCTCCCCTGCTGAGAAAGCAAGTAATTTGATATAGGTTATACCTGTACTGCCATGCAAAGCATATTTCCATATTAGTCATGTTGTGAAAGAATGCACAGACAAAAAAAAAAGAAAAATAAAGTAAAGAAAAAAACATGCTTCAATCTGCTTTCAGACTTTATCAGTTCTTTCTTTGGAGATGGATAGCATTTTTCGTCCTAAGTCCTTCAGAATTGTCTTAGATCTTTATATAGCCAAGAATAGCTAAGTCGTTCACAATTGATTGTCATGCAGCTTTGCTGCTACTATTTTCAATGTTCTCCTGGTTCTGTTCATTCCACTTTGTAAGTCTTTCCAGGGTTTTCTGAGAGCATCCTGCTTATCATTTCTTATAGCACAATAGTATTCCATCACAATCATACACAACAATTTTTTCAGCCATTTCCCAATTGATGGACATCCCCTCAATTTCTAATTCTTTGCCACCATTAAAAAACCACTAAAAATATTTTTGTACATATAGGTCCTTTTCCTTTTTTAAAAAAAATCCTTTGGCATACAGACTTAGTAGTGGTGTTACTTGGTCAAAAGGTATGCCTGGTTTTATAGTCCTTTAGGCATAGTTTCAAATTGTTTTACAGAATGATTAGATCAGTATACAACTTGACCAACAGTGCATCAGTATTTCAATTTTCCTACATCCCCTCCAACGTTTGTCACTTTCCTTTTCTGTCATATTAGCTAATTTCATAGGTGTAGGGTAGTAGCTCAGAGTTGTTTTAATTTATATTTCTTTAATCAATAGTGATTTAGAGCATTTTTTCATGTTATTATAGATAGCTTTGATCACTTTGTCTAAAAACTGGCTGTTCATATCATTTGAACATTTATTGGTCTAGGAATGGTCTGAACACTTTTCACTGGCTGTCTCCAGTGCCTAGAATGCTCTCCCTCCTCCTCTCTGCCTTCTAGGTTCCCTGAATTCCTTCAAGTCTCAGCTAAAGTATTACTTTCTGCAGGAAGCCTTTCTTAGTCCTCTTTAACCATAGCATCTTCCCTCTGAGACTTTCCTTCCAATTTATTCTATATGCATAATTTTCTACACAGTTTAAATATTGTTTCTTCCATAATAAAGTGAGCTCCTTGAGAGCAGGGACTGATTTTTTTGTTGCTTTTCTTTATATCCACATTACTTGGCACAGTTTTTGATATTTGTTAAGCACTCAATAAAAGCTCATTGACTGTGCTATTCCAGCCAAACTGGTCTACTTCTTCATTCTCATATATGACATTGCATCTCATTTCTCTATGCCTTTACATAGAAAGGCTCACATTCTTGAAATTCATTCCCTCTCCATCTCTACAGATCTTAGCAACCCTAGTTCCCTCTCAAAGCTTAGCTCCCATACCATATTATAATAAGGCTTTTCCTTACTCACCATCCCTTCCAGCTATAAGTAACCCCAGAAATTTCTATTTTTCTCATTTATATTTTATGTTTATTTATATGTGTTTGTTCCTCCAATATTTACTCCTTGTGTGATTTTGGCAAATCACTTAACATCATTTGGCCTCAATTTCTTCATCTATAATATGATGACATGATAATATTTCTAGTATCAATCTTGCAGGGTTATTATAAAGGTCAAGTCAGATAGCAAAGCTCAAGCATTGTTCTTTGGCCCATGGGCTTCCCTTCCTTCCCAGTTTAAGTCTTCTATCCTCACACTTCTTGATGCAAATTAGGATGTTCTGCCTCTTCATATTTTTTGTCTGCTTTGTTTTCCCTTTAAAGTACTTCTTTCATTTTTTTCCAATCTGCATTGCATTTTCCTTGACAGCCAGAGACATTTTTCCAGTTTTCCCACTTTCTCCTCAAAACATTATTTTACTCCTTGCTCTACTGTTTACTCACCTGTGTTTGATATGTGATTAGGAAATTCCTAAGAAAGCAGAACTACTCCCAACACTGGTCTATAAGAAGGTCTTTGTAGAAATCCTTCTTCCAGACATTCCTTACCTTTAATTTCTATATTCTCTTCTCATGACTGAACAGGTGTCAGATACTTTCTATCTCCATTATTCATTTTCAATGTGTTGAAGCTTCTGGGCATCTGAATTTTAAAGTTCAATTTTCTCTCTGAATCCTTCTCCAAACCCTCCAGATTATATTACTTTTAAGGGCACTTATGTACTATAGTTAATATCTTCTAAAGACATTTATGCATTTTACTTATAGGTGTATGTTTGAAATTGTAAAACCTATCAAATTCAGAACATGTAATGAAAGAGTGTGACCACTGAGAAGAATGTAGAAGAATGCTTTCATTTATTTAACAATTTTTTTTTGAATGTTCATTGCAACATTCATTGAGGGCAACATCTTGCCTTCAAGGACCTTGTGATATAGTAGAGGAGATAATACATAAATGGAGATCAGGACTGGATCTGCTTAATTCCCTCTCCTACCCTTATGACTAAGCACATGTTCTTGTAGTTTCTCAACCTGTCATCCAATTGTTTTCAAACTTCCATAAAGGTTCAACATGTAAGTGCAAACCAATTGCCAACAGATGGTCAGACACATATGTATGCCATCATACCATCATTTGTGCATGCATCTGACCGTGTGTATCAGAATAGCTCCCACATTCTCCTCTGTTATCTTGCAATCCTGCCTCATCAGTTGTGTAATAACATGTTCAAGAAGTTATGAATGTTTCTGCTCTTGCTGAGCAAATGTCAAACTATTTGAAAACTATGATTCCTGAGCATGTTTATTATAAGCTATTCAGAAGCCATGTGAGATCATTAAAAACACTGCAGAAACAAATTTTATATTGGCTTTCATTGCAGTATTAAGACTTTCCCAAGTTAAACTTATCTACTTATATTACTCTGCTGACAGATTTTAAAATGAACTTGTTGACAACACTGATCATTTATTCAGTAGAGTTTCTGTGAGATGGTAGCCAACATACTGGTGGTAGAAGAGAAAATGTTATGTCTGAAGAGATTCTCCCTCCTTGGAATAGTTAGTTTAATTGTTTAAAAGGCAATTGAACTTTCAATACATTTGTGATTTAATGTAATGTTGGTCAATAGCTACAAGAAAAGTAAACATTTTATGTTGTACCTAGCTATTTATTTTTGTTAATTGGTTAAGTTAACTACATCATGAATTTTCATCTCTCAGCAAGAGACTTTGCTAAATTCTCCTACCATTTCCCGCTGCATACTTGTATGGGCAAGAATTTTCATTTCATTCTTTTTTAAAATGAAATATGGAAATAAATTTGATATAGAACCAGATTTAAGATCTCATTGGTCTGATGTTAAGCCAAACATTGCAAATCTTTCTTTAAATTAAAAAAGTCCAATGCCAAAACTATGTTTATACACAATGCTTATATTATGTTTAATATCTTCCAAGTTGAATTTTATTTCATCAAAATTTATTTATATTCTACAAAAATTGTAAAATAAATTTAATATATTGCTGGATAACTTCTTTTAATTCTCATAGAACATTCCATATAAAACATTCATGATTATTTCATAATTACCTTCATACTTTTATATTTAGTTTTCTTAACTACAGATAGAATAAAACTTTATATTTTGTAATCACAATTATGTAATGAAATTTCATATTGGGAGCCTTGGGGGTAAATTATAGCTATTATGAGTACTTAATAAATAAATCTAAAATAATATTTTAAAAGTATATTAAATTACCCTTAGAGTTCACAACATATATATATATATATCTATATATGTATATATATATATATATCTATATATGTATATATATATATATCTATATATGTATATATATAGATATATATAGATATATATATATACATATTTGTTATTGTTGAAAGGAGCTTGAAGGACAAAAACCCTTTAGGAACTACTGCCCTTCATCAATGGAATATTATGTCTAGTGCAATGGAATATCATGTTCAGTTCTTATCCCTATTTTAAAGACAAAACATTAACTTCATGTTCTAGAACATTATATGCATGTGTTCTGTATCACATCACTATACCATTGTCCATGCCAATCATGGGTCTGGAAACAACAGTTCTATTTGAATAGACTTCCCTTTCTTTCAATCATCTTGATGGATTAGACTTAATGTTTCTACCTACTTAAGCTAAACTTCAGCTTCTAAGTTTAAGTAGTTACCCAGAGATACCAAAGTCATTATAATCCCAACATCTAAGATTTCTCTCCCTCCTTCTCTCTCTCCACTTCTCCTCTCTCTCCCTCCCCACCTCTTTCTGTCTCTATATGTCTCTCTACCAATCTCCCTATACCCCTCTCCTTTTTTCCTTCTCCCACTCTCTTCTTCTTTCCCTCTTTTTCTCCCTCCCTCTTAGGATCATTATATTGAATATGTCTCCATTATAAACAATTTCCCTCACCCTTTCTTGGTAAACATGGTTTTTTTTTGTATTGTACACATGTTAATATTGTTGGGGAACATCTTGGGAATAGATATCCATGTTATATATTTCCACAAGGAGAATGAAATTTGAAAAGGGCATGAAAAAATAACAGGTTGTTCTGCTATGTGTTATCTTTCCCTACTAGAATATAAGCTCTGCGAGAGTAGGAACTGGCTTGCTCTCTATCTTTATGTCTCTGTCTCCACCATAGCACAATGTCTGGCATAAGACAAGTGTTTTTTTCATCCATCCATTTATCCTCTAATTCATTAATGCATGTATTCCTTATATCATATTAAAAAGGCTAAGAGGCAATGGCTTAAAATCAGGGCACTTGGGCTTTGTTCTCAATTCATCTGCACCTCAATTTCTGTAGTTTGAAATACAACCACTAAGCAATTGCATTAAAGAAGAGTGATGTACATGAAAATTATTTGTTCTGGAAACCCTGGCTGTTTTGCTGTGAATTCACTTGCATTCCATGCACAGGAAGGCTGAGAAGTCCCTTCCATCTACTTCTGTTTCCATGACTATCTATAAACATTAATCACAGCTAAGCACAGTATCCAAACCTATCATTATCTTTTACTTAGTATATGATAACAGTCACACTTTCATGATTTAGGCATTTCTATCCTCACTACATACTCTGTGGAGGAGAGCCTAAAATCAAGATAGCAAAACAGCTTTTTATAGTAATTCAAAATGACAAAGTATTTCCACCATCTTACACAGAATTGCTCCAGTTAATTCTTGAATTCCAAAAGGCATGTTAAATAATTTAGTTCAGTCATGTAAACAAGCACTTACCTACTAGTTTTAGTGCTAAAAATAGCACCTAAATGCATAGCTAGACTGAGCTTTTGACTGAGGTGGTGAGTAGGCAAGTATGGGTGGTTTCCTGGGGCATGGTGACAAGCAGTGGCCCTGTAGAAATGATCTGAAGCCAATTTTGGCTATGAAAGAAGGAGAAAAATATTTCTTACCAGCTACAGATTCACGTGATTTTGATAGGAGATGCAATGAAGATCATTTAGTCCAATTCTCTTTTTTTTTATAGATAAGGAAATTGAGGTACAGCACCTTTAAGTGGTTTTCAAAGGTCATAGTAAAGGTAGGACCAGATTCAAATTCACTCCAGACTTAGAGTTTGTCATCTCCCTGGACTATATTCTGAGGAAGGTAAACCTTATTAGACTCAGCTGAAAGAACTGGAGATCTTTAATGTGGAGAAGGGAAGGCTCATTAAGAAAGATATGATGGCTGCATTTGAGTATTTGAAGGGCTGTCTCATGCAAGAGAAATAACACTACCTAGTTTGGTCCTAGAAAGCAAAACCAGGAGCAATGAGTGGAAGATACCAAGAGGCAGTTTTCAGCTTCCTATATGACTAGAGTTGTTTGAAAGAGGAATGGACTGCATCTGGGGGTGGTGGGTTGCCTCTCATTGGAAATGTTTAAGTAGAGCCTGATTGACCTTTTGTTGGAATAGTAGATGACAGATTATCAATTCGGACTTGAAAGGAATGTTACAGGTCATCTTGGGCCTGCCCTTTTGTAGAGCAGAGGTCTAGAGAAATTCAGTGACATGCTCAATGTCACTCAAGCACTGCATTGCAAAGCAGCATGTGAGTATTTACTTTCAGACATGGCTCTGACACTCAACTGTTGGGAATGCAACTTGGGCCACAAAAGCATCAAGTTGTAAAGGGGAAAGCATCCTATCAGTAGTGGGGCCCAGGATTTGACTAAGTCACTTACTATGGCTTTTGATAAACCATTCAACCATATTAGCAACCACATTGCTGTAGGTTGCAGTGTTGGAATATGGTAGAGCTACTTGTCCAGTATGGTTTAGACTAAATGGCCTCTGAAATTTTTTCCATCTCAGATGTGATCTTGAAAATTAAGACTTTTCTCAAAGCCAGGCTGGTGGAGGATGTAAAGGAGGAAATAGAGACATATGACCTTCTTCAGAGGAGGGAGAAAGGAACAGTTACTAGGAGAAGGCATTTGAGGAGTTTTTGCTCTAGCCATTTGGTTCTAGATTTGGACTTTAAGATGTAAAAAACAAAATCAATAATTAATTAATTGTTTTATAACAAATAATGAATATGTTCGCAAAAATAACCCAACAAAACATGATCTTATTACATTATGTAGTTTAAAGTTTGCTGAAAAATCAGCAAAAGTTTTTAGAAAGCCTCACACTAAGAAGGTTAATTTCACAAATTCAAAACCCTTCAAAAAAGAAATTTCAAAACTAGTATTTGAAAAGCTGATGCTAAAACAAAATTGGCTCATTTTGATTCAAATGATGAAAACTAATTTTTGGTTTTTTTCAATCAATGTGAAATTAAATAGTTTACTTTTTGAGATCTATTGTTCCATTATTCATTAAGGAAAACTATTTCATCATTTATCATTAGTTGTCCATTTATGTGATATGACTGGTTGACATGTTTTATTTTTCATCTTTGAAAATTAACAATGAGCAAGGTTTCACTTTTTCACAACTGGGAAATTAAACAGTTTTTCTGAAGTAATAGAGCTTTATGCACATCCTTAAAACAGCATAAAAAAGTCTATTTCATGACTTTAAATTATGAGTAAACCTCACAATAGTTTCACTTGATCAGGCTGTTTAGATGGTCTTTTGCTACTTTTTGTTCAAATATTATCAAAATGTTCTTTATGGAAAGGAGTTACAATTTGGCAAGTATCTGGAACTAATTTCACATATTCATAGTCAATGATTCCTCATCAATGCAAATCACAACCTGTCTATGACTCAGTAGATGTAATATCTTAAGGATTAGCTTGAGCTTAAATAACATAGCTTATGCAACTTGCCCAAGATCACTTCATTGGCAAAGTATTAGACCCAGAATTTGAACTCAAATTTCCTGACTCCAGTCCCCAGACTCTATCCATTAGACATCTAACTGATTACAAATGAAAACTGCTTGGAACTGACCACTTTTTTGGATTTGTAATTGGAACATGAAAGAGAATGCTACAAATACAAATTCCATGACATATATAACTGTACAGCAGATTTATTTAATCTAACAAACTTAACAAGGGATTTTTTTAATGATATATTCAAATAGCTTTGCCGCACTTATAACATGCATTGGTAATGAGAGCAAAGATAATGTCTGCAACTCAAATAACAAGGACAAATACTTGTAACTTATAAATAATAGCAATTGAAAAAGCATGGAATGATAATACTACCAGTAGTAATAATAACAAAATCAATAATAGCTACCTTGTCAGAGGTAATTTATCATCTATGATGCAAATGGAGGGGCAATTTCAAAATCAGAGAGATTCTAGTGAGGTGTTGTACAGTGGAGACATTGTGTGCTCTAAGGCCATTATAGGAGCTGAGAAAGTCTAGAGGGGGCCCTGAAATACTGGTAGGGCTATTCATGATTTGTATGGTATATAACTGGCCAGTTTCTGGTGATACTACTGTTTGGGCTAGCATCCCAGTCAATGTGAAGCAACTACTTTACAGAGTCAAAGAAATAGGGAGATAGCCTAGGGTTACAGTCTGATCCTTCTCCAAACTGTTGTGATGGTAAGTTTGAAATGGAAACTAGCTGAGTGGTGGCACTCTTTAGAGTTCCAGTATTATTGGATGCACAGGAACAAATCAGAAATACCAACAGTTCACCTGTTGGAAATATTTATTGCAGGTAACACTGATCAATAGAGTGAGCAGCCCATGAATGTGCATGATACAGACTGAAGACATAAATATTTTTTCTCCCTGCTCTCTCAAAATAAAAAGGAAAACATGTCTTACCAGTTATAAGCAAGAGCTTCACAATGCTTTTTTTTACATCAATGACATGCAGAAATACATCCTGATCAGTCCAGAGCAATCATAAAAATAACTTCATCCTTAAGCTTAACTTAGATTAAATAAGGGATGAAATTCAGGAACCACTAAAACCTAAGAAGGGAAAGATCTAAGAACATGATGCTATTGAAAATCTTCACTTAATGCAAGCTCCTGACATTATGCCTAATAATGAAAATGGTGACATAAACAGTGCTAATATCTCAAATGATTTTGAAAAGGAGATGAGCATACTTAAAATGGAATTTCAAAAAAGCTGTCTTTGAGTTTGATGGTAAGAACACAACTAAGAGAATAATTATACCAAATTAGAATAATTTTTAAAAGCCAATATCTCTAACTAACATTAATAAATATATTCTCCCACAATATCTGAGAAAAATTATAAAATGTTGAATGGCTTGTATGCAGCAGCATACTTAATAGTCAATGATACCGATCACTCACCTAGTTTCTTCTCCCCCTGTATAGATGTACCATAAGCCTCTCTGGTCACTCTACCATGTCATTAAGGAACTGTAAAATTTTTTATTTGTCTATAATCAAAAGAAAAATGCTTCATGCAGCATTAGAACCATAGGAGGAAAAATAGTGCTATGAAGAAATACAAAGTAGTTAGTACTATTAATAATAATAAATAAAATTTATAAAAGATAGCACTTTGTACATGTTATCTACATTGATCTTCACAACCACTTTGTGAGGTAGGAGATACAGGGTATACACATTTTAACAAATGAGGGAGTAGGCTGAGAGAGATTAAGGAACTTGCCTACGGGCATACAGCTTCATTTACTAATGAAGCCGAATTCAAACCCAGGTCTGCCTGACTTCAAGGTAGCTCTCTCTCTATTAGCTCTACTGTAAAAGTACATTACTCTTTTTCTCCAAAGGGATGACAATTTTCAAAGCATGAACCCTCCCTCTTCCAAATCTCATTATGTCCATAAAACCAAAAGTCATTAATGTTCATATAATTGGAATATCTAAATTGAAAAGATCTGTAGAGATTAAGTCCAAACTCTACATTTTGTAGTGTCGGGACCAAGGCCTAGAGAAATTGTGACTTCCTAAGAAAATATAAGAATTGAGTGCCAGAGCCAAAACCAGAATCCTGGTCTTCTGACTATTTTTCCAAGGGCCTTTTCCATTGTATTAGGTAGTCTGTCACTTACACAAAGTTGTCAGATGTCAATTCAACTAGAATACAGATGCATTTGTTTCTGGAATGGAGAATGGTGTGGTTAATTTATTATTAATTACACTAGGAGATTTGCTTTCGCCTTTGGTTTACTGGTTTCATGCTTTTTTTAAATAAACAATCTGCATATAATTATTGCCACTTTTACTATAGAATTTATATATAGAAGAAATCACTCATTTTTGTTTTATATACTTTATATCTAGTGCACTTAAAACAAGCTTATTTGTGAATTCATACACATCGTATGCTGCAATACCATGTTTCATTGCATTTCATCAGACAAGCTCTATTCTTAGTAGATAATCCACTGAAAGCATATTCTGTACCTTTACAATTACTCAGCCATAAGGTAATTTAGTTCCATGGAAAACTAAGTTAAGTTTAAGTTTTCAATTTTCCTACTATTACAGAAGCTTTATATTTAGAAGAATTACTGAATAAAATAATTACCCATCTTGAGTGCATAGCCTTTTTTTTCTAATTGTCCTACATAAAAATCTTTAGACCAAAAAATCAAAGCTTTGTAGAACAAATGAATTAATTGAGAGACTAATTGGGCCATGTTGCCACTTTTAAAAATCAAGTAATATTTTAGTGGAGCTGTGAAAACTTTTGCAAAAAAAAAATTCTATAATCAGGCTGACCGTGCCAATAAAACTGGATCACATTTTTTTTCCTAAGCGCTTTTCTGTTTTTCATTAAGGGTGTCTAACAAATATGAATAATACAATTATTATTATCAAACCCCTTGAACTTAGGGATTGTGTCTTTTTTCATTATTGCAATTTTCAGTGCTTGGCCGAGACCCTGCACAGAGCATCCCATAAATGTCTGTTAAACAAACAAAAGCAAAGAAATGAATGACCACTAATGCTGCATGAAGTATTTTTGTTGTGATTATAAATAAATAAAAAAATCTCACAGTTCCTAAATGAGAAGGCAAAGTGACCAGAGAGGCCCATGGTGCATCTATGCAGGGAGAGAAGAAACTAGGTGAGTGATAAGATTTAATTGAAAGTACTTTGTGAGTAATTGAATTCCTGCCTGAGAACTGGAGCAGCTTCTGTTTCCATTAGAGCTCAAAAGTGCTAATTGTCAATCAAGGTAACTGAATTTTAGATTAGGAAAAATCCAGAAGCCTGACATAAAATAAACAAAACATTGTTCAGTGGCCTTTAGCAACTGAGCCTCAAAAAACAAACAAACAAACAAACAAACAAAAAGGCATGGTCAAAAGAGTTAGCCACAAGAGTGGCAACAAGAATGACGAAGGACAGGGAACTCACCTCTAGAAAGTATGGAGGATAATGGCAATTTTTCAGTGAATTGCAGAGAGTATGTAGTGGTTGTGTTTTGGTAAGTACTGAGTTATAGCTTTCTATGAACAATGAATAAGTTGATCTCTCTCCTGGAGGAAAAGATGAAGGAGAAGGAAAGAATGTCTTGATATTCTTCAAGTTATAAGTGAGAACAAAAATCTTTCCTGAAAGAATGAAAGAAGGACTTCAAGAAATAAAAAGAAACTGAAAAAGAAAGAGTTGAAGAGCCAAAGAAGTCTACATCTTTGCTAAGAGATTGGGTGGCAAAAAATATGACTCTGAGAAGGGAAGGAAGTAGAAGGATTTGGAAGTAAGTCATAGATATGAGACTGTTCCCTGAGAAAGGACAAACTAGATCCATTCAGGAGGAACTAGCTTCTCATCTTACAAACAAGGGTAATATGGAACGTCAGGTGCCACTGGGGAGAGCAATGGCCAGAGCAAGGAAAGGTCATTAGAGGTGGTTTATGGGTTCCTTCTGAAGAATACCAAGGTGAAAGTTTGAAAGTTTTCCATAAACAATAATTTATGTTTAATTTAGTAGTTTAGTAGTCTGTGCTTTTCCTGACGATATCTTGTGGAACTGATGGAGAGCCACTCAAGACCTGTCTAGTCCTTGCAAGTACTGCATGCATAGACATACACAGACATGTATACAATTGATATACATGTGTTTGTATATACATATTTGTATATGTATATTTTGATATACATACACTCCTACATATATACTTAGTATCGTATTTTATGGCAGCTGAATTTGTATCAGTCCTGAAGGCAGAGAATGTTCCATTCCTCACAGAATTTACATTCTATGAGGGTGAAGGGAGGTGTAACAGAACATATACAAAGATCACTAAATGCGCAGTGATTCAAGCAGGGAATAGTATTGGCAGCTGGGTGAAGGAGAAAACATGTAGCATGGTGTCCTATAAGTGCTAATTTTCTCTTTTTTTTTTTTTTCTAAAACTGGCCAAGAATGTCCTTATCCCTTCTTTTCAAAATAATCTCATAGATAAAATTTCCATCTGAGCTAAGATGTCCCATAGCACTTGGCATCATACATAGGACCTTTCCCACCTCTCCCCTCTCCCTTTCCTTGTTAACTAACCTTGAGAAAATCTGCGAATACTACACTTTCATTTATACTCTCATCCCCCTCCACCAAAAACACCCTCAAATATCCCAAATAATAGATCAGGAAGTAGAGATTATAGATAATTTTGCTTTCTGCCAATCACCATTCTGGAATTCCCCAAAATTTTAGAGATGGATTTTTTCCTTTACACAGGGGGAAAGCTGGGAAGCCATCTTTGTGGCACTGTTACCAAGATAGACTGAGGAGCTACCTGACTCACAAATTGAGGTCTGAAGTGGGGAGAGACTGGAGGCAGAGAAACCAATGTGAAGAGGCCATACTATCACTCTAATATAGATGCAGATTGGAGATCTACAGCATCCCAATCCCATCTCCAGCCTATGGTAAGAATATCTTGTATTGTCTTTGCAGATGTATATTTTATGCAAGGGATATTTTTCTTCCTCCCTCATGCAGACATATCATAGTTACAACATAATCACTAATTTTGAGAGGCATTTGTTGTAACTGATGGAATTGAAATAGGAGAAATTGACTATCTCTTCATTTTAAACTTCTTGAGCTCAAGGAGGCTCATTCCAATTACTTCAATAAGAGGTCCTAATTTAGCATCTGAGAATGGGGTTTGGCTTTCCAGACTACAGCTTAAAACACAAAAATGATAGGCTGTTGGTCCACTGGGGGAGTGTGCCTAATGAGGACTAGTAAAATATATATTTGCCCAGGGTCTTGTGAATCTCATCAAGGAGACTTTAAATTGAAAATACAGGAGGAGGTAGAAACTACTCACATATATCTGCCAAATCAAATACCATAGAGCAACAGTTCTCAGAGTGTAGTACTGAGATGCCTAGGTATCTCTGAGACCTTTTAAAGGGTTTATGAGGTCAAAACTAGTTTCATAATAATACTAAGACATTTTAATTTCTAATGTTAAATATTAATTCTATAACCCACATAAATAAAAGCTCTTTGGGAGTACTTAAGAAACTAAAGGGGTCCTGGGACCAAAAAGTTTGAAAACTTTTACCATAGAGAATAATAGATACAACCCAGGGAAAAAAATGTCCTTTGAAAGGACAAGTAATTCAAAAAAGGAAATATTCAAGAAGATAGTTAACATTTAAAACCATTGTCTTACAGGTCTAAATGTAAATGCACAAATATGGGTAATAAGTTAAATTTCTGATTATAATGCAGGGAGAAAAATTTGACCTCACAGATATTTCTGAAACAGTAGAATGGGGTTTAAGCCTAGGATTTAACTGGGAAAGATGATACCTTATTCAAAATGAACAAAAAAGATCAAAAGAGGCAAAATAGGGTAGCAATATTATATATGTGTGTATTATAATGATTTAACATAACATTTTTATTACTATAGGAGAACATACTAATGCCAGAAAATCCTGGAACTTGTTCAGGGAATTGTGTTGGACAAAATTTGGGTGAGTATCAATAAAGAGAGAAACATTGTCATGGGAGTGTACCATGGAACCTCTAGACAGAAGGAAAAAATTAATGAGAATTTGAGGACACATCACAAACCTGGCACAGAGACAAGATATGGAGGTGATGAGAAACTTCAACGACCTAATTTAATTGACCACTTTTTAACTGACAGTAAATGGCTAGTTACCAAAGTGGGAGCCATTTCAAATCAACTAAGTGCAATCATATTTATATCAAATTAGAGGAAAAGATGAAAATGAGCAGGCACTGACCTTAATTACAACAGATCCAATCTGAGTTATTCAAACAAGCTATCTACTTTTAAAAAAATAAGAAGTGAATAGAAATAAATTGACATTGATTTTCAGCATTTCATATTGCAATAGACTGCTTTGGGGTGTATTAGATTCTTCACTAAATGTTTTCAACTGATGGCTGGGTGATCAGAATTTCAACTGATATAAAAAAATGCCATTAATTGGAAGCCAGAAGGCTTCCAAAAATATTCTGAGAAGGAAAACAATTGATCTCCCTGTCATGCAGAGAGATAGACCAATCCAGGCCAACAACAGATTAGATTATCAACTGTCTTGAAAATCTGATCACAGAAGGATGGTAGATTATGAAAGTGTTCAGTTCTAGGAATAACGTTGAGAAGCTGGAGAGCATTCAGAAGTGACTAAGATAGAGGAAGGGTCTTAAAATCATGCTAGATGAAAAGAGAAGACTTTAAAATGACATGATACCAAGTTCAAATATTTTAAGAGGGGTTGTCCCATGGAGAGGAATTATGTATGTTTCTCTTGGTTCCTTAGGGCAGAATTAGAAGCAATGGTTGGAAGTTGCAAAAAGGCCTATTTTAGAGTGAGTGAAAGATACTCAGAAAACAACAGGTTTCTCCTTACTAAAAGTCTTCAAATTAAAGGTTGAATGACCACTTATCAAATATGTTGTTCAGTAGAGATGTTAACTGTACAGCCTACTGCAACACTCCCAAAGACAGCCTGAACCAGATTAGAATGCAATTGGATCATAAATGGTTAAAAACAGTTTTCAGAGGAAGAAATCAAAGCTATCTATAGTCATATGGAAAAATTATTTAAATCATTAATGATTAGAGAAACGAAAATCAAAATGACTCTGAGGTGCCACATCACACCTATCAGATTGACTAACATGACAAAACAAGACAATGATAAATGTTGGAGAAGATGTGAGAAAATTGGAACACTAATGCATTGTTGGTGGAGTTGTGAACAGATCCAACCATTCTGGAGAGCAATTTGGAACTATGCCCAAAGGCGTATAAAATTGTACATACCCTTTGACCCAGCAATACTACTTCTAGGGCTGTATCCCAAAGAGATCATACAAATCAGAAAAGGACCCACATGTACAAAAATATTTACAGCAGCTCTTTTTGTGGTGGCCAAGAATTGGAAATTAAGGGGATCCCCAACAATGGGAGAATGGCTGAACAAATTGTGGTATATGAATATAATGGAAAATTATTGTGCTATAAGAAGTGAGGAGCAGGCAGACTTCAGAAAAACTTGGACTTATATGAACTGATGCTGAGTAAAATGAGCAGAATCAAGAGAATATTACACACAGTAATAGCCAGTGTGTGATGACTGACTTCGATAGACTTGGCTCTTCTCAGCAATGCAAAGATCTAAGACAACTCCAAAAGACTCTCTACGCAAAATGATGTCCACATTCAGAGAAAGAACTATGGAGTCTGAGTGCAGCTAGAAGCATACAATTTGCTCTCCTTTTCTTTTGTTGCTTTATTTTATTGCTTCATTCTCATGGTTCCTCCCATTAGTACTAATTCTTCTTTACATCATGGCTAATGGGCAAATATGCTTAATATGAATGTATAAGTAGAGCCTATAACAGATTACATGCCATCTTGGAGAAAGGAGAAGAGAGGGAGGGGGAGAAAATTTTAAACTCAAAATCTCATGGAGTAAATGTTGAAAACTAAAAATAAATAAATTAATTATTTTAAAAGATGCAATTGGAAAAGAATAAAGCAAAAATAAAATAGAATAAAGATAATATTAGCATGTGGTTTTGTAAGGAAGTATGTGGTCCACAAGAATCTTGACGTACTGTTATTGGCTCCTGTTTCTATTTGCATTTGACACCAATGTTGTAAAGAATAGAAAGTTGGACTAGATGGCCTTGGCAATTCTGTGGAACCATGTTTGGACTTTACCACCTCATAATCCAGTGCTCTATGTGAAACAGTGGAAAGCACTTAAAAATAAAATTAGGCAATAAAGTACATGCAAAATCAATGTGGAATTAAAGTGACAAAATTTTTAAAGCACTGAACAATCATTTTTAAAGTACTTGAAAAATGGGAAGATGCTAAATGACTAGAAAAAAACCACATCATTACAGAGGAAAAAGACAGTCAAGAAGATACCTATAACTACTGAGTCACATGCCTACTTATTTATTTCTTAAAAAAAAACCAAAACACACAAAACTTCAGGAGAATGTTCTACATAGGTACTCAAGATAGACTTGATAAAAATATGAGAAAGGAACAGTTAATGGACGATTTTTCTTTCAACAACAGAACACATTTTCACAGTCACACAATTGATCAAATTATTTAGAGAATATGAGATTCCACTCTCTTGATTATTTAGCATTATAATGAATATATATATACACATATGTATATATATGTATATATACACAGACTATAATTAGAACATGCACTGATTAGATCATAGATAAAATGAACTGATATGTAATTTCATGTTTAGTTTTTAGCTTTGTCATATGTGGATATCATATTTTTACCATCTCCTAAAATTCCTTAATATTTCTCATATAAATTGCTTTCTTGACATGTTACTGGTCCTATTCAAGTTTGTACTCAGTGCATTGTCTAAAGTGACTTTTTAAAAGTTACTTTCAAAAATTAGAATCGATAGACTTTTTTTTTTTTTAAATTTTAAAGAAGAACTCTGAAGACCTAAAAGGCTGTGCCAGTTAAATGTGAGCTTGGGTAGGTTCTACCATTTTGGAAAGGTTTTGAATACTCTTCTGATTATGGACTCCTTATGCTTTACCTGTAACATACAGTTTTTTGGATAGCCCATAGACCTAGTCCATCAATACATGTATCTTGGACAGATACTTAAATGGACAACAAAATGAGTATAGAAATGAAACAAGAGATGGGGCTTAAATGGCCCTAAGAAGTTTTACAATCCCTTTAGTTAGCTCAAATTTCTCCATTAAACAAAGGTGTAACTTTTTAACAGTAATACTCTTCCAGTGATGTTGTATGGCTACGATTCATAAAATATCATAGCCTCCAAAGGACAACGGAATGTGTATGTAAGCTGCAGCATATTACCAATGAAAGACTGTGCTCCAAAAATGTCATTAGAGGATACGAGGGAAATGTATGATTAGAAATGGATATAGCAAGAGCAATGGATTACATATGGATAACCTTTGGACTCCACTGATACTCATATAAAGTCAAGAGAGATAGAGGAGGACCCCTTCTGGAAGATATGAATGGGAATATAGATGAGTCACATTGTACTAGAATGCATGGAAGATTTCCCTGATGCAGTGTTGGAAGGAGTAGTCACCATATCCTAGGGGTTCATCATAATGATGCCAGACTAAGTGTGGCCACCCAATCAACTCTGAACTCCCAAGTTCAAGAGATCCTCCAGCCTCAGGCACCCTGGGAGCAAGGATTACAGTCAAGTCCCACAATTCACAGTTTTGGTGACTTCTCCTTAATAAAATTACTACAGATAATCAAAAACAAATAATACACATTTTAGCATATTATTTTTCTTATTTTTACTTTGTCACCTTAGCTTTATGGCTTTTAAATTCATAGTTTGGGATCCTATTTTATAAATGATTTAGCTAGAAAAAAGTCCAAGATGTGGTAGCAAATATATTTCTAAGTGATTCTAAAACATTTCTAATTCAATAAATCCCATGAAAACTCTCCTTATTATTACAGATTTCATCGTAGTCAGGCTCAAATTACATTCCCTAAAACATAACTAAAGATAGTATAACCTGATATGGCATGGTTAGCCTGAAAGGTATTCCTTGAAGGTATTACCTTCTAATTACCTTCTCATATTTTCCTGAAAGGTATTATTAGACCTATTCCCACAACAAAGTATTAATGGGTTCCTACTACATTGTATAAATAGCAATTTTTATATTAATATCAGAGTAGGTATGAATAGACTGCAATGTATTACCAATGATGGTTTGTATATAAAGAATAACATAAAAGATACCCAAGAAATGGATAATCACAAAGGGAGATGAACCAGCCATATAGAAAGACCAAGGACTAACAAAGGGATAGCCTGGGAGCTGCATTAGTAGCCATAATGTTAAAAAAAAATAACCCTAGAAAAAAACTTTCAAGATTCTCGATGGATCTTCTATGGAAGATTTATGGGGAGACATGGACAAGCGTCACACAGGATGACAAGGTGTGGATAGGTTGTGATCTATACCTTTGAGGGGAGTATCCATGTCAATGAAATTATGGTTCCTTTGAAATACTGGAGTAAATAAAAGTGAAAGCTGTGAAATTAAAATTTTCTTTGTTGCATTTTGCCAAACTAGCTGTCAAATTCAAAATGTGTGCATTTACCATAAGAAATTACTTTCTCTCCTATCTGAAAATATGTTACAAAGAAATATAGGCTAAACTTACTTACCTCTAAAACAAAGTTGGGATTTATAGCCAATTGATAATATCAGCTATAAAGCAGTGCCTATGTGTTCCAGTTTTAAATTCTGTTTCACTCCATTTTACCATTAAAAAATTTCCATTTTTGCCAACATTGGGATAACAAGAATGAATTTGAAAGTCCTACATTTCTTAGTCTTATATTTCTTGGTTTTGCAATGCATTATTTGGTCCTCTTAATTAAACAAAGAAAAAAAGGTGATAAACATTTAGGCATCTACTGCCTGATTAATATGCTATACATACACATGTCATTTACATATGTAAATTTGACAACTATCAGAAATTTGACATCGATATAACTATATAAGATGTGACTGTAAGGTAGTGAGATTAGGAGGAAACACTGAAAGAGAAAAAACTGAAAGACAAAGATAATAAAACAAAATGAAATAAAACAAGGTATTATCACTCTGAAGAAGTGATGGAATATGCAAGACTAAAGGCCAGAATTCCCAGGCTTTTACCACTTCCTTTCAGGAGAGCTGAGTCCCAGATCAATATGGTCTGTGTGGTGGGGGATGTCAAATCTTTGACATTCATAGTGAGTTTTCCCATTTAAAGTGGTTAAAATGAGCAGGAGCAGCCATGAGAGCATTCGGGCTGTTAGTACAGATGATGTTACTTCCATCACAGTCACTAATCCTCATTACGGGTCATGCATGGTCACTCATACAAAATAGTTGGTGCTGCTGGGACTTACACTATTGCCGACTGCCATTTCTATGGGGTCTGTGCTGGTACTCTTTGTCATTGGGACCAAGCGCTGCTTTATTGTGCTAGGGGCTAGAAATGCTCCTCTGTGGTAGGGCTGATTTTTCATGGGCCTGATCATATCCATTTGCCACTACCCACTGTGTCCCGACTAGGAGTACTATGGCGAGCCTGCACTGCCTCTGCTGGAGCCTGACTTTGCCTACCTATCCCAGGTACACTCCACACTTCTTCCCTCATGAATTAATATTCCTTGGGTTCTGTCCAATAAGGAAGTCTTTCTCTGATCACACCGAAAACAATAATTAATGAAAATAATAGCTAGCACTTATGTATCACTTGAAGGTTTGCAAAGTGCTTTAGAAAAACACCATTATTTTATGCTCATGACAACCCAGGGAGGTAAGTGCTATTATCATCCCCCTTTTATGGATTAGGAAACTGAAGCAGGTAAATGTTAAGTGATTTGCCTGAATTCATAGAAGTAGTGTCTGAGGTAATATTCAAACTCAAGTCTTCCTGACTTCAAGTCTTAAATTCTATCCAGTATATTACCTAGCTGTCATAATAGAGAGATTGCTGGATAGTGAAGGGAGCAGGATTTTGGTGTCAAAAACAGGTGAGGAAGGGGCAGACAGCAGCAGGATGTAACTACTTTTTCAATGAAGTATAAGTCAATAGCCACCACAAAGACATTAAAAGAGCTTGTAACCCATTTCAGTCCCCAAAACATGTCATGTCCTTACCAAGAAAAGAGGTATGGGGGCAGCTAGGTGGTGCAGTGGATAGAGCACTGGCCCTGGATTCAGGATGACCTGAGTTCAAATCTGGCTTCAGACATATAACACTTACTAGCTGTGTGACCCTGGGCAAGTCACTTAATTCCATTGCCTAGCCAAAAACAAATTAAAAAAGAAAGAAAGAAAAGAGATATGTTAGCCAAGAAAAAAACATGTTTTTTTTAGGATATAAACTTATTTATAATTTTTTTTTTGCAGATGTAGAGAACAGGTAGGAAGGAAATAAATTAATGGAAAGCTTGCCAAGTGACCCAGCTAAGCCAAATCATTTCAGTTGAATTAAATGTCAAACTGGAAGGAGGGTAATGAACAGATGAATTATAGAAAATAGCTGTCAAGATTGCTATAACAAACTTTTTTTCCTATCCATGATATTTGGGGTTTAACATCATAGCCTATGATGTATTACTGTTCTAAGTAGAAATGGCTCTAAAGAGGGCAAAGATGGGAAGAGGAGCCAGACTAGATGAAATGTTCACAAAGCAGGTTTGTGCTGGAGGTGACACAATTTTGAGAACATTGAGGCATCAATTCTCAAATATCTAATGCCAGATATTTGGGGAGAAATGCAAACCTTATTATCTAAAAAAACTTCTCTGAGAAAATGTCAGTAACTATCAACCTGTATTATCTCTATTTTCACTACCAGATATGTGTAAGAGCAATTCATAGATCTGTTAAGCACAACTTTGAAGAAGGCTTTATCAAAGGATGAGACTTTTTCTTAAATAGTGAAATCATTCAGATGTTCTCATTTGTAGACCACATCGTGTAAGCTTCAGAGTACTCAAGAGTCCCCCACAAGTGATTTATAATCACTCAAGAATTTGGCCCAAAAACCATGGAAGGAAAATCAAATAAGTGAAGAATGACTGTGGTCCAGACTATGATGCATAGTTGAATAAACAAACCATGAAATTGGGTATGTATGGATAGATAGTTACGTGTGTGTATATGATATACATACATATATGTATATCTCCTATCATATGCATGTATCTATATATCTACATATATAAGTATATGTGGACAGGTATGGTAGATAGACATCAGTTCAGGCCCAGAATGTAATAGGAAGAGGAAAACAGAAGAGATTGCCTCTGTACAGTGATTTTAATGACCCCCCCCAAAAAAAAAACTGCTCCCTGAAGCAAAGATCCATCTTTTTATAAACATACTTCTGGCCATACTATTTGCCTTGAAACTATAGAATATCCATCTCTGATGAATTAAAATTGCCAATCACTCAAAAGGTAATGGAGAAGTTCTCAATGGGTATGAGTAGGTTGTGTTATATTTCCAACCAAAACTTGTTCAGGAGAAGTGGTGTAAATGATATCATTGGAAAATCATGTGACTAAAAAGTTAATATAGTCATGGATCAAGAGCAACCCACGTATTCTATTGGCATTCACATAAAATAAAGAGATCTAGAGAATAGGTGCATAAACTGTAGTCTACAGGTCAAATCCAGGCTATTGTTTATTTGTCCATGGCCCATGGGCCATTGTCCCATAGCACATTAGATAGATGTCTTTTGAAGGATTTTCAGAACAACATGAACAAGAGTTGCATGTGAGGAGAAGGCATTGGTGTGTTGTGATTGTCACTGTCAAAAGTGGTACCCACATCAGTGAGATCACAGATTTGAAGCAGGAAAGTATTAACAGTCTTTCTAGCTAGTGCTTTAATTTGCAAAAAAAAAAAAAAAGTTTTGACTATGGGCTCACATTTTACCCACAGACAGAATTAATATTAAACTTGCAGTCACTGAAATATCTTTCTTTCTTGTTGGTGCTGCGTGTATTTGTTGCATTTAAATCATACTAAAATTTTGCCCTTTTCCCCCATAGTTAGAATTTGGAATAGATTGGAAAGGATTCCATTGCAGAGAACAGTAAATAAAGAAGGGTAGCAGGAAGAACAGTAATAAGACAGGCAGAAAGAGCGATAAGAAGAATCATAGTATCATAAAATATTAGAGCTGGAAGATAACTTAGAGATCATTCAGTGTAATTCTTTGATCAAAGCAGATCAACAAATATTTGTCAAATAAATTTGAATCTTTGTTCAGAAAAGAAAACTGAAGCTCAGGTGGCACAGCTAAGATCAGAATTTAGTTCCCCCAATTTCTAAAGCCACTGCTCTTGCATTATACCAAACAAGGGGAGCAGAAAAAGTAACAAAGCTGATGGTAACATAAAGATGAATTAGAAGAGATGGAGAGATTAGACTTGATACAATTTAAAAATTATTTTAAAAGTTTGTGCTTAGAAACAATTTTAAATAATTTGATTTACCAAAACAAAAAAAATCTTTCGAATATAAGCAAATAAGGGGCAGCTAGGTGGTACAGTGGATAGAGCGCCGGCCTTGGATTCAAGAGGACCTGAGTTCAAATCCAGCCTCAGACACATAACACTTACTAGCTGTGTGACCCTGGGCAAGTCACTTAACCCCATTGCCTAGCCTAAAAAAAAAAGAATATAAGTAAATAAGAATCTAGGTCATAACATTACAAGGGAATAGAAGAAATGGAAAGCAAACAACTGTTTATGAAAATGTTTTTTAAGAACTGGGCTTTCTTTCCTGGCTTAATATACTGGAAAGATGGGCTTCCTACTGTTTTTGGGGAAAAAAACCAAACCTCTCTCTCTCTCCTCTCTCTCTCTCTCTCTCTCTCTCTCTCTCTCTCTCTCTCTCTCTCTCTCTCTCACACACACACACACACACACACACACACACACACACACACACACACACATCCTTACACTCAGAGTATAAATTGACCTTGCATAGAACTTCTGGGTTTGACTTCCTTGAATTTTTAAGTATTGCTTAAATGTTTGTTCTAGAGCTACCAGTTTATACAACATACCTTAATGATCATATTGTTAAGAAGCTATTTTTTCCCTTCCATTAACCAAGGTTTATAACTATCCATTCTGTGGTTCAGCAAGTGGTCCTGCCCTTCATGAGGAGGAAATCCATGACATCTCATAGAAATCCTGCTTCAATTTCATGAGACCATTTGATTCATTCATCGAACAAATATTTTAAAAACTTATTAAGTCTGTTCTACTCTTCTAGGCTATGAAATTGACAAGGCAAAATACATAACCCTGGGGTAGCTTGCAATCAATTCAAGATGATCTGTTAGTATGGGTTAAAGAAAGGCACTACATTTGGATTCAGGCTATGTGGGTTTGTTTTACCATTTCTGTTATGTACTACCTATCTTGGGTGGGGTAAGACATTTCAACTCTACTCTACATTTCCTCATCTATAAAGTGAGGAAGTTCAAATAAGGATCTAATACTTCACATGTTTTCTAGTCCTCATAATGTTCTTCTAGAAAAGATAGAAAATTTTAGCTCATTGAGTGGATTCCTAGCTGGTTAAATGTCATTAGGTCAAGACTATTGACTAATGAATATAAAGTGAAGGATTCTCTGTAAGTGTGTCACTGTGTCACACAACTGTGTTCCACTCTATCTTGTCAACATTTCTATCAATGAATTGGCTTAATGAGAAATAACATATGTAAAGTGCTTTTTAAACCTTAAAACATCATATAAATACTAGCCATCATCGTTATTGTCATTAATAATAATAAATCGTGGAGAAATGCTTATCAGATTTATGAATGACATAGAACTGAGGGCAAGTAGGTGGTAGTTAATTCTTTAGCTGATAGGATTAAAATTCAGAAAGAACTCAAAAAGTTAGAAAAATACAGAGAAAACAAAAAAAAGGTAGAATTCAATAGAGATAGATGGATTGGTAAATAGATGATATTGTTATTCTTGTCCTCAAATCTGCCCCTACTTCTCCTTTCACTATGTGATGTATCTGTGTATGGGGATTTATGGGCTTTCCTCCCATAGATTTCATCTCCCAGAAAGCTTTGAGGCAAAGGAGTATGTAAATCCTGAAGGTGATTTCCCAAGGGGCCCGTGACATGGATGTTACTGGGTGTAGACTTTGAAGGTGAAAAAAAGGACAGGGTTAGAGGGGGACACAATGGCAGCTAAAGTGCATCTGTTCTCCTGCTGCTGCCAGTGGTAGATTGATGATGGTCATGCATTATCTTCTGGGGCACTGGAGCCATATCCCTCCTCAGTGCCAGAGGTCAAAGGGATAGAATGCAATGGAAATCCACTTCCTTGAGCCCCAGAGACAGCATTCTGCTGGACTGTTTGCCCATGCAGTTGTAACCATGAGACTAAATGCTTCCAAAGAATTCTCTAATGTCTGTATCCAGTATTTATTTCACAGGAAGAAAAGAGAGCAATCATGGAACTCTGATTTCCAGGTTAGCTCTCTCTCTCTCCCAATCCTTTGCTGGTTTTGTCTGGGAGATGGAAGAATTGA
This sequence comes from Phascolarctos cinereus, assembly GCF_003287225.1. Taxonomy (NCBI): domain Eukaryota; kingdom Metazoa; phylum Chordata; class Mammalia; order Diprotodontia; family Phascolarctidae; genus Phascolarctos; species Phascolarctos cinereus. The sequence continues at coordinate 116,635,169 of NW_027556180.1, read as the reverse complement.
TTTGAACCTAAAAGAATTTTTCACTTTCTGCTTTCTGAGGGGATCAGGAATAGAACACAATGTGCATTTAATGCATTTCCTGCTTGAATTAAACTGTTTAAATTATGAAGTAAAGATTAATAATTGAAACAAGCAAAACTAGGGAAAGGAAAATATATGGCAAGTAGGTAGGGACTGAGAGATTAAATGAGTCAATCAATCAATCTGTTAGCATTTTGATGAGCACTTACTATGTGTAAAGCACAGTTCCAGATTCTGAGAATAGAAGGACAAAATGTACCTGTATCCTTCCTCAAAAAGCTTCCCTTCTAGTGAAAAAAAAAAAGACAACACATGCACAGATAAATAAGAAATGAGTAGAAAGTAAATATACAGTAATTTGTGGGTGAGGACACTAACAATAGGGGGAACAGGAATGAGCTCATGTAGGAGGTGGCACTTCAGCTGAGTCTTAGAGGAAGCTAGGGATTCTACAAGATTGCTACTGAAAAAGAAATAAAGGCAGTCTTTGCAAGAGCATCGAACTAGGAGATGAAATGGTGTTTATGAGCATGATAACATAGGCCAGTCTGGCTTCGGCTAGATTATGAATGGTTTTAAATGCCAAACAAAGGAATTAATTGAAGTAACAGGGCATTACTGAAGCTTCTTGAGCCGCAGAGTGACACAGACCTGAGCTTTAGTGACACCAGTTTGGATACTCTATGGACAACAGACTTAGAGAGAGAGGAGAGATCCAAGCCAGGAAGACCAAATAAGGGACTATCGTGATATTTTGTTGGAAACAGGCCATGTAATAGCTGGTTTCACTGAACTTAGTTTTTCCTCATTTTTATTCTTTATAGGAAGAATAGCTCTCCAGATAGAGAGAGAGATTAATCTGGAAGAGAAAGCAGAGCAATAACAAAATGGACCAATGACATTTTTAAAGGAAAATATTTAAAAGAAGGCTATTGTGATAGTCCAGGTTAGAGTTAATGAGTGCCTAAATTAGGGTGGTAGTCAGGTGAGTAAGGTACATGGGATGGACGAAATACATGTTGTTGAGACAAAATCAAGAATACTTGCCAATTGATTGGATATCAAAAGAACAAAATGTTGAAGGTGATTTTGAAGTCAGAAACACATATGACTTGGAAAGATGGTAGTGTTCTTTGCAGGAGAAAAAAGGGAAGTTAAGTAGATGGGTATATTTTGAAGGAAAGATAAGTTCCATTTTTTGTACATCTTGAATTTCAAATTTCTACAAAGTATCCAGCTGGAGATATCCAAGAGAAAGTTGGTGATGAAAAAGAGGAGCTCAGGAGAGAGATTATATCTGGATTTTGTCTGCTTAGAGTTGATAACTGAAGCAATGGAAGCTGATGAGATCCCTGAGAGAGGGTATAGATAGAGAAAACAAGAGGGTTTAGGACTGAGCCTTGAAAGACACACAATATTAGGGAAAATAACATTCCTAAGGATCCCTCAAAGGAGACTGAGGAGTAATAAGGCAGGTGGGAGAATAGGAGAGAGCAGTATCATAGAAATCTAGGATATAGGGTGGTAGTGGTAAATATTGTTAGAGGTAGCAGAGAAATAAAGAAGCGTGAGGATTAACAAAAGGCTGTTAGATTTAGTAATTAAGAGATTATTTGTAATCTTGCAGAGTACAATTTGGTGATTACATTGATAGCTAGATTAGAATTGGTTGAGAAGTGGGGAAGAGAGGAGAAAGTGGAAACAATGATTTTAAATGGCTTTTTTTTAGGAGTTTGACTGTGAAAGTGATGAAAGACAGCCTAAAAGAAGGGAAGGGTTGGGTGAAAAGGTTTTTTTTTTTTTTAATAAAGTAGGAAGGGAACTTGAACATTCTTCTATAGCTCTGTATTAGAGAAATACTTTCTTGGCTTTCTGGGGTTGTAGTTTTTTACCCAGGTTAGAAAGAGGCTGAATTATTATGAAATCTGTGATGGAAAAATGGCATTCTGGGGAGCCTGGGAATTGGGTGGAATGTGGCCATAAGAACAGGGGTTTTGAAACAGCAAGCATAGGATATTGTACCTAATTATTAACCATGACCAAGTGCAGCTGTAGTCTTCCTTTGCTTGCTAAACCTCTTATGAAAGAATAGTTTAGAAAGAACCTTGACTGACCGTGCTCACCCTAACACTGCTAAGACCTAAATGCATTTCTTCACCTTGCATTTCCCCCTCTGCCTTATTATTACCTGGCAAATTAGCATTTCCTATGTTGAAACATTTTCTTGTTCTTTTAAATTTTGTTTATTTACTGCTTATATTTTAATAATGGATTTTGTCTCCAGGTAAAGATAATTATAATTGAGTGCATCTGATAATTATAATCTGAGTGAATGATCTGCTATAGAAAGTGTGGATGGGGGAAAAGCCAGTGGCAATTTTTGACTCAGAATTTAAAGGGCTAGGAAGTCTCATTTTCCAATGTGGTAGCAGAGATTGCATGGGGGTTCAGAGCTTGTATTATTTTTTATTAATAATAGTCAGTATTAATAAGCTCCACAAGATAGTAGGAGAAAAGGACAACATGAACCAGTAGGACTACTGCTCTGGACCAGAAACTGCAATCTTACCTCTTTATCTCTACAGGAGATTTTTTTTTTAAATGGGAATTTCTGAGGCAAAACTCTTCCCCTTCTTCCCCTCCCTCTCCACAAAAAAAAAATCGAGAGAGGCCCAAAAGAAGGAAGGCTCCACCCAAAGCCAAGCCTGTGAGGAAAAAGAAACTTCATCTCGGCAGTTCTGCCCACCCCTTTCAGTTGGGAGGAGCAAATTTCTTCAAAACTACACTCTGCCTTTCCATAGCACCATCTGCTGGTTACAATTATAGGCAGTAGAGAAAAGGTCAGAATCTAGGGAGAATCTGAAGATTAGAGAAGTAGTGGTAGGAACAATATCCTATCAACTTCCCATGAGCAAATCAGGCTCATTTTTTTTACCTTTAAAAGTGACAAATTTGTCCCTGGGAGTTATTGGCCCAAGGAACTAGGGTTTGAACCTCTCCTGTCTTGACAAAGTTTCCTGGTACCTTCTCAGTGTATTAATGTGACTTCTTGGTCACCTAATGGCATAATAGACCCAATTGTATGAGGTTAAGATCTTTCAGATTTGGTAACTATCTCAAGGTTATTCAAGTCACCACATCTTATGCTGATGGTAAGGACATTCCCATATTCATTTGCTCAGACTACAGTACTACAATATGTTTATTGAATATTCTTTTTATATTATGGCTGAGTAAGCCTCCTTCTGATAATTGAAGATTTATCTTTAGTGCCACATATCATTCCATGATCAAACCTGCACTATCAAGTCTGAGTTAAGCCAGTTGATAGTCAAAGGGATGAATGAAGGGGAAGTTACCAAAGGAGAACACAAATAGAAGAATCAGCCTTAGCAGGAAGAATCACCACTCTTCTTTAAAGATTGAATGGGGAAATATTTCAAGGGATTTTGAAATAAAGAATAAGGGAAAAGAGGAAGGTTATGGTGAATGGCATCCATTTTCTCAATAGAAATATAAGACCCTTTGCTCTAAGGACTAGCAAAGAGTAACATGAGTAAGAGGTTTTGAACAGCAACTGGGGAGTACAATAGTCAGTTTAGGAAGACAAGAAACACAAAATCACAAAATTTCAGATTTGAGCTAGAATCAGTGGTCATCCAGTCCGACTCCTTACTGACATAGTATCCCTACTACAAGCAGTAATCCCCTGTCTTTCAGAGGGAACTTTATATGCTTTTTTAAATGATAATAAGAAAATTATCCCCTAAAATACTTCTAGATTTAAAAAAAAATTATTTCAGTGCCCTATATTATTTTTTCTTCTTAATTCATTTTAAGAACCAACTTAAGATGGAAAAAATGATAAAAAAAACATGTTAAAATAACACAGATAAGACCCCAGTCACAATCCATTATTAAGAACCAAAAATGGCTGTATAGCACACTTTCATTTATCGGTGATATATTTAAAAAGTCCTACAAAATCACATAATTGATTAAAAACAACAACACTGGACCTCTATGTGAAACGATTAGGAGTTCAAGTTCTTATTTGCAATATGAAGTAGACAGAGAAACTGGTTTAACCCTGTTCTGGAATTCCTGATCAGACTCAGATGTAAGTCCTCAGCTAAGTACTTATCTTCATAGAAATATCCACTTTAAAATAAAAAAAAATAAAAAGATTTTATCTCCCAAGTATCACTTACAAAGGGGTAAGAAGGTAATGAAATTTTATGAGTAAAACAAAAAATACCATTAATTTTATGCCATTTTACATGTTTTTCTAATGAAGAAATAATCCTTTCAAGTAAAAGCCCAAATATGATACAGATCTATTAAAAAAAAGGCAAACAAACTAGACAGTGTTTTACAAGATGTTCAGAGAACAATAAAAATAAATATCAACTGAATGAAATCACTCAGGAAAAAGTTTGGGGCTGTTGTGTTGCAAAACAGTAACATATCCAGCAAGTATAAACAAACCACCAACATGACATTCCTTAATAATGTGAAATGACTGTAGGCTAAATACATCCCCAAATACTACAGTATATAATTGACAGAAACTCAAAGGGACCCTTTTCTGCCACCCTTTCCTCACCCTGGGCCCAATTTCCCACAATGAACCAATTTAGTGTCCAGCATTTCTGCCTTAGCTCATACCATCTTTTAACCAGTCTAGGAGTAGGAAGAGGTGCTAGTGTTACACTAATGGTGTAACCAACCAATTCCGCTTCCCCGATTAGTGGCAGGGTGGAACAGAAAAAGATTATCGCTCCTTCACTTTTGTAGCTCTGACAGGTCTTTAGATGGTTAATGACAGATGGCTCAAAAAAGGTATGTCTATTCAGAAGATGTTGATGTAGAACTAGAAATGAATTTAGAGGTTTTCTAATTCAAACCTCTCATTTTATAGTTGAGGAAGCTAGTCCTAGAGAGGCTCACATAATCAATCAACCAGAAAACATTTATTAAGTACCTACTATGTTCTAGACACTGTGCTGAGTGCTGGAGATTAGAATTCAAGTCATCTGACTAGAGATATTGCTCCTTCTATTGAACCACATTACCTCATCCCATGGCTAAATAAACCTGGAAAGAGCAACCTTCCAGTTGTCCAATATGGCAATTGTATACATTTGTAGAGGGATATATTATGTGTCAATTTTCTGCACTCTGACCCTCCCTGTCCAGTTGTCCAACATAGTGATTGTACGCATTAGTAAAGGGAGTTTCTTTACCCTAGACTTCCCTGTACCCATGAAATCATAGATGTAGTCTCTGTATGTATTCCTATAGAATAATTAATTCAGGAAGGAAAGAAGCAAAGGAGAAGAAGAGTTTTGGGAGAAAAAGAGGGATCAAAAGCAATATCGAGAATTTAACAAGTAGAAAAATGTGACTTGGAAGAGAATGAGAAGAAGAATAACATAGTAGGTAGAGTGCTGAATTTGGAGTCAGGGAGATCTAGGTTTAAATCCCACCCCAGATAAGTATTGTCTCTTTGACTTTTGGGCATATCAGTTAACCTTTCTTGGCTTTCATTTCTCATCTATAAAATGAGGGGTTTGGACTAGGTAGGTGCTCAAGTCCCTTAGGATTTTATACCATGATTCTATGACCACAGTACCTTTGGTGTTAAACTGCAGATATTAGATGCTTTTTACATAAGGGGAATTCCATACACCACAGAACAAAAGAAGGATTCACAGATAATAGTAAACTACCATTTACCTTTCTATTACCAAACTCTGGGAGAATAGACAAATACTGGTGCTTGGTAACTCTCTGGTGTGAGGCAGGCCACAACTTTTTATAAGTCTGACATAGTTAACCAAGGGGTGTACAGTTTTCCTAGACAAATAATTGAGATATAATGAAAAGCCTGCAGAAATTCATGAAATCTAACAGCTGCAACACAACATTAGTTGTTACATGAGAAACCAAATACCATCCGAAGAAACAGAGAATCCCAGAATCTTAGGGTTAGAAGATCCCTCAGAGATCATTTAGTCCAAATTATATCTGAATGGGAATTCCCTCTATAACATACTCAATAGTCATTCAGTCTCTGTTTGAAGACCTCTCGTTAAGAAGAACTCATTACCTCTTTAAGTAGCCTACTCCTCTTTTGAACAGCTCTCTACTGCTAGGAAATGTTTCTTTACCTCATGTCTAAAGCTGTCAGTGTGGAAGTTCTGACTACTCAACCTCGTTCTGTCCTCTGGGAGCAACTAGAACAAATATAGAGTGTCCCAGAAGTCTTGGTGCTGTTTTAAGTTTTAAGTGCTTAATACTGCACTGAGACTTTTGGAACAGCCTGTACAATCCCTTTCCTACATGACAACAGTTCAAATATGTGAAGACAGTATATTCTGTCCCCATGTTGTAGCACCTTCACAAGCTAAATATCCCAAATTCTTCCAATCAATTCTTGTGTGGTATGACCTCAAGGCATATCAATAGCCTGTTCATCCTCTCTAGATCTCTCTAGCAACTCCTAAACTAAGGTGCCTGGTACTGAACACAGCACTCCCAATGTGGGCTGACTAGTACAGAGTACAACATACTTATCATTTCCCTTGGGCCAGACACTGCCGAGCCTCTCATTTCAGCTGATGTTAGAAAGAGGTTTTTGTGGATACTATGTCACCTTGTTAATAGAATGCAGTTCACTAAAAATCCAGATATTTTAAAAAGTAACTATGGTCTGGCTATGGGCAGCTAGATGGCATAGTGGATAGAGTTCTAGGCCTGAAGTCAGGACAGCTCATCTTCCTGAGTTCAGTTTTGGCTTCAGACACGTACTAGCTGTGTGACTCTGGGCAAGTCACTTAACCCTGTTTGCTCTGGTTTCTTCATCTATAAAATGAGCTGGAGAAGGAAACGACAAACCACTCCAGTATCTTTGCCAAGAAAATCTCAAATGAGGTCATGAAGAGTTATGATTGAAAACAACTGAACAACATTATCTAGCCACATCTTCCTCATCTTGAACTCATGCAATTGATGTTTTTAAGCCCAAGTGTGGAAATTGATGTTCATCTCTGTTAAACTTCATCTTATATTTGGCACATACAACTAAACTGTTAAGATTTCTTTGGATTCTGACTCCGTCATCCAATGAAGATGTGTCTTGCAGCTTCATGTTACCTAAAAATGTAAGGAATATTTTATCTCTGCTTTCATCCAAATAACTCATTAAAATATTGGATAATTGATGGCCAAATAAAGATCCATGGGGCATTCCATTAGTGACTTCCCTTCAAGATGAAACCAACCCACTGAAAACAGCCCCAAAGTAGTCTGAATAGGGTCTACTCATTCAACCAACTTTCAAGTCACCTAATTGGAAATAATCTAACCTCCCTTTCTCCATCTTATCTAGAAGGACTTAATGAACAACTTTTTAAATGTTTTGATTATATCTAAACATATTATATTTATGGTATAGTATATTTGTCTCTCAGACTGATTCTGGAAAGCAGAAATCATATGCCACGATATATAGACTAGACCATGTAACTATGTAGTTTAGAGTAATGCGGTCGTCATAGCTTTGCTATGAAGCTTTGCTAGAAGAAAGGTATATCAGATAACCAATAAGGCTATAACCACACCCTCAGCAGTCTCTGATCTATCGCTGAGATGGCGCCAGTCAACTTTATTCGATCAGCATTTTAATATAACGTAAAGTATTTCTTATCCATCACTTGTAATTTACCTGATCTTCTCAACTGACTAAAAGTTTGAGTCACCTAAAGAATGTTGAGTCCCAAATGAGAAAGAGCTTTCTCAGTCACATATCTTTTGGAACACCCTGTATAATTTCTGTTTTGAGAGTTAGGAATGCTGCTTGCCTCCATATCTAGCCTTTACCCCATGGCCTGACGCCTTTATAATTCATTGACCACTTCTTCAGAATTTCTTAATCTCCAAAACTTCCACCCCTCTTGATTGGTTACTCTGCATCCATGAGCTTTCTACATCTACTAATTTTTCTAATACTTCTCCCAGGCTCTTGAGTATGGCTGGCAAAAGTCATTAAGTTGCGTTGGTTTTACACATTACAAAATTTGTGGGATCATGATGATGCTTAAAAAAGTGTTCTATTCTGTTCTCATTGACTCCAAATCTCATTCCCTACTGCTATTATTTCAAACCTATTTCTTAAAAAAAAGACACAGCAACAAAACTCCAACTTGCACCTAGACCCCAGACACAACAGCAGGCAACTTAATGTCCAACTTTACTAAAAAAGTTGTGGCCAACTTCACGACCTCCCTCTTCATACTTTCTCCATCCTCAAAATTTCTCTTTATTCTGGTCCTCTCAGGGGCTAGTGCCTCACCCTCCAAATTTACCTTGTAGTTAGTTATTTTGTATATACTTATTTACACACATATTGTCTTCCTTCAATAGAATGTAAGCTTCTCAAGGGCAGGGACTATTTCACTTTTGTCTTTGCATGCCCAGAACAAAGCTAAGGAGCACAGAAAAATATATAATATAGGAATCTACTACCCAAGCATGCTTTGGTGGGAATTGTAGGTGCCGTTTTATTCTCTTCCTTTGGGTACAAAATGAGCTAATTATGGGGCTAAAGAGACATGATAGTGCTTGTAGGCAATTGCTCAAGATCATGGTGTAGTTGATGACTTTTCTCTCTTCCTCACCTGTCACATACAAACTGTCACCAATCCCTTATAATCTTTCAAATCCATAATTTCTTCTATTCCTTCTACAACTACTCTAGTATAGATCCACTTGTCCTACTGCAATCAATATCTGTTTAAGAAGCCTTTCTCCTTCAGGCCAACTTTCATAGCACAGTTGACTAATTTGACTAAAGCATAGATCCCATCCTATCAGTCTTGGATCAAAAAAAATCTTCAGCGGCTCTCAGTTGTCCAGTGAGAAAAGATTGAATATTTTGCCTGGCATTCAAGGATGTCTACAGTCTGTCCCCATGCTGTCTTTCTAGTTTTGTTTTATAATACTCCCTCTATGTACTCAATACTCCAATCAAAATAGACAAAACTTTATTCCCTGATCATATTCTGTTTTTGTGCCTTTGTATTCACCCTTCTGTACACCAAATGTCTTCCCTCCCCACCTTTGTCTGTTGATATCCTTCTATCCTTCAAAGCCTACACTGAACCCCACTTTACATTTAAAGCCTTCCAAAATCTTACCAGGCAGTAACAGTGCACCTCTCTAAAAAATAATATAACATAATATTTTGTTTTACTATTATCTAATTGTTCCTTATTACTTTAATAGATTGTAGATCCTAATGGCAAGGATTGTGTCTCCCCCAAATTTTGTATCTCCTGCAGTACCAAGCACAGGACTCTGAACACAAAAGACACTAAATAAAAATTTGTTGAATGAATGAACAAAAATTAGGCTATATAACCTTTAAATTATTTTTGAACTCTAAGACTCTCTGAACACATTTAGATGTCACAGTGTTAGTTTTAAATAACTTTTTGATTTTGGCAACATAACCACGTAGTTATGAATTTTGATACAGTAGCATAATTAGATTATGAATAAATAGTAATATTCTAAACTCTCATAAGAGAACTCTGCTGTCTAACAAATGATACCAGAAAGTTGTCAAGAGTTAACTTCTCATCTAGATTTTTCACATTTGATTCACTAATAAACCAGGAACTAATTTTCTATTGGCAATATGAAGTGAAGATATTAAGAATAAATGAATATATTAAGACTGCTCAGCATAAATAATGAAAAATAGGCAGTTCTAAAATTAACAGGATAATATAAACTGCTTTCAATGAAGTAAATCAGGCAAAAGTACTGCTTATTTCCAGAAACTAAGGTAGTTGTTCATGAAACTTTAAGTATAATCTTTTTTTGTCCTTAATTAGTAAATATATTGATATCCATTGCTTTACTTTTAGGGAAGATAAGATCCCTTTATAAGATTCTATCCTGAAAGCTTTTTATAAGGTACGTCTATTAATATCTTTTACATTACTTTTATCTGAATTTGTTCTGAAGAATCAGGTCGATATTATTTAATAATTTTTTTTTGCTTGTACTATTTAAGAGAGGAAGGAGAAATGAAACAATAGGATACAGAAAAAATGAAGACAAACTTTCTTACAGGCATTTTGAACAAAACATCTTTGGAAAGTTTACATAAACATAATCTGTCATCATTGTGAGGTCAGGGTAACCTGATTTTTTTTGTTTTGTTTTGTTTTGTTTTTCCGGGTAGCCTGAAAGTGACCTGGATGGAAAGGCAAGGTAGAGGGCAAAAGTGACAGAAGTGAATCATTCTGGAGCCCTAATACCAGTTCAAGTTGTAAACACTTATCCCAGAGTTAAAGGGAAAAGGAAAAACAAACAAACAAACACCTTACAACTGGCCCTTGCAAGGTACGGAGTAGGGGTGGGGAATCTAGGGTTCAGGTGCAATGAAGGGAGAAGTGAACTTGGAATCAGAAAGACCTGCATTCAAATCCAGCCTGAGACACTTATTAGTTGTGTGACCCTGGGCAAGTCTTTTAACCTCTTCTGCCTCAATTTCCTCATCTATAAAATGGAGATAGTAATACCAAGGTTATTGTAAGGATCACATGAGATAGTATTTGTAGAGTGCTTTGCAAGCCTTGAAGCACTGTATAAATACTACACTGATGCAATTAAAGTGTGGATCCTTTGGTTTTAGAAGCAGGGGAATTATAATCACAGCTGCCTAAGACCTTTGCAATTAGACTTTCCTGCCTGGACATTAGAAATGTAAGGGTAGTAGGTATCACTGCCACTTACCTGTGCTAAACCTCAGCCCTGCCACTTCCTCTTCAGAACCAAATGTTAATACCCATCTGACCCACTCAGGGACTGGGCAAAGGACAGAGTTCAGGTACCTTCTTCACCTGGGATACACTGGACAGTATGTGTAATCTAGAGACAAAGTAAAGCCTTGACCTAGAAAGTGACCCACAAACACCTGAACTAGAGTAAGTAGGATGAGGGACTGGACCTCTGATTGTATTGTGCATGGGATTCCCAAATGAGGAAGTCCTCAGGATTGCTTTCAGGAACTTGCAACCCTCATTTATTAATGCCAAGCTTCCTATGCAAGGGCCATATTTTCAATAATATAATATTTTATTGGTTTTACTATATGGCAACTAGACATAAATATAATTGCCAAATTTTAAAAAATTTTAAAGTGATTATCATATACTACCAAGGTTGGACTGCAACTTCTACTCTTAGAAAGTTACCTAAATCAAAGAGGGTTTGTTAAAGGCCTTGCCAGGTTAACGTAGTCAGTGCATTTCAGAAGCAGGATCAGAACCAGATCTTTCCAGTTTCAAGGTCACTCTCTAACCACTATTCCATGGAGGGCATAAATAGATTAAAAAGTATTTTGTTTGGTAAATGCTGAATTTAGCAGACAGGACAACCAAGGAAGATGCAAGAGGTAGATGACATGGTTCAAAACATGGTATATTCAGAATTAAGGTATATCAGAGTACATAGAATTATAGTACAAAAAGGGAAATTCCTAGGCACAGAGAGTGTGGTGGCTGCCAATGTCGTTGTTCAGTCATTTCAGTCTCATCTGACTCTGTGATCCTGTTTCAGGTTTTCTTGGCAAAGAAACTGGAGTGTTTTGCCATTTCCTTCTCTGGATTGTTTTACAGATGTGGAAACTGAGGCAGAGTTAAGTGACTTGTCCAGGGTCATACAGCTAGTAAGTGTCTCAGGCTGGATTTGAACTCAGGAAGATGAGTATTCCTGACTCCAGGCTTGGCACCCTACCCATTGCACCACCAAGCTGCCCAGCTGCCAGCGAGATAGTTTGAATTATTTGGTGGTACTTCATGGCCATATTTCTCTCTTCTCTCTATACCAAGGAATGATTTACATGGGGACTAGTAACACCGTAATCATGATTTCTTTCCGATCTATATGATAATCCCTCTTGGCTTCCTACAGAGAAGCACTTTTCCAAACTTTTATTCTACGTAGTCTACCCTTCTCAAGTACTCAAGTGATTTCAGACATTTAAAAGGTTTCTTCAACAATCCACCCATGCCTGCCTGTCTGATGGGATTCTTTTCCACATCTTCCCATATGTTTGCCACAGGATTTCCACCTGATATGCAGGAAGCCTTACTTGTTTTCTCTTAATATTGCTAGATGACCAGTGGAGCGTTTTGTCCACCTGTCATCATACATTATTGCCATGTGACCAATTCATCTTCTTTTACTATAGCGATTCCTTAATAACATCTTTTACTCCATCTTTTCTTTGGAGTTTCTGATTGATTATATGCAGTTCATGCCCACCATTCAACTGGACTTAGAATGACTCAGTTATTAGGAGCTTCTCATGCATGCAAAATGAGAGTGAACTTGAGTAGCTCGAGTGGCGGTGCTACCCTGTGACTTGGAGATATTGAACTCTAAGTAGCTATTCCACACATGCCTCTTAGGAAGCACATGGAGCAAGTGTTGCCCAAGTATGTGAATTCATATTTTATCTTTACATGTCCATCTACACAGTACATAGCACAGTGCATTGCATAACTATGCACTGATTAAATATGTTTAGTTTTAACTGGTGAACCATTGGGTATCTGAAATATATACTCATTCAGAAACTAAGCATTTATACTATGCATTTGGAGTCAGTAGAGGGCCTGGGTTCAAAACCTGACTCTCTAACTTACTACCTTTGTGATCTTGTGTAAGTCATCTCACTTCTCTGGGTTTTAGTTTCCCCATCTCTAAAATGAATGAGTTTGCCTAAGGTTCTTTACATTCTTAAATCTAAGATCCTATGGATTTTTTTTTAAATGTGGATTAAAGTAATTTTGTACTTTGATTTTTTCAAGAATTTAATGACACTGCTTAAAACAATTGTCACACTTTGGAAAATCACAGAATAAAAGTTAGGTATCATTAGGGTAGAATATATGCACTTTAAATTTGTTGTTCGTACTGAACTGGGTGGCATTGGTAGAATATGAGAGAAGAAAACTAGTATCCAAAGCAACTTAGCAAATTAGGAAAACTGGGCAGATGTGAGCAAGATAATATCAATAAGAGTGGGGTGAAATGCAAGTTTAAGATAGGTACGCTCTTCATTTTACCTCCGTAACATCTTTCACATCTGACCATTTCTCACAGTCACTACTTTGGTTAACGTTCTAATCACCTCTTCCTTCCCTAGGCTGCAACAGCCTACTGATTGGTCTCCCCGCCTTCAATCTCTTACTATTCCAGTCTGTCCCACAAACCACTACCAAGGTGATTTTCCTTAAGCACAGACCTGATCATGTCACTCTCTCCCCCCATCTACTAAATAAAGTCCAGTGGCTTCATATGGCCTCTAGGATATGATGTGAAATCTTTTATTTAGTTTTTAAAACCCTCCCCAACCTTGCCCCAACCCATCTTCCCAGCCTCACTGGACATTATTTTTCCTCCTACATTCTGGCATCGGGCCCAATTGGCTTTCTGTCTGTTCATCATGCATACACTCTATCTCCCAGCACTGCTTTTGCACTGGCCATCCCCCATGCCTGGAAAGCGTTTCCCTCCTTTGCCTCCACCATATGGAATCCTTCTTTTCCTGTAAGGTTCAATTTAAATATCATCTTCTACATGAAGCCTTTCCTGATTTTGTCCCCCCCCCCCGCCCCAGCCACTAGTTGCCTCCCTCTCAAATTATTTAAAGATTTTGTATATATTTGTATTTATTCAAATATAGAGTGCATATTTATCTGTATGCATATTGTCTTCTTCTTTAGAATGTAAGCTCCCTGTGTGTAGGGACTCTTTCGTTCTTTGTACTTGTATCTCCTGGCTCTAGCAAATTATAGAAATTTAACAAATGTATGGTGATTGATTAATAGGAGTTTCCTTACTGGAAATTCCATACATTAATAACATCATAAGTCTGGTTAAAAAAAAAGTGAATAAGTACAAATAGGACAAATGAGAAGAAATAAATTTTTGTTTTGTTTTGTTCATAGGCTAAAAATCAGCAACATAGCAATGCAATGTTTAAAATATAATAGCTTTAATTAGCATGAAAATATGGCTTCTGTAAAAGGAAATTATGCCCACCTGACTAATATAAAAAGTGGACTAGAGGGGCAGCTAGGTGCACAGTAGATAGAGCTTCGACCTTGGAGTCAGGAGGACCTAAGTTCAAATCTGGCCTTGGACATGTGACACTAGCTGTGTGACCCTGGGCAAGTCACTTAACCCCAATTGCCTCACCAAAAAAAAGCAAAATAAAAAATAAAAATAAAAAAAATGTATGTGGGACAGCTAGGTGTGAGCACAGTGGATACAGCACCAGCCCTGGATTCAGAAGGACTTGAGTTCAAATCCAGCCTGAGACACATAACACTTACTAGCTGTGTGACCCTGGGCAAGTCACTTAACCCTATTGCCTAACCAAAAAAAAAAAAGTGGACTAGGACATAGGAATAAGAGAGATGCAAGGTTCTATGGGAGGTTACAGGTGATCATTTTGAGGATTAGGAGGGAAAGATTCATAATAAGCTTAGATGAAGGCTATCAGTTCTCACATATGTAACATAAAAAGACAACCAGGTAGCACAGTTCATTAGCCCTGAAGTCAACAAAACCTGAGTTCAAATCCAGATCAGATACTTATTAGCTATGTGACCCTGGTCAAATCATTTAACCTTTGCATCAACATGGGAAAACGCTACATCACAACTTTGTTGGGAGGAAAAAATGAAATCATATTTGTAAAGCACTTGGTGCATAGTAAACACTACATAAGTTCTTAGCCCCTTGACTTTTCAGCTTTTAATGTTCTAGAACACTATGAAATCAGAAATAAAAGCAATAAGCATTGCAATAATATGGAGATACTTCGTAAATTGCTGAGCAAAGAGAAAGTAAGAAAGTCTGCGGTGGATGAGAGACCCTAGGTATACAGGTAAGGAGAGAGGAGAGTGGGAACAATGAGTAGATGAAGAGTGAGAAGAGAAAACGATGACAGGAAAGGAGAGGTGTGTGAGCTATGGGTTGAATCCCAGGTGCTAATGTTTCACTTAATATTTATGAAACTTAAAGACATTGTAGCTGGGATTTCTTTCCATCTATTGCCTTACAAAGGTAAGTACAAGTATGGATATGTCATACGGTGTGTAAGTTATTGTAAAGTAAGAGCTCAGATCGCCGTGGGAAGGTTAATGGCCATTTCAGCCCGCTAAATCTTAAGAAGAACCAACTAGCAAGAGAACTGTGCAATGAGAAACCATGGGTCCAAGAGATGCAGGCCCAGGAAACACTGTTCAGTGGCCTAGGAAAATCAGGAGATTGCCCCCAAAGCATGTTTACATTACATTTAAAACCCCTTTCCGGGGCAGCTAGGTGGCGCAGTAAATAGAGCACCAGCCCTGGACCTGAGTCCAAATCCGGAGTCAAACCAAACACTTGATACTTACTAGCTGTGTGACCCTAGGCAAGTCACTTAACTCCAATTGCCCCCCCCCACCCCCCAAAATAAAACCCCTTCCCAGCAAGCCCCCAAGAAGTCTGGTACCTTACAGTTGTTGCACATTGTCCATCAGTTTAAAAGTGATAATTTCCTAGAGTCGTTGAATATACTTGAATAGGTTAAATAGATCAAGATACAACACATTTTTTGTTGTTGTTGTTGTAACTTGTGACATTGAGGATTATTGTTATTCATTCTAAACAATGCACAAAATGCTGCAATGAACATACTAGTAAGTGGAATCCCTCAATGGTTACATAATGCGGATGTCTACCCAACTGATGTAATGTCAATGATTTAGGAACTGATATCAGTTGTTTAGCTAAAGAGACGTAAGATTCCTTAAGCAGTCAGAAAGGCTAAAGGGTTTCAAGAAAAAGTCATAGAGACATAATGTTCCAGTTATAAAGAAAAATGTTCTTAAATAAGAACTTGGTGCTGACTTCTTCTCCTCTTCCCTAAGGTTATATATATTTTTAAAAAATGTTTTTCCTAGTGAACAAAAATGCTACTGAAAATGAATCAAAATAATTTTACATGAACTATAATTTAAAACATTATTGGAAGAATTACAATATAATCATTAAATGAGTATTCCAACAATATTTGTAAAAAAAGGTGCTAAAAGTCATATTCAATATAATCAAAGAATATTTGTATATACACATATACATGATTAAGTGTATATCAGAATTCTAAACTGTTAAGAGTGTAAGACATATATATATATATATATATATATATATATATAATACATATAGAGAGGCAAAGGGCATTATATAGATTTTAATATCTATGTATGAATGATACATAATATGCCTATATGCATCAATTTAGGAAGCTGACATGCATTGAATTAACCAACAGAATTCTACCCACTAAACATATGATAAAGGAAATACACACTATATAAACCAATTTCTAGAATCTCCAATCTGGCTATTGTCTGACAAGATGATATGAAGATAACAAAGCAAAGTAGAAAAGGTGAGCATTTTACTCTTTATAAATAGAATTAGGACTTGGCTGAACGTTAGATTTTCTCTCTCTTTGAAATTTCTTTATTAAATTTTCTCTAACATGTCTGTCTGCAAGCTTTGAGGCAAACATCCCCCGAATACATAAAAAGGGCATTGATATATATGGATACCCAAGTATGAACACATGTCACTAGGTATGCACATGTATAGTGCACATATGCAAGGGCATGGAGAGTTTCACCTTTGAGAGGGCATGTTTTCCAGCTCATATAGTTTTTGTTTGAAGGGCACATTCCTTGCTGGGACTGAGAATGCAGTGCCCTGAAGAGCCTCAGAGTGGAGCTCAGCCACAGCCTACAAGTTATCCACTACAGAAGGGCCCTAGCACCTTGGTGCAAGGTCACACATTCCCTCCCTATGTTTTTCTCTTTCTCCTTTACCCACCTGGGAATTCAACAATACAATCTTGAGTGGAGTCTTCAGACTATATAGCATTAGTTTATTGAACAACTGCACCTGCTTTTAAATTTTAATGATGCATTTTTAATATGAAAAATGTAGTATACTTGAATGGTTTTATATGCAGGTCGAATAAACTATGATTTTTGTTACTCTTCAAATGCGACTTGCCGAAGAATAGTCTGATAATTGTATGGCTTTATATAGCCATAGATGTATCTGGGAGCTTGCAAATGACCCTGGTTCTGTACCAATGAAAAAAATCTCTGAATTCCTGGTAGTCAGTGTTTTAATTTTTTTGTAAATTGAGGCACCTATTGCTTAAGATTGAACTGAATGTTTTTCTATGTGGCATATTTTTGTTTAACGCAGTTGTGAAGTACTAGAAACTTTAGCTATGGGACACTGAGAAGATGACTGCTGCAGGTTGCCATGGTAACTTCCCAGGACTCCATTCTTTGTAGTTTAGGAGACTGAATTCTACAGTGTTTAATGCAGTAAGTACATGGTTAAAACAAGAAATCATCTGGAAGTCAGATTACTTTATAATTCGGTGATCTCCTCAGTGGATATTTGAGACACCATTAATCTTACAAATCCACAGTGAATTGGCAATGGCCCAAAAGAAAAGTTGTGAGGAAATTGTGGGATTGGTAGAAACTCCACAATGTAAATTGTAGTTTTGAGGCAAGCATGCAGCTAATTCACAGTATATTTTTAAAAAAATTGCCTCTGTTCTCTAAATGTTTGTATGTGTGTGTGGCAGGGGGAGGGAGTGTGAGGCAGACAGGAGGAAAGGGAAGGGGATATGTGTTTTGGTTTGAATTAGCAGGATGTTTAACTCAATCCTCCATTTCAGTGTCTGTGTGTAAACACTGCCTTTGAACAACTTAATTACTTTTTTTTAAAATGCCACTTCTTTGTAAATATAAAAAAAACAGCAGGGAATCTATGCTTTCCTACCTTTTGGTGGTTTGTGTTTTATATTTCCTGTGTAAGTTATATTACTTCTTTGTTCTTTTTAAAGTTTTCCTTTTCCTTTTGATATCATTGCTACTTTTTTTAAAATGTTACTCTGTTTGAGTGTTACATATTGTTTAAAAATACATAAGGGGCTAAGTAGCTTAAAATTGAAATAATCTTAAAATAGCCTTTGTTAAAAGGGAAGTATAACAAGGGATCAGAAGACATTAATACTTTTTGTTTTTTGGGGGGAAAAGGGGAAGGATATCAGCAAACAGTGATTGAGGTTGTGCATTAAGTTTATTAAAATTATTCTTTTAAAAGAAAAGTACTATTTTACTGTAGCTCTGCCTTTCTAAACAATTATAAGTCTTGTTTAACTTACAAGGAGTTTATTCTTGGCATATATTTCCTTTCGATCTGTGTTTGAGCATGTAAACTGAAATTCTTGGATAATACATGTGTGTTTAGCTAACAAATATGTATAATATATTTGCATGAATACAGTACTCTTTGAGAAACTCAGATTATCTTATCAACTTGGGTGAAGGTTATAATCAGAGATGTGTATGCATATATGTGAGGGAGCACAAGAGACAGAGAAGGAGAGGGAGAGAGAGAGAGAGAGGGTGAGGAAGACAGAGGAAGGGGGAAAGGGAAAGAGAGAGAAAAAGAGAGGGAGAAGGAGAGAGAGAGAAAGAAGAGAGAGAGCGAGAGAGAGAGAGAGAGAGAGAGAGAGAGAGAGAGAACAATGTAAACAATATGTGTCCACTTGTGGTAAAGAAAAGGTTTCAGGTTCAGTTGTTCTTACCTCTTTCCCTTCTTTGAAAGATTTGGATGGCTGCTTAGCATGCACAAAACCCTGAAGTTAATTTCATAAATTGCATTAGCCACAACACTGGAAGGTATCAGGAAATTAGACATGAACAACAAATTTATGAATGCACCTCACATCTCCAATGACAATGTTTAGCATAATTGTTTACTATGAATTAATTATAATTATAACTTAACTGTGACTACTTTAATATATTTTAAATGTATTAAAGCTCATTTTAAGATTAAAGTAAACTTGGTGTTTGTAGGGAATGATAGGTAGCCTTAGAAACTAGACTTTTTGGTTGCGGTTTTGTAGAAAGAACTGTGTGACCTTGGTCAAGTCATTTAAATTCTTGAACCTTGAGTTCCACTTTTATACAGTGAGAAGATTGCTCTATATGATCTCTAAGGTCTCTCCCTAAAATTCTATGAATATAGTGTGAAAAGAGCAGGCTCTGTTATAGTGACAATTCTGAGGTCCACTTGTAAAATAATGCACTCCATGCTTTATTGACAAAGAATACAAAACAGAGGATTTAGAGGTTTCTTTTCTCCCTCCCTCCCACCATCTTCTTTCTTTCTTTCTTTCCTTCTTTCTTTCTTTCTTTCTTCCTTCCTTTCTTTCTTTCTTTCTTTCTTTCTTTCTTTCTTTCTTTCTTTCTTTCTTTCTTTCTTTCTTTCTTTCTTTCTTTCTTTCTTTCTTTCTTTCTTTCTTTCTTTCTTTCTTTCTCCTCCCTCTCCCCAAATGCTCTTATTCTACGCATGTGTGTATGTGTTTCAAGGCCAATTTTTTACAGAGTCAAATCACCAAATAACATTTTGCCTCAATTTTACTGTTTATAGGTTGGGTGTAATATTTGCTCATTACTTAGTCGATGAAGAAATTGTGAGTGTTGTTATTATGCTGACTGTAATATATACTTGGTGTTTTTAACAAGGGAGCATAATGAACACAAGATATATATTACTTAAAAATCTCTGCTTAGACATCTGCTGTAGAGGTGAAAGAAGAATGAACTCTTATTGTATATTTGAGTTCTGACTTCTCTGAAGAGATTACCAGTAATTGAGCACATTTGCTCTTCTTTGCTCTTGGATACAAGTCCATTGGGAACTGAATTTAGTCCAACAATCTATTTCTATCCTGGCACTCTAACATGCTAGAGGGTTTTTTTTTCCTTTTGGTATATTTGGCTTTTGTTCAAGTATAATTAATTCTTTAAAAATAATATTTCAGTTCCATTCTAGTGGGAAGACATTATAGCTTACAAAAGTTTGTTTGCCCAAAACAAGGGCAAAATCCATGCCAAAGACATCCTACCAGAGTCACTTTCTTCCTTCTGGGATTGTACTTTGGACAAGAAGTTAAAAAAATACAGGATGATATAAAATTCTAAAACATTTTACATAAATTACTTCATTAGATCCCCTCTATGACCCTATGAAGAGGTACTATCACTAGCCCCCTTTGGATATGTAGAAACCGAGGCTCAGAAAGATTAGATTATTTGCCCAGGGTCATACAGCAAATATGAAAGGCAAGATTGAAACCCAGATGTTCTTGACACTCTATTATACCAGACTGCCTCTGTCTGTATAAAGAACTATGCTAGGCGTAAAGAGATATGAAGTTTAGAAAAGATATGGGTCCTCCCTAGTCCTCTAGGCCAATAATATGTGAATGCTGATGATCATAATTCACTACTAGAGCATGCTAAGTGCATTAGAGAGTTCCAAAACAGAGTGTAAGACTTGAAGAGGAAGTTCTTCACTGACCAAGAACAGGGGATAAAGCCTAGGGAAAGAGGAATCCAGGCATCCAAGAAGACTACCGAGAGGAGGTGACATTTGAGTTGGGCTTTAATGGTTGGGTCAACATGCAAGAAGGAGAGGTGAAAACTCCAAGTACTGGTCATAGCATGAGCAAAAATGTGGAGGCAAATGGACAGATATGGTGCTCATGGATCACAGAAACAGTCTAGTTTAATTAGTTGAGTGTGTGAAAGGGAATAATATGAGATGAGACTCTGGAAAAATATGGTGATATCTGATTGTAGAGTATCTTGAATGCTAGTTAAACCAATTTGAACTTTATTAACTAGGCAACAGGAAGCCAATGAAGATGGAGAAGATTTTGTTAGGCGTAAAGGAGGGAGAGAGAATTTTGATGAGGAGTAATAGCACAGAAAAAGCATGGAAGAGGGATTGAGTATGGCATGTACAGGGATGGCTTGACTGGAAAGAAATGTGTGTGTGTGTGTGTGTGTGTGTGTGTGTGTGTGTGTGGCAAGAGACAGAGAAAGAGAGAGAGAGAGAGAGAGAGAGAGAGAGAGAGAGAGAGAGAGAGAGAGAGAGAGAGAGATCCTATCCATCTAGGAGAGCATTGGGAAACAAAGCTGGGCAAGTTGACAGGGTAGATGACAGAATCTAAGGGGCCTTAAAAAGGATTTGAACTTAATGTGGTAGGCAATGGGAATGTTATAGGTTTTTTGAACTTTAGAGTGACAAGGTAAAAGTGATATTTTAGGAAAATTAGTCTGCCATCAATAAATAAATTGTATTGGAGTAGAAAATCTGGGAGGCAGGGAAACCTTTTAGGAATCTAGGCACAAGTTGATCAGAACATCACGACTGGTGGCAAACAAAAAGGAAAAGATGAATCTGAGTCATTTTGAAAGAATTGCTAGGACTTTATGATTGATTAGATAGAGGTGATGAATAAGAAACATTAGTCAAAGATGAATGCAAGATTCTGAGCTTGAACGAGTGAGAGAATATTGGGGCCACTGACATGGAGAAGAAAATTAGGAGGAAAGATTGGTAGATTGGAAAAAATGACAAGGTCATTTCTAAACATAGGGTAGGAATGGGACATTCAAGTAGAGAAAACCTACAATCCACTGAAAATAAGAGATTGTAGCTCAAGGGAGAGGCAAGGACTGGATATATAATTTGGGGACTAATTGGTATAAAATTAGTTCCCAAGGCATCAGCTAAAGCTTTGAAAATGGATAAGCTCTTCCGGAGAGAAGTTATAAGGAAACTAACAAGAGCTCTACAAAGCATTTTCCACACAATTTCTTATTCATCTTCATAACAACTTTATGGTCTCTAAGTCCTACAAGTATTAGTGTCCCCATTCTATAGATGAGGAGGTTGAGGGTAAGAGATGTTAAATAATGTGTCTTATAAATAATAAACGTAAGAAGTAGGATTCAAAGAAAAGTTCTGTTGATTGAGCCTTCTTGGGGGAGGGTAATAGGGAAATGCTCAAAATAGATGGCCCCAATATCCTCAATGAAGAAGAAAGTGAATTCAAAAGATTAATGCTAAGGGAAGGCAGGATGAAAATGGGGGCCAGAGGAGGAAGTTTTCTAAAACAACTACTGTGGGCAACATGCCAGAGAATTAACAGAAGATGAATGGAAAGATTGCTGAGTAGTGGATAGCTAGGGCCAAGTTCAAGTTGGACAGCATGGATATGTGGCATAATATAAATTCTTGCTATTAATTACTTCTTTGGGTTAAGGCATTGAATGCCCCTGTTAAAGTGCAATAATCTGGAAGGGGTGATACATTACAGCCATTATCTGGTATTAGAAATGTAGCATCAATTAGTTCAATAGATTAGCTTCAGTTATCTACAGAGCATTTTGAGAGAATAAAACCTGGGACAGATATTTTTTGATAGGGAAAAGAAATGTATGGAACATGGATACCTCCATGAAGGGCAGGCCTGTGGGTGATGGATCACAGTGGTGCAGCCTGAGGCAAGGGGCAGGTGTTGTAAAACTGAAAGGATTGGTGACAATTGGTAACCGCAGTATAACACTGGGGATCACTGTACAACTTGGTTTCAGATTTATAGTTGGAAATAAAACTGAAATCACTATTTGGTCCTCTTACTCTCCTTCCCAATGGGGTCTCAGGGTCTCACCCATGGATCCATAGTGAAAGTCAGGTTCATTTGTCTTAGGGAGTGAAAGGTTCCCAAATCCTTTTTAAATTTATGTTTTGGAGAGTCAATAACTAGAAGAAAGGTGGGATCCATGATTTGGAACATATGCTTCCAATTGGAGAGAGAGTCTCTCACAAGGGACCAGGGACTGAGACTTCCCATGCCTGAACCAGGAAGAAAACCTTCCCTAATCGTTGTCCTTTTGTGTGGCTAAAACTTCTTAGGCTGTTTTGCCACACATTTTGACTGTGAGCAAAGAAGTGCAAAGAAATACATATTTCTGGGTTGACGACAGATGTTTATCAGAAATATAATCTCAGAAATGGGCACCTTTACTCCCAGTCAAAAGAAGGCAAAAGAAGAGATATAAAGACAGTCAGTTCCTCCACATTCCCTATAACCCATTTGCTTCTAGTAATGCTCTAACCACTAGTCAAGCTATACCACGATTGATTCAGAGTTGAATGTAAATAGAAATTGTTTCTCTTTTGGCTAGAAATCCTGGGGGTCTTCCACTCCTAGTTTGATTTTTTTTTTTCTGGACTAGGTTAAAGAGGCCATTCTTTGCCTCATTTTTTTTCCCTGAGGCTTAATCACTGAATGGGCATTGCCTCAGTCAAACTGAGACCTGCTAAAGACCTTAGCTTTAAAAGGCCAAAGTCTTCTACTGCATGTGGGGTTATCTCCAGTTATCCTGGTGTGTATCTGGCTATTGGACCCAGATGGCTCCAAAGGAACCCTACGCAAGCTCTAAGGAAGGTTTGTTGGAAAATTGATCAATTAGGTAGAAAATATTTACCATGTGCCTATTGTGTTCATCAAATCTCAGTAGGCTAACAAGATCTGATATATAACATGATTCTTACCCTTAAAGAGTTGGCAATCTAGTCGGAAAACAAGTAACCAGGGAAACCATGCAGGTATGATTGTGTTAAAATTTCAGGTACAAGTTTTAGGGTAGAAGAAGTTCAGAAATTACATATGCCCTGGACTTTAAAGAAGCAAACTTTTAAAAGAAATAGAGAAAAAATGAGTGTCATCTTATGGTTAGAAGCTCTAAAGGGGAACATGTCTCAAGAAAGATGAGTAGATTATAAAAAAATGAACTTCTGATTATACATAACGAATAATCTAAATGAGAAATTGATGGAATTCCACAAGGGAGTTCTCTCATGTGATCAAATTTTAAAAGAGAAGAAGGAGGGGCATATTCCCAAAGATGAATATTAGTGACTGTCACAAACTCATAAGAATAGTGTAGAAAGGTAAAGTTCAAAATGCAGGAAGGCTAATACAAAATGCTAATTACAATTTTACCCCAAAGATTAATGTCTAAATGTTCTTAAGTGCTAACTATGTGCTCAGTGTTCCACTTGAAGCCTCAATTTACTCCAAGTTATTTTATGTTTGGGCCAAAAAGAACAAGGCGATCCACTGTTTGTAACAGATACTATGATGTCAGCAGATGAGAGAAAGGATACAGAATGACCCAAATCCCATTTTGGTTCTCTCTTCTCTATTTTTCCTGGAAAGGATAAAACAATTGTTGAAAGTTCAAGATAGCATGGAGATAGTAAGAGAACACCCAGCTGCTTTACATGAGTTCAATTCTCCAAGCCCAGATGCATTACATTACAGAGTACTCAAAGTGCTTGAAGGTCTCTTTTCACAGGCATCGTTAGCACTTTTTGAAAAATCAAGGAAAAAGGCAGAGATACCCGAATTCTGAAGGTAAGTAAAAGTCCTGAGTTTTCAAAAGGGATGTGAAAGAAAGCTCAGATTAGCAAAATTCTAGAACATATTACAATTTTGGTTTAATAGCACTTAGAAAGGACTATGGTGAGAAAAAAACAAAAGGAGCTACATACTTAGGACCGTGGTGAGAAAAAGAAGCCAAAATGTATTTATTCCTGAAGAGTAAATCATAGCAATCTAATTTCCATTCTTCTTTGATAGTGTAGCTGGAAGACTTCATTATCTATAGGGAATCTATCTTCATGTGGCTCAGTGAAGAACTTCTTCAGTGCAACTGATGAGCACTTTCCATGAGAGTATCTCTCTATTTTATGCCTCACATATTAATATTTAGGGGATGATTGAAGAAAGTTGGAGTGATATTAAGATATACATAAGAGACATCACATTTAAGGAAAGTCTTTAAGCCTTCATTTTGCTCTACTATATCAAATATTGTTTTGTCTTCACTAGATAAAATTAAATGAGATATTTTATTCTTTACACCTTTTAGTCAGTAGTGTGTGAAAATGGGGTCTCCTATAGAGAATTATCTGCACATCCTTGCCTGTTCCTTTTCCATATTTTCATTAAGGATCATACAGAATGTGATAGAATGGAAAAGCATTTATTAATTACTTATAATGTGCCAAGCACTGTGCTAAGCACTGGCACATAAATAGAAAAGTGAGATGGCCCCTGCTTTCATGGTGCTCAAACTCTAATTAGGGAAGCCAACATATAAATTTAGGGTTTAGGTCATGGCAAATAGAAAGACCAAGGGAGTACTGTCAGGGAAAGTGAAAGGCAGATGGAAAGGCCCCAAAGACACTGGGAAGCAATGGCAGGACAGATAAGTAATGGCACTCAGTTGAGTCCAAGTGAGTGTCTACAACCTAGTGAGATCTGGGCAATGCAGGGTTTTGTTGGAGAAAGGCACAGTACATAGCTCCTTTCTGTAGTGTCTTCAGGTGTCACTGGCTCTGCTAACCTTGATGGGTGCATAAACTATTCTCAAGAAGATTTTATAGAGATGAGAAACTAGATATAGGTTTAAGGGTTGCTGATTCCTTTTTGACCATCTTTTTTTTCATAATAATGCCGTATTTTCCCCATTCTTTTCCTATATTCCCCACTTTGAAATATTTTGAAATGTGACCTCTGATGGTTTTCAAAATTGTGTAACTTCCAGGACAAATTTCTTTCATGTGAACTTTACCACATTCAGTTGTTCTTCTGAACTGAATGCTCTTATGTGCCATTTCCATTTTCTCATTTAGTACCTTTGGTAACAATGTGTTAATAGTTCAAAAGTGATGGCCCTGCTATCATCAACAATGGGAATGAATTGTAGAATCTCATAGTTGGAAGAGTTCTCAAAAGCAAGTTAGGCTGACCCATATCTAAACAACAGTCTCCTTAAACACAGCCCAACAATGTTAATCCAACTCTTGCGTAAATATATCAGAGGAGAGGGGGGAGTTGAGGGCATCCTACCTCCTAAGGCAATCTCTCTCTTTTGAATAGCTATAATTGTTATGAAGTTTTTCATTCCATGAAGCCCATATTTGCCTGTTGACAATTTCCATCCATTGTTTTGGGTTCTGCTTTCAAGGACCAAGTAGAACAGGGCTTCCACATGACAGTTCTTTAAATGTGCCCTTTCTCTCCTGCCCTTGTCCTGTCTTCTTCAAGCTGAACATCTCAAGTTCTTCAACTGATCCTTAGGTGGCAGGAACTTCCTGGTTGTCCTCACCTGGATATTCTTCAGCTTATTATCAATTATTATCAATTATCAGCTTTCCTAACATTTTGCATCTAAAACAGAGGACAGTCTTCTGAATGTGATATGACCAGTACTGAGTGAAAAAGAATTCTCATCTCCTGGTTCTGGATACTCCTCTTCTTTTGATGCAGCCTAAGACTTCATTAGCATTATTGGTTGCCATATCACATTGTCAAGCCTCTAGTTTAATAGAATCCTGAGATCTTCATAACATGAACTATTGTTTACATACACCTTCCCTAGCTTGTATTTATGAAGTTGATGTCTTGAACTTTACATAAATACTGATTAAATTTGATCTCATTCAATCTGAATCAATATTCTAGCCCATCAAGACCTCTTAGCATCCTGACTCAGTCATTCAGTGAATTAGACATCTGTTCCCTCTAAGTGTCATGTGCAAATTTGATAAGCATGCCATCTAAACCTTTGTCTGTTATTAATAAAAAAAAATTCAACTTTTATATTAATTTTTTTTGACTTGCCTAGGGTCACACAGCTAGTAAGTATCAATCGTCTGGTCTGAGATTGGATTTGAACTCAGGTCCTTCTAACTCCAGGGCCGGTGCTCTATCCACTGTGCCACCTTGCTGCCCCTTAATCTATATTTTTGAACAACATAAGTACAAGGCTGAGACCAGATCCCTGGAGTACTCCACTGGAAACCTGGTCAGGAAGACCAGCCAGTGAGTTGTAAACAATAATAAAACTTGACAAAACTCAATGACTATCAATGAAGCAAAGATGATTTTGATTTTCCGAGTCTAGGTTACTAGGAGAGTGATAGTGTCATTTACAGAGACGAAGTCCAGAGTAGGACTTGTTTTTGAGGAGCATGTATAAATCTGCTCAGTACGTAGAGTATACTCAGTGCTTGCTGGTGGGCTGGCACTAACTCTTACCTTCCTTTTCCTTCTTAATGTTCTCTGGTGGATAAATGTAAGTAGTTATTACTTAGAGAAAATTTCACATAGCATTTTACTCTCCTGCTGAAGCCAAACTATTATCTTTTAGTTAAGTAAGCAGAAGATGGGTCAATAAGGTATCTTTTGAAATGTCCATAGGAAATTATCCACCAACATTAACCTGGCTAACTGAAGGCTGTCATCTCTGCATACCCTCTCCTTGGCAACGTTTTTCACACAAGATGGTTTAGAAGTCATATTTTAAATAGAATTTTCCTTTCTGTTGTGTGAAAAGAAATACGATTATACCGATTCTTCCCAGCAGATTTATCTCTTTAATAATGAATGATAAGACTTTTATTTTGGCACCTTTATTAGATTTAATTATAATATGTGAGAAAGTGTGGTTCAGTGGATAGAGACCTAGTATCTAATTCAGAAAGACCTGTAATCAGTTAATCCCTCTGATCCATATTAGCCTAGTGATCCAGAGCAAGTCACTTAATCTCTCAGTGTGCACAAGCAACTAAGACTGTAATGACAGGATTGTAGATTTATATCTAGAAGGGACCTTGGAAGCCAATAAGTCCAGGCTTCTCATTTTCCAGATGTGGAAACTGAGGCCAGAGAAGTTAAATGATTTATCCAGGGTCCCTCACTAATAATTATCTGAGGCAGGACTTGAACACATCTTCCTGACCCAAGGAGCACAGTCTATCCATTATGCCATCTACCCGCTCCCAAACCACTGCTGCTCTGCATCATTTGGAGTTTCCTTAACAGAAGTTTCTTGTTCCAATGAAATTCTAGGTCTTCACACATAAATCATACATACACGTATATATATATATATATACACACACATATATGTATATATATATATATACACATATATGTATATATATATATACACACACGTATGTATATATACATATATGTATGTATGTGTATATATATAGATGAATATGTATATATGTATATACATATATACATATGTATATATAAATGCAAAAGAAAATGAAATACTTTAGTTTCTAACTTATTAAATTCTATTGTAATTATCCTTTCAATTTTCAAACCTTTTGCTTTCTGAGAAAATGGGAGTATGTAGGAGGTACAGTGTAAAAATATTTTGTGTATTGTAAGATAGCATGACCTTTTATATTATTCATTTCTGAATTAGATTTCACTTTTTAGGTAAAGACTAAAAGTTTCCATGGAGATGTATGGTGGTCAGATGTATCAAATGTAGGTATACATTCAGTGGCCTTCTCCATTCTTATAAATAGGGGAAAATATTGGAATTATGAATATGCTATAGAAAAATTTAAAAATACCTCCAATGCTCTAGAAAAACTTAAATGGCTTTTAGAGGATAGGTTACAATGGATTAACAACATTTTAGCATTGGAAGGGACCTTGGCAGTCATCTAGTCCAACCCATGCATGTAAAAGAATCCCCACTCCAGGATATCTGACAGACAATCATCTGTTGTCTGCTTACGGCCCTCCTCAGTATTTCTTGTGGCAGTTCATCTCACTTAATGGATAGCTCTAATTGTTAGGAAGTTTCTCATGACATTAAACCTGAATTTTTCACTTTGAAATTTCTAACCATTATTCCTGGTTTTGTGTCTCCTGAGGCCAAACAGAGCAAGTTTTAGCTTTCTTCCACTTGACAGACCTGTAAATTCTAACAGACAACTTCCATGTGCTGCTTTACCCCTCCACCCCAACCCTGACTCTGCTGTAGACCAAACGTTTCCAATTCCTTCAGATGATCTTCACATGGCATGGACATAAGTTCCTTTACAATTCTGGTTACCTTCCTTTTGAAGCTCCCACCTTATCAAGTGCCTCCTAAAATATGGCTCTTAGAACTTATCACAAGGGCACTAGGTGGCTTAGTGGACAGAGTACCATCCCTGAAGTCAAGAGGACCTGAGTTCAAATCCAGCCTCAGACCAAATACTTGACACTAGCTGTGCCACCCTGGGCAAGTCACTTAACCCCAATTGCCTAAAAACAACAACAACCCCCCCCCAACTTATCACAATACATCAATTGTTGTTCAGTCAAAGGCAGAATATAGTAGGATTCCATCCTTACTTCTGTAAACTGAACTTCCCCTAATTCAATGCAAGTTTGCATTAGGTTTTTTGGTTGTTTTGGTTTGGTTTGGTTTTTTGGTTGCTATATCACACTAAATTACATTGAGCTTGCAGTCAACTAAAGCTTTTTCAAACAAAGTGCTAGGTGAAATATTTTATACCCAGATAGTACCCATGAAGCTGATTTTTATACCCAAGTATAAGACTTTAAATTTATTCTTATTAAATTTTGTTTTTACTAGATTCAGTACAAGGTTCTAGCTTGCCATGCTAGTATTGATCCTTACTCTGTCATCCATTGTCTTAGTTATCCTTCCTAGTTTTGTTTCATCTCCACACGTGATGAGTATGATATCTATGTTTTTATCCAGGTAATTGATGAAAATGTTAGACAGCACAGGGCCAAGCAGAGATTCCTGGGGCCCTCCACTGGAGACTTCTTGCTCACTTGATGCTAAACCATTAATGGCTATTCTCTGAGTCTAGCTATTCAACCGATTCTGATTCTCTCCACTGGGAATTGATTGCAATAGGATGTTAATTAAAAGGGACTTTGTCACCAGAAACACTGAAAGAAATATGATGAATATCAAGAAATGGATTTTGAAGCAAATATTCATATTTATGACAGATGGTCTAACTTCGGACAGTGCCTTAACAGGGCTTCTATTTTCCACTTACAATCAAGATCTCATTACATGGTGAAGATTAAGTACTTAAAAATCTTGAATCTGTGCTTTAACTTGATAGGCAATGAGTCAGAGTTTTCAACCTTTATAAATTGAGTGTATTAATATGCACGCAGAACTAAATCCTACCTAGATATCTAGCTTGTAGTCACGTATACTTGAAATTTGAGGATAAGAATGTTCAAGGAAGGAAGATCTAGTAGTGTGAGTCAGAAATCTTGGATTTTAAAATGTGTTTCTCTCTTTTCCTCTCTAGCTTCAGAAAAATAACTTGTTCTCCCCTCTCACCATAGTCTGTTTCCCCATTTATAAACCAGAGGTAATTCACATTCTTAAAAGGAGAGTAATAGAATAGGAATAACTGAAAAATTTCTATAAATGTCTTGGAAAAAATTACCCCAAAATAATAACATTACTACTATCACACTGAATAAGTGTCTAGAATCTTTTAACAGTTGAAATTCCCAAGCTATTACACTCATCTTCCCAATTATTAGAGCTAGGAGCTGTGAATATCTTTTAGTTTTCCTAACTCTTCTAATCCTGGATTAAGCTAAAAACTGGTGTTCAGTTTACAATGTTTTTCACACCTAATGAGGTGAGAAATTCCAGGCAGGCCCCCAAGTACATTTTCAGTGTACTGGCACTGGAACTGTGTAAAATTTAACAGTTTCATTCTGTGACCATTTGGGTTAAATTTTATATGGTTTTCCTTTGCATCAACTTGATCTTATGTTAGCTTTACTTTGATAATAACACAGATGGCACCTGAAAGAAAACAGTGAAATTCATTCTCAAGAAATATGCTGCTCTAAAAGTATGTGTGTGTGTTATATATATGTGCATATATATGTATATATATGCATATGCACACATGCATGGGCTTATGCACACACACACACACACACACACACACACGTTTTTGTGATCTATACCTTGCCACTGGACTCAGATGGCTCTAGTGGAGAAAGTGAGGCTGGTGACTGCACAGTTCTCCCTCACTTAAATCCAATTCACTTGCATGTCATGGCATCACCTCACTGATGTCATGGTTCTCTTTGAGAAGGAAAGACAAACAACACACATATGACTTTATATATAATTTAAATCAAAGTTCTCAAAGTGGGAGAAATATACAATTAATATTCTTTTGTGAATATTGCATTTTAAAAAAAAATCCTTCTAAGGCTCAGTCCAGAGTTTGATTTTTAAAAAGAAAGAACTCTTTGATTACTGTAATTAATATTAAACATTCCTTGAGTATCCCAAAACAACTAATTGCCCTTAGAAAGTATAAAAAGTTATGGGCATTTCCAAATATTATATTAGCCTTGAGTGTTTATTGCTTAATCATAAACATAAAAGTTTGTTGCACAGCTGCTTGTATTCATATGGCTAATTTTATTGTAGATGCAGCAGCTCCTGAGGAGAGGCAGCATGTCCTCTTGGAGAGAGAAAGCTATAGTTTCAAATTCCACCTTTGAAACTTACTAGCTGTGTGATCATGGGCAAATTCCTCAACCTCTCTGGGTCTCAGTGTCCTCATCTCCAAAATTAGGTGGTTATACTAGATGCCCTTTAAGGTCCCTTTCAATTCTAAATCCTTGATGTCATGATCCTCCTTGGACACTAGGATATTAAATCCACTGCTGTCCTTTATTTAACATATGCAATCAATTGGTATTAATTCATCCTTGTAAGTCTATGACCATAGGACATATCTCAAATGATTGATGGAATCTGACTGGATATATAATTATGGACATACTTATTATTCATCACAACATGGATAAGGACTAAAAGCAGATATTTTCTTTTTTTAAATAAGAAAAATAAAACTTATTGTACAGTAATACATATCAATAACAGGTTCCTGTTGATTCTTCCTTCATAATTCTCTTTCTTCTCTATTTTCCATTCCTGTGGCTAAAATTGTGTTTTACTCTATTGTTATCTAATGCCCAGATGAATGCAGTAGCTTTCTAAATATTTTCCTTAGTTCTAGGCACAATCTTACTTTCTTTAGTCTTATACCCTATTAACCTGAATGTTTTTTAAAACACTGCATTGAATAAGTCATTCTTCTGAAATGCTTTCACATTTCCCTATTGCTTAACAAATAGTTTCCTGTTTCTCAACCTGGCATTAGACACCTACCTAAGTTTCCAAACTTATTGTATAATTTTCTTATGAACCCATGCATCTACCTAGCCTTTAAGAATCAACTCCAATGATAGCTCCTCTATGAAGCCTTCCCTGATCAATCCAGCAGAAAGGGATCATTTCTTCCTCTGAATTTCTAAAGCACTTTGTTTATATTACAAATATAGCATGGATTTAGTAGTGTATTTGTATTATAATTATATATGTTCATGTTTTAGGCCACCTACTAATGTTATATTTCTTGACAGAAGAGACCATAGCTCATCATTTCATTCAACAAGCATTTATTAAGCACCTACTATATGCCAGGTACTGTGCTAGAGTAAATTAAAAAAATGAAGCATTCCCACCCTTTCTAGAAACTTACATCCCATTGTGGAGGGGATCGGGGGAGAAAAGAACCAATATTCACACAGAGAAGTACACAGAGGATATATATATGAAGAATATTGGAGTAATAAAACTAACAACTGGGAGAATCAGAAAAGCCTCTTGAAGGAAGTGATCCCTGGGTTGTCTTGAAGAATGCTATTGATTCTTTAAGGCAGAGGAGGAGGGAGGCAACCTATTCTTAGATAAGGAGATGAATATATATATACACAGACATGTATTGTGTATATATATACACACACACATACACACACATACATATATATATACTATATATATATATATAGTATATATATATGTATGTGTGTGTATGTGTGTGTATATATATACACAGACATGTATTGTGTATATATATACACACACACATACACACACATACATATATATATACTATATATATATATATATACACACACACACATATATATACATATATACATATATATACATATATATAATACATATATATATATATATATATATATAAAATTTGTGAATGGATAGACATGTTTTAAGGGCATTTTTTTCATGATACTAGTTTTATCTGGGTATGTGATTATACCCCTTCTTATTCTGCCCCATTGTATCTAAATGAATCATTATGTCTTATAATTTATTGGTTGCAAATTCTCTAATAGATTTTTTTTTAACACAGGGTACTTGGACTTACCACTGGAACTATCAAACCACCAACCTAAGCTTGCATTTTTTTTAAGTGCTAATAATTTTGAGAAGTTCCATTTGTGTATACAATGGAGTTTTATGCTGTGTTTTATCACACAGTGGTTTGGGTATTTTTGTATTTCAGGTATTTAATAATCTGTCAATAATTTTAAAACCAAGTCAGTCTATAACTATGTTATTCTTCCTTCATTGGGCAGTCATTCATAAATACCTATGAGAAGAAAAAAATTAATACATACTGCTTTAAATGTCTATTGAAATCTCTTTCTCCTCTTTCTCTTCACCATGTTCCTTAAATTTAAGCTTAGATTTCAAAGGAATAGGGAAAAGTATACTTACAAAATCCAGATATTCTTCATCTGAATTTCAGCTAAGAAACAACTTATCATGCCACTGAAGCAAGATATGTCACTATGGAATTTGATTTATTACATGCTTCAGTTCTTAATGGAACAGAATAAGGCAATCTACCATGATTGTTGCTTCGAGCATAAGGTTAGAGAAGAAGTAATGCAAACAACTTAAAAATGGAGGATGATGGAAAGTATCAGCTTCGTTCTTGGCTCCTTGCTGACATCCACCTTGGATCCTCAGGTCACTCTGAGCCAGATCATCTCAATCATCTGGCTCCTTATGTGACATCTGAACAAGCTGAAAAATTATTTTTTTTTAAATTGGAAAAATAAGTGGTTATACTGCATCTCCCATGGAAAATTTGGAAGTGTAGCTTTGTAAATATGAGAAATTCATGAGGTTCAAATGATTTATACCCTACTTCAAGAACATAGGGATTGGGGTAACACAGACCCTTCTTATAACTCATGCTACTCATTGCAAGGTCAGTGGCCAATAAAGACATCATCCACTGTGATTAATCTTGAATGCGTTCCACCCCCAACTCCCCTTTTATACCAGAGACCTGGATAAATGCAGAAGTGGGACCTTTATTGTTCCAGCTTTCTCCTCCTCAGTCACCTAGTAACACAAAGCAAGGAAGGAATGAAGAGGCAATATTATTAAGCTGATTGCATCTGCTGTCCTATGCAAGATGCCCCTGATATGAAATTAGTTCATTGAAAAAAAAATCCCTAAGAAATCTTTTAAAATAAATATTCAAAGATCACACATACATACAAACCTGAATATAACTTTTGTTTTTGTATTTTACAGAATCCCAGTGGATAGTAGCGTCTTATTTGGCCTTTGATTAGTGAACACCTGACTCTAAGAGGCAGGGTAGAATTGTGCAGAATACTGGATTTAGAATCAGAAGATCTGGCTTTGAATCCTGCTTCTTTTATTTGTTACTTGTACTTTAGCCATGCCACTTTACTTCCTTGGCCTCCCTGAGTTTTACTCCAGCTGTATAAAATAAGGAGTTCAGACTAGATGATCTTCAGGGACACCTTTAGCTTTTGATCTAGGGGTTGTGATCTATGATGCCCTATCCTTTCTGCTCTCAAAACATCATTGACCACATGTATTTAATGACCTGGGATTTCCACTACATAAGAGCATTGCTACTTTCCCCATCTCTACCAATGCACATTCTAGCCCCTATATATGTTGTCATATCTTTCACAAGTTTTCTATAGAGGACTGATCTACCCAATGCATTGGAGGGCTTCCTTTTGTTGTTATTCTTTTCTTTTTCTTTTTTTTGTTATTATTTTCAAAATTAAGTTAACATACATAATGAAAACACAAATTCCTTCCACTGGAGGAGGGATTACTCCTTTTCCTCTCCCAGTCTCTCTGTCTCTGTCTCTGTCTCTCTCTCTCTCTCATACAGATGCGCGGGCGTGCATGCACACACACACACACACATCTGGGAATGCTTTGAATATTGATCTGGAGTGGTTTGCAGGATCTGGCCCAGACACTATTAAGTATATTAAGTAGGGTGAGAAACAAAAAGACAAATGGAAAGAGAAGACAAATGCCTTTTCAATTCACCAAAAGGTAGAGGTATACTGGAAAATGTTTAAGGACCAGCTCTCCAAAAAAAAAAGTACGTCACACTTTTAAATTTAACCAGAATTAACATTTTTTCTTCATCTCATCATTAAGCCTAGACAATAAAATAATACATCAAGCCCTTATTTAGAATATTTGTGGATTTCTGAGGCATAAATACTCACCTGAAAATTTATCAATCAACTCAGTTTGTGCTGGCTCCAGCACTCATGTGACATCATGCAAGGTGCTGCCTAGTCCCTGGGAGATGAGAAAGTCAGTGGGACAGATTCACCTCAGCTCCCTTCAGAAGTGGATAAAAGTCTGATCTGGGAGAAACCCTTTGGGTGGAGAGTAGACTATGCGATCAAAAGTTTTGAATATCTGGATCAGCCTGGTGTTGGAAGCAAGAAAGTGCTGCAATATTTAAACAGCTCCACTTAGATGGGTACAAATAAATAAGAAAAATTTAAAAACCTTCTTCCCCTCCTCTCTCCTGCCAATGTAGGCTGGGAAAATGGTGAGTGAAGGAAGCAACCATCAGACATTCCATAGGAGTTCTAAACTAAGCAGGTAAGTATAAAGACTAGGCTGGAATGGGAAAATAAAATACAATCTCCTGTATAGAATGAAAAGTTGTTAAAGGCAGGAATTGTTTCACTTGTTTTGAATTCTCAGTCTCAAGCATAGTATTCTGCATATAGTAAGTGCTTAATAAATGCTTGTTGATTTATTACTGACGATGCCAGGTGTGGCAGTGGTAAACAGAAGTGTCTGGAGCAAGAGGGAGCTTCCAGAACCTAGCTGCACTAACCAGGACTGGTGGGGGGATAATGAATCCCTATTCCATTTGCTAAGTGGGGCTGGGTGATTGCCTTCATTTCACTCCTATACGTAAGTTTTCTGTACTCAGTACTATCCTCCCTCCCAGCCAAAAAAATTCTTATGCTTAAAAATAAAACAAAATGACAATAAAAGTATACCCTGGCCCTTCAAGTCAGGAGGGAGCTTATGATACAATATAACCTTGGGGAAAGCTGAAGTTACCAAGAATCCCTTAACTATTAAATCCAGGGACCTATTCTTAATAATCTTACATGGTAGTTTTACAGTTAACTCTCCTGAAGACCCTCACTTCCTAGACAATCTTATCTCCTTTAACATCAAGCGTACTTCTCTTTCTTGGTTCTCCTGCCTGTGACCATACCTTTCAGTTTCCTTTGTTGGACCATCATCCTGCTCCTTCCCACTCCCATGGGCATCCTCCCCAAGGCTCTGTTCTCTGATCCCTTCTTCCCTTCTCTTTCTATATTTTTTCCTTTGGTGATCTCGTCAGTTTTCAGCAGTTTAATTATCTCTGCAGATGATGCCAAATTACATTCAGCACTACTCTCTTTACTGAACTCCATTCCTTCATTATCATCTTCCTGCTTAATATCTTCACTTGTATTTTCCCCCCCCAAAGCCACCTCTCTTCCAAACTTCCCTTTCTGTTGTTGGCAGCAGCTACCAACTCTGCCTACCCACTATCCTGAGCCATTCTTCATTCATTCTCATTCTTACCCAATAACTAATTAGTGGCTAAATCTTGTTGAATCTACTTCCACATCATCTCTTTTATCAGTCCCCTTCTCACCACTTCTATGGCCACCAGCCTAACTCAGACCCTCAATATCCCTCACCTGACGTATTGAAATAGCCTACAAAAAAAATAAAAATTTTTTTAAAAATTTAAAAATTTAAAAAAGAAATAGCCTACCTCTCCCTAGCTCGTCTTTCACATTTCTAACTCATTCTCCACAAAGCCTCCAAATTTATGTCATTAAGACACAAATCTAACCATGTTACTCCAACCTCCCCACCTTAAAAATATGAAATACATCCTTATTGTCTCTGTGACATAAGACATTGCTTGTTTTTTAAAGTCCTCCACAGTCCAACTAACTTCCTGTTCTTATTTCATATTATTAGCTTTCTTTCACTGTCTGTTCTACTCAAACTGTCCTCATATGTGACATTCCATACAAATGGTCCCCTATGACATCTCATTTTCACCTTGTAGAACCCCTAGGTTGCTTCAGAATGTAGCTCTTACACAAGACCCCATCTTTAGCATTCCTTCCTTCTTTCCTGAAGTTATATTGTATTCTCTCTCTCTCTCTCTCTGGATATGTGTCTGTATTTGGATTTACTTCATATATGTTGTATCTCCCAGTAGAATATACTAAGTCCAGAGCCTAGCAAACACTTTCCAAATAGTTATTTAATCAGGGTTTGTTGAGTTGAACTGAAATAAACATAATCTAAAAGTTTAAAATCTTTATCCAGAGGTTGCATTGAGAGACACAATTTCTAGGAATAAGATGATGTGTCCTACTGTATGCACTGTATGCAGTTCTGAGTACCTTATTTTAAGAAGGATGGTGATAAAACAAAGGGTGTCCATTAAAAAGCAACTTGTGTGGTAGAAGGCCTTGAAACCATGCCATTTGAAGATGTTGAAGAAACTGGGGGTTTTAGCCTAAAAAAGGAGAGGATTTAGGGGAACATGGCAGCTTTCTTTAAATATTTTAATACCCATCATGTGAAAGAATGATTAAATATAACTTGCTATAAGGAAATCTTCCTAAAATTTAGAGCTATCCCAAAACTGAACTAGCTGTTTTGCCAACTAGTAAATTCCTATGACTAGAGATCTTTAAGCAAAAGCTAGATGGCTACTTATGCCAGTAAAGAGGTTTCTCTTACAGGTAGAGATTATATAACAACTAAGGTCTCTTCTAAATCTGAAATTTGGAAATTCTGTGATATAGTAAAAGTTATTGGGAAGGGACATATGTTTAATATTGAAAGGCTATCTGGAAGAGTTGAGTTTCAAGGCAAGTCTTTAACTTGGCAGAGAGATGCAAAGTAAACTCAACAATAGGCTTTTCAAGTCTAAATTTAGGCCAAGTTGCTATCAGAAAAAAAGTTTTCTACCCCATTGGCTTCCTGAACCACATTGGTAATTAGTAATAAATGAAATACCATAATCTTGGGGTTATCAGTTTTATTTTCCCTAAATCTTATTTCATGTAGTAGATGCCCTTAACAATAACTGTGCCTAAAATGGCAAACAAAATATTTGACCTTTTTGTTTCTCTTCTGTGAAATGAAATTGTTGTTCTAATTTATTGGGAGGTTAAGATATCTAATAAAAACCAAAAATAATTCCCTTACTAATAAAAGCTCTTCAATATAGGAAGGGTTGATGGTTTAAGGATAGGTAGATTACTTCTATTTACATGTATCCTTTGATCCCAGTTGTAATATCAAAACTTGAGAATGCCAGAACTTTTCTATTGATTCAATGGACAATCTGGGCAGGGGGTTCAGAGGCTAGAGTTTATTTATCTATTTATTTATTTTACTATATTTAACACCTACCTTATAGAGTTGTTGAAAATTAAATTGTAATGAATTACATAAAAGCATATTAGTATTGTTGTTTTTATAAACAAAGGAATTAGTTGATTGGCCTTCTGAGTTATGTAAAAGTAGAAACTTTGACTCAGGGTTTTGTCTGAATTGGTTTGTAAAAGATAATTTAATTAAATGACAGATTTTCCTCTCCCTGAAAGGTAAAATAATGCATTTATATATTCAGAGGTTATCTGGGAAACTCTATTTTAAAAATCCTCAAATCCAAAACCAATCATAATAAGAAAATAACATTTCTCTTTTTCCTTTTTCCTTTTCATCAGATATTTTATTGAGGTCCCAAATTGCTTCCTTTTTTTCTAGCTGAAGCCTATTTCAAAATTCTCACTAATTTCTTTGTTATATCTAAAGCCATTGGTTATAGATCTAGTGTCAAATAAGTCTTTATCCCTTCCTGTAGGCAGCTATCTTCTTGACTGATGTAAGTGAAAAATGAACTGCATCTCTTTTTCCAGTTGAAAATGGACAATTTAGCCACCACATGTCTGCCAATGTACCTCTGTATGAAATGTAATTATATGGGAAATAATAACCTTGCTGCCAAATACTTTTCAGTGCCTTGCTTTGTGTGAGAAACAATACATTTTTGAGTTCCACAAGGTAATAAGATAATGACATTCAAGTCAATCTCTTGCTATTCTCAATCTCTACTATTTTAGCCTCTTCATCAACTCTAGTTTTCAGTATATAAGGGTAGCAATCTCTTATTACAGTTTAGCTAAAGTAACCTTTGCTTTAGACTTTTCCCTTAAACTCATCATCTTTTTTGGAGGTAAAATTTATGCACAAAAATGTTCTAATCTTTCTCAGATTAGATGCATAGAATGGAAGCTATGGAAAGTCTTTTGAAGAACATATAGCTCAAACCTCTCAATTTATGATGGGGTAACTAAAGCTAGGTTTGGGGGCAGCTAGATTACATAGTAGGTAGAGTGCTAGCCCTAGAGTCAGGAAAACTCTTCTTCCTGAGCTAAAGTCTGGCCTCAAACACTCACTAGCTGTGTCACCCTAGGTAAATCACTTAAACCTGTTTGCCTCAGTTTGCCATATCTGTAAAATGTGCACAAGAAGGAAATGGCAAACCACTCCAGTTTCTTTGCCAAGAAAACCCCAAAGGGGGTGATGAAGAGTCAGACATGACTGAAATGACTGAACAAAACCAACTAAAGTCAAATCACGAAAGTTATCTGGGCAACTTGTCACACCTAGTGAAGCGGGCAGAGCCAGGAGCTGAATCCTACTCTCCTGATGCTAAGTTTGGTGCCTTTGCTACTCTGCTCTTTCTCCTGTAAGCAACTGTATTTCCTCCCTCCAAACTCACATGGTGGTTTGTACTTTGCTTATGTTCTTATGCTTTATCTTTATGGCATAATTACAGCATATTAAAAATTTTTTTTATTGTGTATCGGTGGTGTATGTGATTTCTCTGCTAGTTAGTGTAAGCTCCATGAAAACAGGGCTATGCCTTAATAATTTTTGCATAGCCCTTAATATTATGCTGAGTGCCTACTCAATGTGCACTACTCAAAGCTATGAGTTAAACAATATGGATGTTTCCTCCAATGATACAGAATACACTTGTGCCCATGCATGCATCCAGTGCAGCTCTTTTTTCCATATCTTCTCAGGGAGTTCACCCAAAATGCTAGAGGTTTTCCATATTTTCTCTTGACAGCATGAAGATAACAGTAGAGCACATATGCCCTCAAATGTCTGTCCTTCACTCGCTGTATCACCACCCCATCTTTTCCTTTGGTCGTACAGTTACTAATGGAATCCTTTATTTTGGTTCTCTTTTTCCCCTCCTTCGTTATGTGTGTTAGAATGATCACCCACACCAAATACCCTTCTATTTTCCTCTAAATGATGTTTAATCTTAATTTTCCAGAAATTGCAGTGTTTCATGACTTACAACCATACAGATAATGGATTAAACAGGAAGATGTATGATTACCAAAAGTGTTCCCCACAATAGTAAAGGAGATCCAGTGTAGATTCCAAGTTGAAGAGGGATTCTCCAAAGTATAGACAAAGAATTTCTCCAGATACTCCAGCTTGCACATGACACCATGTAGGTTTCTTTAAGTCCCAGAATAGTGCATAGCTCCCTTGATTAATAGCCACTCAAAATGGTTTGGCCTAGCCATCCACAGAGGAAAACTCAAGTGGATGAAGAATGACTATTATCTAAAATGTGATATCCAGTTAGATGGATAGACTATAGAACTTATCCATTAACACATGTTTACTTTGGATGGGCTTTGCAACTGGACAATGAGTTAGATCCAGAATTAAATAGGAGGTGAAAAGGCTGGATTGCTTAAAGCAGAGCTTCTTAAATGTTTTGTGTGTAGTAGGCATTGAAGAAATAACCATTGAAAAAATGAAGTAACGTACCATGCCACTTTAGAAAATAGTTTTTTCTCTCTCTTTTTTAAATAATGTATGTAATGCCACTTTTAATTTTTAAACTAGCCTTTTTTAATTGATAAAATGTTATATCTAAGGAGAATATGAGGTTGATGAAAGGAGAAGTGTAAAGATAGTCAGACTATCTCACTTCAATGCTTTTCCAAATAAATCTATGGTAAGCAATGCTAAATAAGTCTATAATATATTTTAGAATTATTTTCAATTTCATTGGTCTTTGAATATAAAAGACAAAAGTATAATGTTTGTGTGTTTGATACATATGATTTGTATACATATAAATCAACAGTTGTGTATTGAGCAGTTACTATTTGAAAAACATCATCAATGCAGGCAGCATTGTGAAGCTTGCCCATTTGCTGATGGGCATAGTATCTAAAAATGTCTGGATTGGCTCTGCCCAAATTCCGAGAATTATTAAAAATGCATTATGGTGTCATTGTTCCTTGAAAAAAAGATTCATAATAATATAATGTCATTGTCCTGGATTTGCTTTAAGTGGAATGAAAAAAAAAACACATCAATTTACTCAAAGAACTTATCTGCAAATGGCTTTAAAAGGTACAGAAAGACAAAGCTCTATTTTATATTAAAGGACAATTTGTCAATTAGGTAGCATTCAGCCAGCATGTTGATAACTATTACCACATAAAAGAGTGAGAGGTTGGGGGTGGGGTGGGAGGAGAGAGAGACAGAGAGACAGAGAGACAGAGACAGAGACAGACAGACAGAGAGAGAGATATTCTAATCTTTGAATCTGTGAGTTATAATAAGAGTTCAAAATGGGTTCATATGGTGCAGGCCCATTATGGATTCAAGTGGTACAAAGAGAACAGAGATCAACAGTAGGATTTCTAGAGATAAATGAAAAGTGTCTTCAAATCTGGCCTCAGACCCTTAACACTTAGTAGCTGTGTGACCCTGGGCAAGTCACTTAACCCATATCACCAAAAAGAAAAAAAAAGAAAAAAGTGTCAAAGCTGGGGCTAGAGACAACTGATAAGAGAGTCATGTGTTAACAAGTCACACTGTGAGTACTTTGTTGTAAACTGAGGTTTTCTGAAAGACCACCAGGAAATATTCTGCCCAATCAGTGATAGAACAGGTCAGTCTTTACAATTTTCTTCTGATGTACTGGGTTAAGAACAGATTTTCTGATTGACTCAGGGCAGAGTACTCAGTTCAGATTCTTTTTAGGAGGTTGATTCTGAGAGGACAGGTAACGTCCTAGTTTTTAGTTATGTCTGGTTCTGAGGGAGTTTATGGAATGTCACTGTGGTTAAAGAGGGTAGAAATTCATGCTTCTAGTTCTGCCCTAAGAAAGAGGCTAGAAGTAGGAATAGTGCCCTGCCTACTAACAGGCAGCTGAATTGGAAACACAGCACAGTAACTTATAAATAGCAGGCGCTTAATAAATGCTTATGAATTAATTGATCCAAAGGTGGAGACAACTTCAGAAATCATTTCATTCAGGGGTTGTTATTTGTGTGTGTTTGTGTGTGTCATGCATACATTTGGCAGCCTAGTAAATCATATGGATCCTTTCTCAGAATAATATTTTTAAATGATTGAAGGAAATGCTTATTGTTGCCATTGTCATTATTATTGTCATGATTATCATCTTATGATACTAACCTCGAATCCAACGGAAATCAAACATAACCCCAAACCAGTAACACATAGTGGTTTGGAAAAGATTTCAGTTAGATGTTAGTGAAAACCAAGATATACACATTTTTTTCATGGTTCATGTTCATGTTTTTCATATTCATGGTTACCTGAAATCAATCAACAAACCTTGAACTCCAAGAATCCCTGATCTAGTTCAATCTCTTTATTTACCAGTGAGGAAACTGAACTCCAGAGAATTAGTACCTACTTGAAAACAGTATATTGTTTATATTTCTTTCCTCAACTCAGAGCAAATAGATTCAATAATCTTGAAGGAGGGGCATTATGGCATAATTTTAAAAAAAAGACTAAATTTAGATTCAGGAGACCCAGGTTCAAATCTCTGTTCTGCATTTACCAGCTGTTTGATTTTGGCTTTCACTTACTCTCTAAGCCTCAGTTTTATTTTATTTTAATTTATCTTATTTATTTTAGCATTTTATTGCTTAGATTAGATTCATCATAGGGTTATTATTGTGAAGAAAGTGTTTTATAAATTTGATATCAGTAATACTGTTTAGGGATAAGAAATTAGTCATTCTATATATTTTTAATTCCTTCAAGTACAATTTGAGCCTCCTTTCTTTGGTTCTGTTGTAAGACAGAAAACAAATTATAGCCCCCCCCAAAAAAAACCCAACTCACTAAATACAAATGATTTTTGTTTATGTTTAATCTCGGTTGGATTCCAAGTTAGTTTCACTGAAATTATAATCACAACAATAATGATAATGGCAACAATTCAACCTTTAAAAGTTCCTCCACATTTTGACAGCAGTTGGGCTGGTCAGTTACTAGTTCGTGGGTACTCCTTTTATATTTTTCTTTTATATATTTTATGTTAGGAAATGGCATTTCTCCCTCTTTTTAAATGTGAAGGATGAGCTACTCAACTGATGGCTGATTTTGAATGGCAATAGTTCTTATTATTGATTAAAAACATAATAAAAGAAAAAGGGATATATAATTTTCCCTTCAGTAATATAGTCAGATTTGTTGAAATGTCGGATGGTGTTTCTGTCCTCTTCATTTTCCATTTTTAATACAGAATCAATTAAGAGTAAGCAATTTGAAATAATTCTTGACACAATTCTGTGATCCCCTCCATAATATAGTTAATGTAATTCACCCAAGTAAATGGATATCCATTTTAATAAGTTTCCTAAATGGTTGGTCCTGCATGTGGCCTTTCATCTTGCACTTTTAAAATTAGACATTAAAGTACATAAGAAATAAGTGGTGATTTCTGTGGAGCCATACAAATACTTGGCCAAGACTGCTACTTTTGTTATATTCCTAATTTGTATTGAGAAACATATGAGGAAAAGATTTCCATCATACCACTATAGATAGTTTAACAATCAATAGAGACAAATTGGCTTCTTTATTTTTTCATTTTCCTTACTTACTGTGGTCCTGGAATGATCTATGATTTCATCAACACCAATATTCCTTTTACCAAATCAGATCAGAACCAAATCATGCCTTCTCATTCTGTGAAATTTTTGTCCTTGGTTTACCATAAATCC
The DNA here is from genome assembly GCF_003287225.1 of Phascolarctos cinereus. NCBI lineage: Eukaryota > Metazoa > Chordata > Mammalia > Diprotodontia > Phascolarctidae > Phascolarctos > Phascolarctos cinereus. The sequence goes on along the minus strand of NW_027556180.1, from coordinate 116,590,900 downwards.
TCCACCAAGAATCCATCCAGTGCACTTGAGTTCTCCTTATTTTCCTATCTCGAGGGGATTAGTAACCCCAATAATCCATCCATCAGTTATCTCATACTCATATTACATTCCAGTTAGACTCAGGACCCAAATGATGTCTTTCATCCAATACTTCTTAACTTGGTACCCAGGTTACCATTGGTGATAAATTTCATGTATACTCTATGTCTATCCGTTGCTCTTTGAGCTGCTTGAAGTTTTTATTCTTCTGAGATAATCATATTCCATGATCTAAAGTTATTTGGATTCACTACAGAATATTTGGTGTTAAAGGAATGGGGTATTGAAGCAACAAGCAATTCAGGATCACTGAATGTGCTTATACATTTTCTCAAATACTAGCTCCTACTTAGGACTGACCCAGTTCCTCATGCATTTGCATTGCTTGTCCAAGATAAACATATTAATTGGATTGTATTTATTTGAAGGGTGCCAAATACAACCATTATGATGCCATTATTTGGGAAATACGTGTGAATTTATAGTCAGAGGACCTGTATTCAAATTCTTCCTCATCTGAGGCAGAGTCAAGATGGTGGAGTAAAGATACTGACTCATCTGAGCTCTTCCAAACTCTTCTCCAAACAACTTCAAAATAATGCCTCAAAATGAATTCTAGAGTAGCATAACCAGCAAAAGGTCAAGGTGAAACAATTTTTCAGCCCAAGACAACTTAGAAAGTTGGGAGGAAAGTTTTGTCTCACTTGGGTAAGAGTAGAGTACAGTGCAGTGCAGGCTGTGCCACAGAAAGCCAGCAGCAGGCCTTGAAGGTGGCTGTATCATAGGTGGCAGCTTCACCTCAGAAGTAGAAAAAGGAGTTCGACAACTGGTCAAAAGGAGTTTACAGGGGGCCCTTTGCTAGCACTAGGTGTAAAACTCTGTTGCATTGCCCATATAGAGTTTTAGGTAGCAGTCCCAGGGAAAGGGGAGAATTAGCACACTAGCTGTTGTGACTGTAGGGAAGTAGAAACCCTGGCCACAATTCCAGGAAAGAAAAGTGTGCTTATGTTTGGTGGCAGAACAGAGCACAGGCCAGAACATTGACCACATCTCTCCTTAGATCATACCACTTTGGAAGAACTGAAAACTGACAGATTCCTAGAACTACAAATACAAGACTTAAAAGAAGCATAAAAAAGTAAATAGGAAAAAAAAATCATAAGGGATTCAATAAGGTTAAACTGTTTCCATTCCTACCTGAAAAGACTTATAAGTCCTAAGACTGTTACCATTATTAGGTCCTGTTGTTTGTCCTTCATCCTTGAAGAGGACCATGATATTAAGAAGGTGATATCATGGCTTGCAAGTGAATTGGATTTAAGTGAGGCAGGGCTATGCAAAGTCACCAGCCTCACTCTTTCCTCCTGAGCCATCTGGGTGCAGTGGCAAGATATAGATCAGGATGACTGGGGATGGTCCTGGATTTAGTGGGAGACCTTGGCTCCCACTTGGCTTTTCAGGGTAATTAGAAGAAGTATACATAGACAGAGGGAGTGGGGGTATGCTATTTCCTCTTCTAACTTATTTAACTTTTAACAGGGAATATGATGGGATGATACCTAAAAAAATAAAATTAAGGGGTGAGAAAGAGGGATGGACTGGGAAAATAAGGAAGGGAGAGGTAGAATGGGGTAAATTACCTCATGTAAAAGAAGTACAAAATCAAGAGCTTATACAGTGGAGATGATAATGTGGGGTGGCAAGCAGTACTTGAACCTTATTATCATAGGAATTGGCTCAAAGAGGGAATAATATACATAAGCAGTTGGGCATAGAAATCTATCTTGCCCTACAAGAAAGTAGAGGGAAGGAGGAGAAGAGAGAAGGAGGCTGATAGAAGGGAGAGCAGATTGGGAAAGACAATGAAGTAATATCAATACTAAACATATAAGCACCAAATGGTGTAGCATCCAGATTCTTACAAGAAAAGTTAAATGAGTTACAAAAGGGAATAGACAGCAAAACTAAGTACTAGTGGAGGACCTCAAATTTCCTCTCTCAGAACTAGAAAAATAAATAAGAAAGAAGTTAAGGAGATGAATAGAATTTTAGAAAAGATTTGATAGACCTCTGGAGAAAACTGAATGGGAATAGAAATATACTTTTTTCTCAGTGATGCAAAGCAGCTGCACAAAATTGTCCATGTATTAGGCCGTTAAAAACCTCACAACCAACCACAGAAAAGCAGAAATATTAAAGGAATCCTTTTCTGATCATAAAGCAATAAAATTACATTTAATAAAGGCTATGTAAACATAGATTAAAAATTAATTGAAAAAAATAATCCTAAAGAATGAATGGATCAAAGAGCAAATCATAGAAACTGTCAATAATTTCATTAAAGAGAATGATGACAATGAGACAACATACCAAAGTTGAACAGATGAAGCCAAAGCAGTACTTAGGGGAAAAATTTATATTTCTAAACACTTACATCAATAAAATAGAGAAAGAGCAAATGAATGAATTGGGCATGCAACTAAAAAAAAAAACTAGAAAAAGAACAAATGAAATATCCCTGATTAAACACCAAATTTGAAATCCTGAAAATCAAAGAAGAGATAAATAAAATTGAAAGTAAGAAAATCATTGCACTAATAAATAAGACTGGGGAGTTAGTTTTATGAAAAATAAAACAAAGCAGATAAACCATTGGCTAATTTGATTTAAAAAAAAAAAGAGGGAGCAGCTAGGTGAGGCAGTGGATAGAGCACCAGCCCTGAAGTCAAGAGGACCTGAGTTCAAATCTGACCTCAGACCAAACACTTGGCACTTACTAGCTGTTTGACCTTGAGCAAGTCACTTAACCCCAATTGCCTAAAAAAAAAAAGGAAAGAAGAAAACCAAATTACTAGTATCAAAAATGAAAAGGATGAATCACTACTAATGAAGGGCAAGTTAAAGTAATTATTAAGAGCTATTTTGCCCAATTTCATGCCAATAAATTTAATAGCCTATGTGAAATGGATGATTACAAAAATTCAAATTGCCCAGATTAAGAGAAGAGGAAATAAAATGCTCAAATTTTTCTCTTCCTTGTCATTGGGCAAGTCACAAGCTTTCCTACATATCAGTTTCCTCATCTATAAAAAGAAATAGAGCAGATGGCTTCTTTCACTCCTAAATCTTTGATACTGTCTGTTTATCCACTTTTTCCCCCAAATGCAAATTGTTACATCAGTCTCTTTCTCATCACCATGAGTTTTTACAAGGATCCATAGATGTATTTCAGATCATTTTTAAAGCCTCACCGTGGGGCATTATCATATTGTGAAAAAAAAAATAGTGGATTTGTAGTCAGATAATCTTTATCTAAATCTTGACCATGAGATTTAGTACCTATGAGACTCTAGGGAAGCTGTTTCTTCTTTCTGGGTCTCTTTTCTCATGTATAAAATGAGAAATTTTATTTCTAAGGTTCCTCCCAGCTCTAAATCCCATGATCAACATGAAATCATTCTTTCATTTTGACATTTTGAAGGGTATCTTCCATGATAATGACAAACACTTTTGGTGAACATATAGCTTGGTGTCAATTTTCAGCAGAATATTGAACAAAGATCCTCTGTCGATGAGTCATATAATTTTTGATGTACACAGGAGAGATATCTAAGAAGAGTCTTTAAAGCTACATGATGTTCTACCAAGTCAAATGCTTTCTTAAAATTGACCAACAAGAAAAAAAAAATGAGAACAAGACAGTGCTGTCTTTATTGTTTTTAAAATGTAAAAATTCAAGAAGTAAACATTTGAATGCTAGCTTTTTTCTTCATTCAGCAAAATTCATTTCAATACTGACTTTTGTCTGAAACTGTTCTTTGTACTGAAGTTACAAAAATGAAAACAAAACAATCCCTGACCTCAAGGAGCTTATATTTTATTAGAGAAGATGACAAGCATACAATAAATGCAAAAAAAAAGTATGTAAGACAAATGCAAATAATTGGAGGAATCATGAAAGGGCTCTTTTAAGAGGTGGTATTTGAGCTGAGTTTTGAAGGAAGCCAGGGCTTCTCAGAGCCTGAGGGCCTTTCTCAGTTTGATGAAATGATATGACTTTCAGATCTATTTATCCAGTTTCGTCTCTCCCCTGAGCCCCCATCCTCCATTACCAACTGCGTAGTGGGCATTTCAAACTATACACTTTGTGAACATCTCATATTCAAAATGGCCACCAAAAGACTCATGATCTTTTCCCCTAAACTAACCCTTCTTCCAAGTTTTCGTACTATTGTCTTTCTAATTACCCACATTCACAATCCAGTTGTCATCCCCAAATCATCATTCTTACCTACCTCATAAATTCAATAAGTTACCAAAACTTTTTGGTTCAGTCTCCTCAACATCTTTGTCATACTTCTTTTTTTCACTTACATAGCCGCCACCTGCTTCAGGCCCTTCTTGTCTCTCACCTGGATTCCTACAATAACTGCCTAAATAGCTATCTTCTACCCTGTTAAGAAAGTGATTTTCCTAAAGTGTGTATAAGATCATACTGTCCCTTGTTCAGTGAGTTTTATTGGCTCCATGTCATATCTAGGACCAAATATAAACTCCTCTGCTTGGCATTTAACCCAGGCACATCCTACTTTTCTAACCATATTACACATTACCCTTTTTCACTCGATCTATAGTGCTTTCCTTCTTGTTGTTCCTCATACAACACTACATCTTCCCTCACCATGCCTTTTCACTGTCTTCCATGCCTGGAAAGTTTTACCTCCTCACTTCTTCCTGGAGGTTTCTTTCACAGCTCATTTAGAGTAACATCTGCTAAATGGGACCTTTTCTGGCATGGGTGAGGTGCAGTGGGCAGGGAGGTGTTAGTACTTTTCCTTCAAAGGTCACCTTGTATCTGCTTGGCACGTGTGTTGTGATACCAATACATGTACTTGTTGTCTCACCACTTAGAATCCAAGCTCTTTTATCATTGTATCTCTAACATCTAGCGATGCCCCTAGTATTTTCACAAATCCTTGTTAATTGGTTGATTGAATATAGAACCTGGGATTTCTGTTTTTCTCAAAGAGCGCCCAATAATGTTGGTGGAAGTTTAACTTTTGCTTTTTTTCTCCTTTCTTTTTGTTAATTCAAACCTTTCTTGTATCTTCAGAAATAATATGTATGTGACTAATATGTTGATTGTGATCTTTTCTTAGAACAGAAATCATTAGATGAAAGAGTTTTAATTACTCTCTGTTATGACACATTATTCAATTTCTTCCTTTTCCTTCACTACATATCTATCTTTCCATTTCTCCCATGTTTATTGCTATAGTATGCAAATTCAGCATAATCCCATCATTTTTCATGGTCTGACCTTATATTTTAGTTATAGACTATGAGCTTCTGGAAAGCAGGAACTGTTTTTACCTTTCTTTGTCTCTCCAGAACAATGCAGAATCTGGCAAATAGTAGGTGCCTAATAAAGGCTTACTGGCAACTAAATTTCACCATTCTGTTTTGTCTTGGCAAATTAATTGTGTTCTTACACTCCTCCATCTTGTTTGCTTTCTCTAAAATCCATAAGGCAAAGTATGCACATTCTAGCCTTGCTTTATGATGAAAGGGGCTTTAAATATTCTGACCTGTATTTATTACTTGATATTGTAATGTGAGAATTAAGGAAATTAAACTTACCTGGGGAAAAGTGACCTTCCTACTCCACTATGATAGCCTAAGTGAATGAGGAAGGAATTCTTCTCAAAGTTCATGTCTATCAGATGTAGTACATCCTAGTTGAAAATAATCTGGACCTAGTTATTTTCAGATAACAAGGAAAGGCAACTGAGCAGCCTTTTTATGGACCTTTATTAGACTTACATTTTTGGCAACACGTATTTTTCATAGAACCTTAGAGATTAGAAATACATTTAGAGCTTAACTAATCTGGGATAGGGACTGGACTTATGATGCCCTTGGTATAGAGAGCTCTTGGATAAGGAGACTCCCTGTACTGACACAGGTTGGCTCCTTTTCTGCAAGTCAGAGTCTCACAGAGCTGCCTAGAGCTCTGAGAGATGAAGACCTGTCTAGGGTTACGGAATCCATATGCGTGGGCTTGTCTTCCTACCTCAATTTATCCATGATCCCATGCTGCATCTCTAATCTGAATATCTTATTTTCTAGCAGAGAAAACAAAGACTTCAATGAGTTAAAAGAATTTATCTAGCAGCTTTCAGGTAGTTAGTGGCCAATCTGGGACAAGAACACAAATTGTTTTACTGCTTGTCTGGTTCTTCTTCCAGACTGCTTCCAGGAGTACCGTTCCACCAAGTCTCAGCAGTACATATGACATGGGCTAGGACAAGACTTTGAAATTAATTGATCTAGAGCTGGAAAGAATGTGAAACTACATTAAGATGAATCTTTCAACTTTACAGATGAGGAAAATACAGAAAGAACAAATAATTTAGGATCACACAGACAAAAGGTAAGAGTGTTGAGATTCAAAGCCAGCTCCTATAAGTCCAGATTATGTGTTTCTCCACATACTAGACCCCAATAGCTTCCCATCTTTGTCTTATGTCAACATTTCAATTTCCCTTTACTAGCCAGCACATTAGGAAATACATATTTACAGTAATTAAGTACAATTCCTGACCTTTTCCTCCTTTTATTTTCTCTTGAGGATTAGGGAGTATCTCCATCATTGTCCTCACTTTGCCGCACTTGTTTTACTTTATGGTATCCAGTTTTCCAGTTTTGTCTGGGCAGTTTTTAATTCTTCCCTGTAGCTATCACATTCCAGATTAAAGTCTTCTTGATTATCTTAAACGTCTTGCCAAACACATTTTTCCTCATCTATACAAGAGGCACACCATTCCTTGCCAACATCTATTGTTTCAGTATCCAAAGTCATGGTATAGAAAACATCCTTTTAAACAATGTGCAACATAGAGGCCTTTCTCTGTTGGTTCTAACCCTTCCCTGAAACCTTGAATGGGATCATAAAGAGTCAGACATGACTGAAATGACTGAACAATAACAACAATAACAACAAAATAGATGTATGAGGTTTCTGAAAGACAGGAACCAAGGATGAAATCTCTGTGACAGAAAGGATGGTGGTGCCCCAGAGAGAAACAGGGAAGTTCAGAAAGGCATGGATTTTAGGGGAGAGATAAAATATTCTATCTTAAACATATGAAATGCCTTTGGAACAGCCAGTTTGAAACATCCTATCAATTAATGATATAGGATAGGAGCTCAGAAGAGAGACTAGGGCTAGATATATAGACCTAGGAGTCATTTTCATAGACATGGTAACTGAATCCATGGGAGATAATGACATCATCAAGTGAGAGATGTACAGAGAAAAGACAAGATGGTTCAAGTCAGAGCATTGGGTTACAACCATAATCATAAGGTATCGTATGGATTTTGTTGTTTCTGTTCTTGTTGCTGAGTTACATCTGACTCTTTGTGACCCTATTTGGGTTTTTCTTGGCAGGGATACTGGAGCAGTTTGCCATTTCCTTCTTTGTCTCAGATAAGGAAACTGAGGCAAAAAGGGTCACACAGCTCATAAGTGTCTGAAGCCAGTTTTGAACTTAGGAAGAAGAGTCTTCTTGACTCCAGGCCCAGCACTCTATCCACTGTGCAACCTGGCTGCCCCATGGATGGTGATCTAGCAAATAAAACTGAGAAAAAGCAATCAGACAGGCAGGAGGAGAATTAGTATAAAACAGTGTCATGAAGATCCATAGAGGAAACAATATCTAGGAGATGGTGGTAAAAAGTGACAAATGCTATGGAAAAGATGAATATTGAGAAGATTGATTTGTCAATTATGAGATCATTGGTGACTTTGGAGAGAGAAGTTGTGTTTGAGTGATCAGGTCACATGATAGATAGCAGAGGGTTTTTAAGAGAGTGTTAGAAAAAGTGGAAGCACAAAATGTGGAGAGCTTCCCCCCTTTTTCTTTTTAATACTATTTTTTTCCAATTACATGTCAAGACAATTTTTAGCATTCACTTTTACAAGATTTTGAGTTTCAGATTTTTCCCTTCTCCTCTTCCTAAAATGGTAAACAATTTAATGTAGGTCATATTGTGCAATTATGTAAAACATATTTTCATATTAGTCATAGTTGTAAAAGAAGAAACAGATCAAAAGGGAAAAAATACAAAAAATAAAGTGAAAAAAGTATGCTTTGATCTTCATTCAGAGTCCATCATGTGGATAATATTTTCCTCTGTGAGTCCTTTTTAACTTACCTTGGATCACTGTGTTACTGAGAAGAGCTCTCATTCATAGTTGATCATCACACAATATTACTGATATTGTGTACGATGTTTTCCTAGTTCTGCTTATTTGACTTTGCATCAGGTCAACTCTGCCTGTTCATCATTTCTTATTGCATGATAATATTCCATTACATTCATATACCACAGCTTGTTCAACCATTCCCCAATTGATGGATGTCCCCTCAGTTTCCAATATTTTCCCACCATGAAATAGGCTGCTATAAATATTTTTGCACATATAGGTCCTTTCCAGCTTTTTTATAATCTCTTTGGGATACATCTAGTAGTAGTTTTTCTAGATTAAAGGGTATGCACATTTTGTTTGCCCTTTGGGTATCATTCCAAATTGCTCTCCAGAATAGTTGGATCAGGTTATAACCCCACCAACAGTTCATTAGTGTCCAAATTTTCCCACATCTTCTCCAATATTTATCATTTTCCTTTTTCGGTCACATTAGCCAATCTGATAGCTATGAGGTGGTACATCAGAGGTGTTTTAATTTGCATTTCTCTAAAAGTGATTTACAGTAATTCTTCATATGGCTATAGATAGCTTTGATTTCTTCATCTGAAAACTATCAATTGAGGAATGGTTTGTATTCTTATAAATTTGACTTGGTTCTCTATATGTTTGAGAAATGAGGCTTTTATCAGAGACACTTGCTTTAAAAATTGTTTCCCATATTTGTGCTTTCCTTCCAACCTTCTAATCTAATTGCACTGGTTTTGTTTGGGCAAAAGCTTTTTAATTTAATATAATCAAAATTATCTATTTTACATTTTGTAATGCTCTCTATCTCTTGTTTGGTCATGAATTCTTCCCTTCTCCATAGATCTGACAAGTAGACTATTCCTTGCTCTTCCAATTTGCTTCATGGTGTTATCCTTTATGTCTAAATCATGTATTTTCCCTCCTGTTTTACCATTTTTCTCTCTCCTTTTACCCTTTCCCTCCTCAATAGTGTTTTGCTTCTGTCTACCACCTCCCCCAGTTTGCGCTCTCTTCTGTCAGTCCCTTAATCTCCACCTCTCCTACTTCTCTGTCAGGTAAGAAAGATTTTTGTATCCAACTGATTGTGTATATCATTTCCTCTTTGAGCCAATACTGATGAGAGTAAGGTTCAAGCAATACCCATTGCCCGCCCTCCCTTCTTTCCCTCCATTGTAATAGGCTTTTCTCACCTCTCCATGTGAAATAATTTACCCCATTCTACTGCTCCCTTTCTTCTGCACCCAGTGTACTCTTCTTTCTCATCCTTTAATTATATTTTCATGTGATTGCCTCAAAATTGCCTTATACCTATACCTTTGTCTATGTATATTCCTTCCAGCTGTACTATTAGTGTTACAACTTTTAAGAATTACTAGAGTCATCTTCCCATGTAGGGATATAAACAGTTCAACTACATTGAGTTCCTTATGTATTCTTTTCCCTTTTCCCTTTTTCAGGCTTCTCTTGGGTGTTGATATTAGAGATAATTTTTTTTGTTCAATTCTGGTGTTCTCTTTATGAAAGCTTGAAACCCTTCTATTTCATTAAATAACCATTTTTTCCCCTTAAAGTATTATGCTTAATTTCACCTACTAGGTGATTCTTGGTTGTGCTCCCAGCTCCTTTGTCTTCAAGAATATCATGTTTTGTGACTTCGGATTCTTTAATGTTGTATCTGCTAAGTCCTGTGTAATCCTGATTGTGGTTCCCTAATATTTTAATTGCCTTGCTGTATCAAAGACCCACTTGAAATTAGAAGGAAAAATTTTGTAGTCAGTCCAAGAGATATAAGAAATTCTCAATAACGAAATTCTGAAGGGACAACCAAAAACATTTTAATGATGAGATAAGAGAATCTAAAGAGGTTCATGTGGTTGTGTAGAGATGAAAACAAAAACAGGTAGTGAAGAATAAATATAAAAGAATGGCAAAATTTTGTAAGAATAGTGTCAGAAGAACTAAAACTCAGAATGAACTGAGGCAAGTGATGGCTGTGCTTGTAGCCAAATGAAGTTAACATAACATATGACTATGTTTCAGTGTGGGTGAGATCACAGATCACCAAGAGAAGGTAGAACCACTCAACTCTTAGCCTGCTTATTTCAAGAATGGCTGCCATACTGCGAAGGCTTGAACCAAAATGTTTAATTAAATAATAGTCAAAATATGTGACAAACTGGTAAGAAAACTCATAGCTTCCCTCACTGAATTCAAGTTACCAGGCCTGGATAAGGTACTGAAATACTGGCATCCATAATCACAGAGATACTATCAATAAACTTTGAAAGACTGTGGGAAACACAAGAAGTGTCACTGACTAAAGGGAAAATGTGGCTAAATTTTTTAACAAAGGGAAGGTAGTTCAGTCTTCAAACTATAGGCCAATGAGCTTGACCTTGATTCCTGGCAAAATTCAATCAGAGGAATCCCTGATCAAATCTAGGAATTCCCCAAACACCCTGATGATATTATAGGGTATGGGACATTGTTATTCCCTGATCAAATTGAAGAGTTGCTCAATCAAATTCATGATTTACAGGATGGATATCTCCCACTGTCATGTGCTTCTGTTGTAAATCACTACTGCTATTCTTGTTGCAGGGACAGGGGTGAGAAATTTCATCCCTGTCTCTTACCGAACTTTGGAAAAAGACTCAAGGGAAAAGGCCATTATTTTCAGTTAACAGATGGAACACAGGGAAAATTCCTAATAATTGGGCTGATTGAACATCACCCTTCTTCATCATCAATAAAATCAAGCTTTCCCCACTCTCTGGGACTTGGTGACTTGTTCTTCACCTTTTCTTTTGTGCGTCCTTCCCAGGTGAAAGTCAGAGACAGGATTTCTTTCCCATCCCACCCCTTCTCTCACCAGAAGCAGCAATGACAACACAGTACAAGTAAATAGTAATGAGACATGTGCCTGCATTATACTACCTGAGAAAGAAGTTCAAGGACACTATTCTTGAATGCTAACCCCCTTGTGTAAAGAAAGGCTTTTGATTTTCCTAGGTAGTTTGATCCTGAGATCTAGCCTAGTAGCAAAGAAGGGAAAGTTTCTAGGCAAGAGCAGTTTTTAGAGTTGCCTTCAGAAGAGTTCCTGAATTTGAGTGTTCAGTCACTGGATCTTCTAGTGAGAAATTTCCTAATACATTTTCTTCTCTTTGGAGAAGATAGAAGATCATCATCACGATTCCTGTACAGTGTCCTACTTGGAAAGTAAAGTCAGTGAGTCATCCAAACTATGCAGGTCTGATGAGAAGGGGTTTGCTTATTCAGCTATCTCCAAAGCATGTTTATGTTTTGGGGTAAGTCTAAACCACAAGCTAGTAATATTTATCTTGGGAAGACTGTGTAGGACTTTGTGGGAAAGACAGGCTGACTGTAATGATAGAGGGTCTTTCCAACAGCAATCTCAATTTTGGTGTCATTTTGGAGAATAAAAGCTGATGAGACATTTGAATCTTTAGTGGGCCTCTATTTTTTCATGAGTTCCTTTGTGTACTTACAATCTTATACAGTTTTGGGGCAGCTTGGTGGTACAGTAGATAGAGTACCAGCCCTGAAGTCAGGAGGACCTGAGTTCAAATCCAGCCTCAGACCAAACACTTGACACTTACTAGCTGTGTGACTCTGAGCAAGCCACTTAACCCCAATTGCCTTGAACAAAAAAAGAACCTTATGCACTTTCTATGGAATAAAATAAAGGCTGTTCCATACCTTAGAACTAGTTTGTATATTGGATACTTGTAGAATTTTGAAACTATTATCCAAGTTTGGGAGACCTTAGACACAAGCTTATGTAAGTTTTATGTTATAGACTTCCTAGATTAATCCGCGTAGGAATAACAAACCAAAGGAAGATAAATTGACTCTTTGGTGTCCAGCATCCAGGATCAGGCCAGTCTAATTGATCCCAGAGTCACTGAGAATCCCAGGGCCATAGATTACAAATGACCATAAAAAATGATTTGGGAGTATGCAAAAAGGAATTCTAATCACTAACAGCCAGCAACACATCATTAAGAACAGGTGATCCCAGACTAGCTTTATTTTTTTTAAGGAAATCAAACCTCTATATTATTAATTAGGAGAAGACGGTAGGCATGGCATAACTAGATTTCAATGAAGGATTTAATTTCCCTCATATGATTTTTGTAAACAATACGTTGGGGTATAGACTTCATGAAAATAGGTAGATTCAGAAATGGTTGAATGATTAAATCCAAGAGCAATCGTTAATGAGTTAATACTAACTTGAAGATAGATCTCTAGTGAAGTACCCTAGGGAATATCTTCTTTCCTGTTTGTCTTTTAATATTTTTACCAATAACTTGGATGAACTCAATTTAATTCAGTTCAATAAGTTTTAAAGTGTCTACTTATGCCAGGCTCTGTGTTAAGTTCTGGGGATACAGAAAAGAAAAATGTAGTTCTTGACCTCAGGGAGCTTACAATCTGATGGAAGAAAACAGCACGCAAAAGAGAGTTGAAAAACTGGGAGCTGGGTTGAAGAGGTGCTTGTGTGGGGAGTATGATGGTCCATGGAGTCCAAACAAAGCAGAGTTGCTGATGGAAAGTGTAGAGTTATCTGGAAAGTTCAGAACCCACCCCCTATAAAGGAAAGCTTTGGGAGTAGTTTAGCACTCTACCTTCCAGCCCTCCAATTGGAGGGGAGAGGAGGGTGAGGGAATTGAGAAAGTGCTGAGTACTCAAAATGAAGTCAATCAGCATGATGATGAGAAGGTTTGTTATAGACAGCTGTTCCCTGTAAGTTATTATTGGCAAATTCCTCCTCCCTCCCTTTCTTTGTCATGTATCTCCAAAGTATGAGTACTTGGTCACCTGGATTTTTGGAGGAATAACATTTTAAAATCTATTTGGCTATTCCTCTACTATTCCTCTACCCTTTATATGTTTGGTGTTAATCATTTACATAATTTAGGGAATTCCACACTCATCTCAATGTAATGATAAAAAACCTAGATTTAACACATTAAGTTTAATAGAGGTAGCTAGGTGGCACAATGGATAGAATGCCAGGCCTGGAGTCAGAAAACCTTATCTTCCTGTGTTCAGATCTGGCCTCAGACACTTACTAGTTCTGTGACCACAGGCAAGTCACTTAACCCTGTTTGCCTCAGTTCCTCATCTGTAAAATGAACTGGAGAAGAAAATGGCAAACCACTCCAGTATCTTTGCCAAGAAAACTCTAAATGGCATCATGAAGAGTCACACATGACTAAAATAGTTGAACAACAACAAAAAGTTCAAGAGAAGTGATATAGTTTCTTCTACCTTCTCCCATCAATTGATGGGAGAACTCACCCACCCGAGGTTAAGATGAAATTATTAGAAAACTGTCTCAGTGCATAATAATAAAGTGTCAACTAGACATAAGGAATTTTCCTACAATTATACCAATGTGTGAATAAGTTCCTAATCAACTTGAGATTACGGTGCTTTGGAGGCTGGAAAAAAGTAAGTCATGCCACACAAAAAAGTAATTGGTTGAGAGAATGTTATATCCCATGATCCTATGAACAAAAACAGTAGGTCAGTTGAGGATTTGGTTAGTCCACTGGTGGAGGATCACAAAGATCACAAGCTTTATGGAGGCATATTTTTGTGCCTGTAATAGAATAGGGTTAGGGAGAAAGGGATTGAAAGGTTATTACATTCCTCCCCCACCTTCACTTCTGTCCATATCAAAGGAGAGACTGGACCAGGAGGAGAAAATGTATCCAATCAGAAGTATCCAGACAGATAGATGGTTGTAGAAATCTACCATATATCTGTGCTGTCATACAGTCTATGCTATCATATAGCATGATCTTGATCCACATTTAACATGATCTAAAGGATCTCAGGACAGCTAGGTTGTGGAGTGGATAGAGTACTGCTCTGTGATGAATAGGTACTCAATTAATGAGTTGTTTTACTAATAACATAGAGTTAATTTACCTCAGTCTAGCTATTTTAAAACCAGCAGCTTGGGAGAAATGTCTGTTGGAATCAAGATTCATTCAGTTAGATTATCTATTCAAATACTTTGATTTCCACATTGGGCCTCATCTTTCTCCTCAGACAACATGAGAGTCAGGAAGAGAGAGTGGTTTTGGTAAAAGATAATATCTTTCCAGAGAGAAGGTATCTATCCCAGTTGCTGCTTCTGAGCCCAAGTAATGTCTTTGTGATTCCCACAGTTGCAATGTCCATACCTAGAAAGGCCATTGCTATTAAACTGCTTTAGCAGTCTGGTGTCATTTCTGGCTTTTGTTATTTTGGACCTCACAGCCTTGCCTTTAAGTTCCCACTGATTATTGTCTTTATCCTCAACTCAGCATTTATAAGGCAGTTTCTATGCCTTTTGGACATGTCCTTCATAAGCAAATGGCTTATAACATACATAAGAAAAATAGTAGAATCACTAATTTCCATTCAATTCAATAAGTATTTTTAAAATAAATTTTTGCTTGTATCTTTTATCACCAAAATTTCTCATACTATTCCTCATCTTCCCAGAGAGTTGGCCCATATAATAAATAACATACTCAAAGAAAAAGAAAGGAGAGAAAAAAATCAAAAAAGGAAGAAAGTCAGCAATTCAACCAATAACGTTGAAAAATTCTAAGGACAGATTCAGTTTTCCTCTATTATCTCCAATGTATGCTATAAATACCTTGTTTGGAGGCAGGATTCTCTTGCTTTGCCCAAGGTTGGATCTGGGTCATAGTTCTGAATGGCGGTACTGGGGTGAGGAGGAGTGCTGGTGTTATGAAGAGAAAATCCTAATCACAGTTCCAAGACAGAAAAGAGTGCTTGTGGTCACTCATAGACCAGAACACAGGCTAGGAAAGGAGTAAACATCTTGCCCCTTATCATACCACCTTGGAAGAACTGAAAATTTACAGCTGCCTAGAAGTATCTCTGAAAATAGCTGTACAAACCCCCGAAGCTTGGGACAATGCATTCTCCACATTGGAAGCAGACCTGTACCTTAATAGTTTATAACTCAAGTAATTGGCTGGGATCATGAGCAAACCTTGCAAGAAGTGTCAGACCATGGGATCTATTTTTTTTTTTGGTAACAAAGAAGATCAAAATATACAACCAGAAGAAGACAACAAAGTCAAAGCTCCTACATCCAAAGCCTCCAAGAAAAATATGAATCGGTCCCAGCCCTTGGAAGAGCTCAAAAAGGATTTTTGAGAAGTAAGAGAAGTAGAGGAAAAATTGTAAATACCTTGTTTGTAGGTAGTTATTTTCATGATGTCTTCTCCATTGCAGTGTTGAATTTCTTTGTATGCCCTAGGCTTAGCATAGTAGTAGGAGTAGGAGTAGGAGTAGGAGTAGAAGTAATAGTAGTAGTAGTAGTAGTAGTGGTGGTAGTAGTAGTAGTAGTAGTAGTAGTAGTAGTAGTAGTCATAGTAGTAGTAGTAGTAGTAGTAGTAGTAGTTTTATTGACTGACTGACATCCATAGATCTCCTATCTCTGCAAAGGGGAGGGTATGTCTTTTCATCTCTTCTTTGGGACCATACTTTCAACAAGAATTTATCACGTACCTGTTATATGCAAGGCATTACTAGATGCTGGGGCTACACAGAAAAAATAAACAACTTAGAAAATCAAATATTCTGAGAAGGCAAGATGTCTTGAAAATCTAGTGGGACCCAGAGAAGAATGAAGGAATTAACACATCTGGCCTGAGTGCCTTCTCTTAAATGTTGTTGTTTTACCTTCATGCTCAAAGAAGATCAAAATGATACCACAAGGTCAAGGTACGGTATGTCTGGTTATAGTAAAATAATAAAAGATAGAATTATAAAATTATTGAGTAGTAAAATAATAAAAGAATGAAATAGTGAAATGGTATGGGTGATGCCTTTTGACTTGCCTGTAAATTGGATTTAAATGAGGCAGAGCTGTGTGCAGTTGATAACCTTATTCTTTCTTTCAGAGTTATGGGAGCCCAGTGGCAAAACAAAAGACAAGATAACTGTTGTGGGCTCTGGATGTAGAGGATGACCTTGGTGTCTTTAGTGTCTGGCCAAGCTCTAAGCACTCCACAGCTCCTGCTTCTGTCATCATCTTGGTCCATTGAAACAAAATGTTCTTATCCACCTATCCCATCAGGGAATTCTTCACGTGTGGTGTAAACATCCTCCTAACTCACCAATAAGGCCCATTGGTTTAACTGTCTGCTGAGATGATTTAGTGGGATATGACCCCTATGCATGCTACAGCTTCTTGGAGCCACAGGTCAGAGCCAGGTGGCAGGTGGATGAGCAGCCCTCAAAAGGGCCTGGCAGCCCTCACACCAGAGGTCCTAGTCCTGTCTTGAACACCCCATCACCCGCTTAAAATGTAGTTTCCAGGAGGAAAGAACTATTCAAGGGAAGGGGCTACAAAGGTTGAAGGGATATTTCAGTGTGCTAATGCTGCAAGGGAAGAGAGACATTCTAGGATGAGCAGGTTGCTGGAGCAAGGGGGCAAAAGAAGCTTCCAAGGTGAGAAGGCTGCTGGGACTTGGTAGAAAAGAAGTCTGAAAGTCAAGAGTGGGACCCAGAAATGAAGGAGTGATCATGGCTGGCCTGGGGACCTGTCCTTAAAAATAGGGGTTGCAGAAGGGAAATGGCAATCAGAAGACGGGGTCGCAAGAGCATAGGGATCCTAGAGTGAAAAGGATGCAGGAGCAAGAAGAGTTTCTCCCTTTTTTATTGCCCGGTGTAATATGTCACAAGGTTAATCACTAAGGGTTGCTTTAATATTTAAACTTTTTTGCCTACAAGTTACTTTAAGAAAATGGTTCTACAAAGATAAGGTAAATTTAGTGGCATCCTGAGTTTCTGTTTTACTCAGAAGTTGTGAGAGGGAAGGAAATCCTGTGGATATTTGATTGTGTTAAATTCAACTGTCCGGAAGATCACTATCCTGGCTTAGCAATCAACAAATTGCCTGGGGACTCAAAGCATCTTATGAATTCTCTCTTCAATTTGCATTTTTAAGTTTTTATTAGTTTTGTAGAGAAATGGAGAAACTGGGACCTTCACCCTAGACCGAAACCCTCATAAACTAATCTCATTTCCAAGCATACTGGCTGCTTTATTCCAGGAGCCTTTTCCTCCCTCCCTCCATCAGAGAGTGGGATAGGGGTATAAAGACCTCAAGAAAACAGCACATCCTAATCCATAAGCAGTGACCTTTCCTGAGTAACAGAAGAAAAAAAATGTGTTCAGTATTTTATAGCACAATAACTGTATTGTTGGCTTAAGAGTAGAGTAGAAACGCAAAAATGCCTAACAAATAAACAAAAATCTTTGGATCGAGGGTGCAAAATAATCCTAGTGAGCAAACTCACTCCACCAGTACCAACTAGTAAAAGTTCTGAAGTTTATGTATATCATCACTGGGCACATTAAAGGGTTGAGTAACTGCCAGGATCACAGATCCAGTATGTTTCAGAAGCTAGATTTGAAGATGAATCTTCTTGATTCTGAGGTCAGCTTTCTAGCCACTTAGCCTCTCCTGAACAAATTTCAATAAAGAGAAAAGGACAAAAAGGTGAAAAGCATAGACTCAGTTCAAGAGAATGATGTAATGAAACTTAACAAATAGGGATAGGGACTGAATGTGTGATTTCATGAATATTGGGAACTCCCAAAAGGTTTTCCTTTACCAAACTAGGGCATATTCTCTGTTAAGTTATATATTGCCTTTGACTATTTAAAAGGTTAAGTAGCTTGCCTAGGATCTCACAGCTAGTATGTGTCAGAGGTGACACTTGAACCCAGATCTTCCGGCTTTGAGATCAGCTCCCTAATTATTATGCAACATATCTCTCTAACCTAATAACAATGATAAATAATGATAATGATGATGATGATAAATAATATCCTAATAAGAATGGCAAATAATAAAAATAATAACTCATATTTATATAATGCTTTAGACATTACAAAGCAATTCTCCAATTGGAGCTACATTTAGCTTCATAAACCCTGAAACATTTCAAACATTATTGACCAGAGGCTTTAAAAATAGATGAGGCATAATTAGTGTTTTTAAAATGAAAAACAAAAATTAAAACAAAATCACTTCACGGTATTCTCTTCTAAGATGTCTGCTCTCCACTCTCCTTCCCTGATGGTTTGTATATGTCTGTATTTATTTTAGGAGGAGTAATGTTTAAAGACAACAAAATTGCCTGTTATCTTTCAAGGTAAGGCTGATGTCTAGGTGAGAGTACAAACTTCTAGTCAAGAAGTGGTGGACAAAGGGAAAAAGAAAGGACTTCTTTCCCTTTCTCCCTCTTTAGAAGTAGATTTGGACATGTGGAAGCTCCAGCTAGGGAAGGAACAGGAAAAAGGTTGGGGACCAGGGAACTGGGAACTGACTTAATCTTTTCCTACCACCTGCTTCTGAGAATAGGTCCTTATCTGAAGACAGAAGTTCAATAATGATGATGATGATGATGATGATGATGAAGATAATAATAATAACAATAATAATAGTAGCTAACTTTTCTAAAATGCTTAGTATTTCCAGGCACTGTGCTGAGCACTTAGTGATTATTATTTGATCCTCACAATAATTCTAGGAGATAGATGCTATTGTTATTCTCATTTAAAGATGAGGAAACTGAGGCAAACAGAGGTTAAGTGATTTGCCCAGAGTCACACAGCTAGTAAGTGTCTAAGGCTGGACTTGAACTCAGGTTTTACTGACTCCAGGTCCATAGCTCTATCTACTCAGTTGAAAGTTGAAAGGAATAAAAAAAAACACTTTCATAGACAAAAACAAAAAAATAAGGCAAAAGATACAGCTATAAAAGTTTACTCTTTAGTCCAACTGTGAATGATTTTCTTTAATTTTGAATTTAATGAACATAAAAATTCCAAACACACAGTAGAACAGAAAAAAAGGATTCTGTGAGAGACTACAAATTTCTATTGCATAAAGTTTGATTTTTAAAAATGTATGCCACAAATTCAGCATTCTACTTCTAAAACTGTCCTGCTTGTCTGCAATTCCTTTTGAACCTTCTTTTGTTTTCTTCTGCACATTTAAAAAAATGCTCCAATGCTCCTCTTTTATTTCTCTTTTTCTTTTTGAATCAATATTGCTAGCACTTCTCTCCTTCCACCCCCATAAAAATACCAACACAATTCTTGTAAAAAATAAGCACAGTCAAGCAAAACAAATCCACACATTTGACATGTCAAAAAATGTGTCTCTTTCTATACCTTGAATCTATCATCCCTCTCTCAGGAGATGGGTAGCCTACTTCCCCATCAGTCCTCTGGAATTGTAATTGGTCACTGCATATAGCAGTGATGTTTTCTTTAGAACTTTACCAGTTGGTAGTCATCTCTGGAATACAAAGACAGGCTGATGCCACCATGACTCTTCTTCCCCTATACCTATCTTTTAAGTTATTAAGCACAAAACCAACAAAAACAGTCTGGTCACTTGACAAAGATCTGGGAAGATCCTGCTAGGATTACTGTAAGGCTGGGTTCAGTAGCATAAGCCTGTAATCCTTGCTACTGGGGGAGTGTGAGGCTGCTGGATCACTTAAGCTCTGGAGTTCTGAGCTGAAATAGGGCTATCAGGTGTCCACACTAAGTCAGGTACCAATACAGTAAGACTAGGAACAGGGGGCCTGCCAGGTGGTTCAAGGAGAGCCCAGGTTGGAAATGTAGTTGATTAAAGTTTCTGTGCTGATCAGCAGAATAATGAGTACTAGGTAACCACTGCATTTCTAGCTTGGGAGATGCAGGAGAATGTTCCCCCTACTCTCCCTTGGCTCCCCCAGAAATGATCACAGTAATAATGACAAATGTTTGCTTACTTTAAAATTACTCTGATTAGTTTATCTTTCCCATAGATGTTATCTTTATCTGTCCTTTGTAGGTCTCTCCCTTCACCATTTTCTCCTTTTTCTTCTTATGATCTTCTTGCCAACAAGAAATGCTATAATTCTGGGATACAGAATACCTCGACTATTTAGCAGTAGTCTTACTATGTAAAAGTGTTCCTGAGGCAAATTTTGTTGGTGGTGGAGAGGCTTGAGATGTAGAGTACAATAGGGAAAAGGAAAGAGATTAGGAGTAGAGGCAGAGTGGCCTTGCATAAAACAATGATAATTACAATGGGGGGAATGAGGTACACAGCCAGGTAAAGGATAGTCCTGCATTCTGATCGCCCCAGGACCTCTGGAGGACAGCAAAGCTAGGGTGGCATGGCTTGGGGAAGAAGCACAGAAATATGCAGTCCCTAAGGGGTGGGTGGGTGGGATTCCTTCTTCTCTGTCACTCCAACTATCAGCATATTTGTTCCTGGGTGAAAGCCCTGTTCACCTGTATTAGTCTCAGCCCTGATTAGAAGTTATTTTAAATAAAAGAAATTTAAAATATATTCCAATTACTTTGTGTTTGTTTCTGTGTGCATAGTCACATGTTCTGAGTTGTTTTGACATTTATGGAGTGGAATTTCCTAGAGGAGCATAGTTTGTAGCCTTGGTAAAACTCAAAAGCAAATCTCCAATAAATTTATTGCCTATGCAATAGATAAGCACTATTCTTCTGGGTCTGCTGACAAGTCTTTCACTATTAGGTGTTAATATCTCTAACGAAAACACTATAGGGAGAGGGCATGAATCCCTGGACCAATATGCAGTGTGAATATTAGGGAGAAATTGCAATTAAGCAGCTTAAAAAAGAAAATAATTACTATTTGGTGAAGTTAAATTAAAATCAGCATATAGTATGATAACCAAATACACCTCATATTTGCAATGATAAAATGAAAAGCTAATGATAAAACTATGGAATCTCTATGCTGGAAAGGACCTCAGAGGTCATCTAGTAGAAAGCATAACTGAAAAATAACCAATATATAACAATTCAAACATGACTATCTGGCTTCATGTCCAATGCTTTTCCCACCAGAACTGTAACTAGAGATTTTTTTTGCCCACAACAAACACCACAGATTACCTCCAAGGTGAATGGCACAAAATTAGTTGGAGGTGGGAGAGGGTAAACACCATCCATTGTGGGGTGACAGAGATCCTGGAATACCAACAGAGAAGGTTCAGAAGATTGTCACACTTGGAGGTAGCTCTCTCAGCATGCCAAAGAATTATAACTACTGTTAGCTCCTCCTAAATTTAACACATTGATCACATCATCCAGTATATTAGTTAACTTCCTAGCTTCAGATCATTCACAGATTTCTTAATCTTGCTATCAATGCCTTCATTCAAGTTACTGATAAAACATTTTGAATAACACAGAAGGAAGGACAAAGCCTTGTGGAACTTTATTAGAGAAATCCCTTCAAGTTAATACTAATCCATCAATCATCAATTTTGGGTCCAGTCATTCAGACAGTTCTGAATCCACTTAACATTTCTTGATCTTTTACTAAGATATTGCGAGAAATTTTGTCAAACAAATCTCTGAAATCATTATATTATGTCTGTGACATTTCGCTCATCTACTGGTTTACTACCATAAAAAAAAAAAGGAAGCTAGTTTAGTCTAAAAATGACTTATTCTTTATACATCTATGTTGGCTTCTAGTGATTACAACTTTCAATTCAAATACTCAAAAATTGTCCCTTACCTATTATAGAACTTTCCTTGGAAATGGTATCATGTTCACTGGCTTCTAGTGCAAAATTTCTACCTTCTTGTCCCTTTTGAAATTCTGGACAACTTCTGTCTGACTCTAGCACCATCACACTTCTCTTGTTCACCTTGAATCTTCAAAGACTGATGATAACAATTTGGCAATCACAACCAATTTTTTCCCCCAATATCCTGGGATGTAGTTCATTCAGGCCAGGTGACTGGAACTTACTTAGCACAACTACATGCCATATCCTCCCAGTAATTAATTGATAGAAGAATTAGACATTGCTAAAAATCTTAATTAATTCTTAATGTTCACAAAGGGATATCAGGATCAGATGCCAAAAGTAGACATAAATTTCACATCAAAGATAGAAGACATAATGAAGGAAATTAGGGTCCTAATGTATTTTTTTCCTGAATCAGAATAGGTGATGAATTCATGAAGTTTCAGAAAGAATATTAATTAGAATTAAATAACTACCCTAACCTCACACTCGAAAACACATTTTGACAATGAATAGGGTATTTTTCATTTTGAAGAGAGGAACTATTGTTTAAGTCCTTTTAAAAAATATTTAAACAAGTTTTAATAAAAACTTAACAGTGAACATTAGTAAAACCAACTAACATTTTAATAACCATTTGCGTTTAAGTAAATTAGTTTCAACACATTTGGTATCAATAGTTTTTGTTTTCTGTTATTTCATAAAGGACTTTTCATATTTCTTTGTCTTCCTCATATTTTTGTTGTTAAATTCATTAATGTATCACAAAATATTTAAGCATTCCTCTCTTGTTTGACATTTGATTTGTTTCCAATTTATTTTTTGCAATTACATATAATTCTGCCGCAAAATCTTTGAACAATACTTCTGGTTTTTTTTTTTTACACTTTCAACAGTATTGAGTCAAAGGATATGGTAAATTTTTTAAACAGATTTTAAACTTTTACCATATACTGCCAATTGTTCTTTAAAAAGACATGCTGTTTGAAATTCCATTATTAATTAAGCTTTTTTAAGTTCTTTTCTGATTTTATGGAAGGATATTACATTGGAAGCTACTTTGAAAATGATATTGGTTTCAAATTCCTTCCAATATTTGTAATGGTCATTTATTACAAATGTAAATATATATTACTTTAACATAGAGCTTTATCTTTTTCACACTATTCATAGAGGTAATGTAGACCAACAGAAGATTTGTAGAAAGAGGACTGATGATAAAAGACTGCTATGTGCTCAAATAAGTCATTGAAGGTAGTAACAAGAGGCGACTACACAAAGCAGAAAATGATAACCACCAATAAGAATGGACTAGAGGTCAAAACTGATGAAACATACTAATGTTGGGCAAACAGGGAAAAATACCATGGATAAGAGCATAGTTTCTGATCTAATCTGGCTACATCAGGGGCCAAACTGGGATTTGAACCCAGGCCCACTACAACTTTTGACTCCATGTACTGGTAAATGTAACAACTGGCTCTTCCACAAAAAAATACCTACAACTCAATTTTAAGTTTAATTTGTGTTATTAACACTTTCTTAAGTCTAGAAAATTGATGAAACAATAGATTAAGCTTACTAATTTCTAAGGTGATAATATTCATGTTAAAAACTTAACCAATATGATCTGGGTTGGTTTTAGCACACTCCTGAGGAAAACAAACCCTAGATGGTTCCAGCAGGACCCTACTCATGGTACTGCTCTAAGAGGCTAAGATTGCCTCAGTCTCTAAGACAAGAGGGTGGTTCATTGACATGCATCATGACTTTTCATTGATTCTGATATGAAACTTACCCATTCTCCTCAATTTATAAATAATATTGTGTTTGTCCTTCATTCTCAAAGACCATGAAACAAGGAAATGATGACATGACTTGCAATTGACTTTGATTTGAGTGAGGGAGGGCTGTGCAAGGTCACCAGCCTCACTTTCTCTTCCAGAGCCATCTGGGTCCATTCATCAGGATGACTGGAGATGGCCGAGGATGCAATGGAGACCCTGGCCCTTTTAAGCTAAGGTCTTTTCTCACCTTCAGTGAGTTAACACCAATTCAGAGAATAGATTTCTTTAAGAAGTGAGTCAAGGGATGACCCCTTTAAAAAAAATCCTCATGATTACCCTATAGGCAGATTAAAAGAAGGTATTTTATTTTATACATGTCAAAATTCACTTAAATGTCTTAAATATCTTGATGCGATTCTTCCATTTCTACTTTTTTTTTTACTGATAAAGCAATTCATATAATCATATGGTACATATAATTAATTGTATCTTTGTATAATTATTTAATATCACATTTCAAATGAGAGGTTGTTTGGCTTCATGGATAGATTACTGGCTATCAAGAAGTCTTGTAATCAAATTCTGCCTCTGACACATACTACCTGTGTGACCCTGGTCAAGCAACCTTGACTTTTCAGTGATCCCAGACAACTAACACTCTGGTTGGTTGGTTGTCCTTTGTGCTCAAAGGGACCAAAATGACATCATGATGTAGGGATAAATGTACAATGTGTCTGGCTGTGGCTGATCATACCAATACGAGTTTGGAAGACTCTGCCACAGGTCAAACACAAATAGTCTATATGACAATTTGGAAGGGAAGTGTTGGCACACCTCAGATTTCTTTTGAGCTACCACAATTCTGTTTTGCTTGTAGAGCAGAGCACATTATTTTATGTAGGCACTCCATGCTAGATGATTCTATACCAGTGTTTCCCATATCTTACAATCCACACCAAAGTTCTTCAAAGAGAACTTGAGAGCGTCCTTGTATCACTTCTGACTGGCCTGTGAGCACCTGTTTTGTGTGAGTTCTCCATAAAATGGTCTTTTAGACAAATATATGTTTGACATTCAAACTATATGACTGGCCCATCAGAGCTGCACTCTCTGCAATAGAATTTGAGTGTTTGGCAGTTCAGCTCTAGAAAGGACCTCAGTGTTCAGTACCTTATATTGCCAGATGATCTTCAGAATCTTTCTAAGATAATTTGGATGGAAGTGATTCAGTTTCCTGGCATGGCACTGGTATACTGTCCAGGATTCACAGGCATACAACAATGAGGTCAGCACAAGGGCTCTGTAGACCTTCAGTTTGGTAGTCAGCCTAATACCCCTTCTCTCCCACACATTCTTTTGGAGACTCCCAAATGTTGAGATAACTCTGTCAATATGTGTCAACCTCATCATCTATGTGCACATCCACAGAAAGCATACTGCCAAGGTAAGAGAGCTTATCCATAGCATTCAAAGTTTCTTCATTTGTTGTAACCGATGGTTCCACATATGGATGGTGTGGTGTCGGCTGGTGGAGAACCTCTGTTTACTTGGTATTAATTGTTAGGCCAACATTAGCACAAGCAGCAGAGAATCAAACCACATTTAATTGCAGCTCAGCCTCAGAGACTGCGTTGAGTACACAGTCATCTGCAAACAAAAAAATCATGCACCAACACTCCTTCCACTTAGATCTTGTCTTGTAGCCTTTCAAAGTTGAAGAATTTACCATCAGTGCTGCATTCATCAGATGCCATGTTCGTCCTCATTGAAGGCATTTGACAACATGGCTAAAGCATGGGAGCCAGCACACAGCCTTGTTTCATTCCATTGGTGACTGGGAAAGTACAAGACCATCATCCATTATCCAGAACCTGTGCAAGCATGCCATTGTGAGACTGTCACATATAACTGATGAACTTCTCTGGCATCCAGATTTCACCATGATCTTCCATAGGCCCTTGCAAATGACAGTATCAAAGGTTTTAGTTAGATAAGTCCTTATTCATATGTTGTCACAGCTAAATCGAACCTCTTAGGCCAAAAGAATCCACTTTCTACTTTCTAAGATGAAGAATGCTGATTTATACAGCACATTTTATACTATCTGCACGAAGAAGACAATGGTACATACAATTCAACAGCAATAGTACTTCCCTTTCATAGAGCACTTTACAATGCTTTCTTCAAAACACAAGGTGCATGACACAAGGATTTTTATTCCTCTATTTTACACATATAGAAACAGAGAGGGTAAGTAACATGACCAAGATCACCTGGCTAACTAATGAAAGTGATAGAACTCAAAGTCAGGTTTAGCAAACAAGTGAATGCAGCCCAACAAAAATCCTGTTAATATCACCACTTCCTCCTTCTACCAGTTTCACTGGCTGGATCAGCTGTCAATCAGCATCAAACTAGCCTGTGATGGTTTTTACTGATTATTCTGCTGCCACTGGCTGGCCTGATATTGATTGACAGCTTAGTCACTCATCCTTAGGGAATATGAGGAGGAAGGGAATGCAGAAGGTTGCAGGATCCTCCTCCACTCCTGTAAATTCAAGAGGAAGGTTCATAAGAAGTAGTTGGAGGATGTAATATAAATGCTGTTGGTCTATAATAAGGAAGAGGTCCCAGGGAAATAGATCATATGCATAGGCTGCTGCGTAGTCTACAAACACTTACTTTATTACCTAGTGAGGCATGCACTACCACTTAATACTTTTAGTTAAGTTGCTTTAATAATTTATTCCCATTTTACAGATAAAAAATGAAACTCAGATTGTCTGAGTGATTCACCCAAAGTCATTTTGCCAGTAAAAAGTCAAGTCTCAAATCTACTTCTTGACTTTAATTACAGAGTCCTTCCCACAACCCTGTTCTAACTATCATTGGCCTCCCTTGTACATAACTCTTTAGCTGCTAACTGGTTTTAATATAATTTTGCCAATTAATCTGCCTTATATCTACCTTCCATGTATCCGACACCCACACATTGAGCTAAAACTTTTCTAACGTATCTGTCAGAATTCTGACTGTGTGCAAGTGCTGAAAATGGTTGTCTTTCTGACAGCTCAATGTTCGTGTTTCCTGAGTCTCCATTTCTATTTGAGAATTGCAGTGATCTCTCCTCTTAACTTGTGGAATTCTATCTCCTTGTTAGGTTTACTGAAACCTTTTCCTAGCTATGAGTCCTATCAACATTTGGCTTTAAGCCCATGTATTAAAAACAGTGAAATAAGAAGGAAAATGAACAAAAGGAAGAAACCATTAAAGAAATGCTAATTGGCCCATTGAAAATAAATCATGACTAGGAAGTTTGGGACTATAATCATGTGTGTGTACACACACACACACACACACACACACACACATCACAAAGATATAACCAAAAAACAAGTTTGGGAATTTAGAAATTTCATAATAGAATTTTAAAAAGTAATATTTATCTGAAAATCATCCACCATTGCCATCATCTAAACTATAAAATACTTGTACAGAAGTGTACTGGAGCTTAGAGGTACATTTACTGATGAGAGTTAAAATCACATAGTCCCAAATAGAGGAATAGTTGCTAAGGACAAGGGGGAAGTTAGAATGTCTAACTAAAAAGTCCCCACTTTGATCATCTCTGATTAGGTTTTCAATGTAAACAGAACACAACATATATCTGAATTGTGGTATGTGCATGCTTATTATATGGCATTCATAAATTACAGCTATACAGTAAATAAGTGTGTGTGGGTGTGTGGGTGTGTGAGAGAGAGAGAGAGAGTCAATATTACTGAAAAGAGGACACAGCTTTATGCATTGTTTCACTCTAAAAACATGCCATGTCTCATGTTCTTGTAATGCACAAATTACATGGAATTGCATTGGAGCATAAACAGGTTGAAGATTTGGATTCATTCCAGTGTACCCTGTCTACCTTCAGGTCTCACATATTCACAGGCACATGATTTACCATCAGGTTGTTCAGTGGAACTCAGTGTAATTTAGTGGACAATGCAATGTCATTTGAAATAGTACTTTTCCCCCTTTTCAATGCTCTAGCATTAATCATTGATGATAATTAGCATATGCATCTATAATACTCATGCACATATTTTTGGATAGTGACTAACAAATTAAAAAAGAAAAGACCTGTGTCCTTTTTGTAGAATGTGGCACGCAAATACCTGAAATAATGATTTCCCACTAAAAGGGCGAGCTAACCTTACTAAATGCTGATTACTCACTGCATAATAGAAAAGGAAATAAAAGCGTTTTTATAAAATGTATCAAATCCTAAGAGTGCTGTTAAACTCATTAAAGAAAAAATGAAGTTAGAGAAACTGGTCTTATTTTTTTCCGCTCCCAGTAGAGTTCATTTCTACTTCAACAACGAAGCCAAGGTCACATTTAACTCACTTCAATCTCACCCAGTGCACAAGCTAATGTCAATAGTACAGCTGCCATGCAGAGCTAAAGACTGATGGTTAGACAAAGCCATTTACACAAGGCTGGGTCTTTCATCTTCTCTCAGCTAGTGACATAAGAAAGCACTGAGGTTATTCTCAACTAGAGACTAAAACTGGCATATTAGAAAGAATGTTATTCTCCTTAGCTGTCACACAAAGGATCTGAAGAAATGTAGAAATGTTTTCCCCCCCTTGGTCATCTGGGGAGATCACAAAGTGACTCTAATAGCCTTCACTCTGAAATTTTCACATGGTTTAAGTGATTGCCAAGTCTGATATTTTCCATTTACACTTCATTGCCATCAGAAAAAGAAAAAAAAATCAATATACCTACCTACTCAAGTGTGTCACAGGATGAGCTTATAAAAGAAGACATCAGTCTTTTTAGGGCATGAAAAATATACTTATTCAAATATATCTTATTTAAAATGACATAAATTGCAGTGGTTAGTCAAGATTCGATTTCCTCTAAAATATAAGATTTAAAATATTCCTTGACTTGCCAGGAATCAGAAGCCTTCAAATTGTTGATATATACAGATGCACTTGTTTTCTGATGTAAGTCACTCTGACTCTACTTTATTTTCGTGCATTAGTGACTACCTTTGTTAATTTCACAGGAACTAAAGCATCACATTTTATGAGATGGCACCAGACAGCACAATTTTTTTTTTCTCCTGATCAGGAACGAATGTTCTTTTCATTCCCTCCCCCTACCTCCTTTTCCTCTTAGACAGAGACTAAAACTTTTAGCTTTATGCCCTAGCAAAAATGAAAAGGGGTGTCTCTTTATACCACTCTAACAATAGATTTGAGATTTTATTATGCCCTAACTCGTGTTAGTTATTACATCTCTTATCTATGCAGTAAAGGTGTAATGAGCTCAGTGTAACACTGCAAATGCTTTCCTTAAAATCAGAGGTAATTTTAACTGTCAGAGTTACATTCATGTCAGATTGGTCTTTCAATTAAGAGAAGTCTCGTGTCAAGTTATGAGTATAATACCCTTACCCTCGACATATGCTTTGTTGTGGACACCTAGGGATAGAATTCCTCCAGTTTTCAGTAGCTCCTAATCTGGAATTTAGGTCAGCCAGAAATACAATCGTGTCCTGGCCTCGGGGAATTCAAATGGACCTGGCCTACTGTCTTCTTCCCAGAGCCCTCCTACTTTGTCTGAACAGCAACATTTCAGCAGGAAACCAACAGTGCCACCATTTAATACTTTGTAACACAGGTTTATTGTTTCCACAAGGGGTTCTGGAACAGGCCCTTCACCATTACCTCATTATGACAGATAATAACCTAATTGCAAATTTTGTCTGTTTATCCCCATTTCCCCAGGTATATGATCAAAGATCTGGAGCTTAAAGGGACCTCAGAGACCATATAGGCCAAATGAGGCCTTGAGGAGCTAAATGAGGCCTTAAGAGCCCAAGGTCACATAGGTAGTAAGTATCAGTGGTAAAATTGAAACTTAGTTTCTCTGACTCCCTGCATCCTCAGTGTTTTCTATGCTATCCCACTGTAGTCCGAAAAGTTCCATTCCACTGCCGGGGGTCACCCTTGGACCCAGGTCCCTTGCATGGTGGTACAACACACTAACAATTTTAGCTCTTGGGCCGTCCCCCACAGTTACAAGTATTTCAAGGTCAATTTATCAATTTAACAGCTTCATCTTCTTAATCACTAAACTTCTGTCTCTTTGAGCTTGTGCTGAAAGACTGTGGCTGCTAATTAAAATGGAGCTTTACTAGCGAGTACACAAATTAGATCCTGTCAGTAAGTTTATTCTAACTATTGGTCATTTCTAAATGCCTTTTTAATCCCCTAATTTTTACATTAAAATTCAAAAGCCTAACAATCTTAATCACCCCTACATCAAATTCATCATTAAGAACAGGAAGCCAGATGGTATAATTTTGATTTACCGGACTTCAGCGTGAATTAATGTACTGAGTGCCGATAATGAATACATCAAACCTGATATTGCAGAAACCTATGAATCTGGCATGTTAAATTAATAACACACTCTGCACAATGAAAGCATGTAAGCTCATATAAAACTGAGGAGTAATGGGCCCTTTTATTTTAAATGGTCTTTATTAGCCTTCCGTTTTGACTCTTAAGAAAAAGATGAATATTTTGTTTAGTAGTTTACTTGTCCATTGCAAGACTATTTTTTTGAAACCCAGGAAACACAGGCAGCAAAAAAATAAAGATGATTTATAATAAAGGTTGGTTCTTGAGACAGGCTTGAAGAGTTTTCAGAATCATTGTTAGTTCTGTATTTCAATTGTTAGAAATATTGGAGATGTGAGAGCAATTTCTACAAAACAGCCAATCTTCAAGGCCATGTTACAACCCTTTTTGTTTACGACACAACTACACTTAGGTGTAAAAGAGATCCAAGAACAGCCATTACACACTGGACTTTCTTCTCTCATATGCATATGCTATTGTCCATCTACTTATATGCCATCATGGCTAAAGTTATTCAGGTAAGGTTGAATGGCTGTTTTCTCAGCAGACATTAGCATAGGCTCCATATCTAGTCATGCAAGTCACATGTGTGAAAAAAAGGCAATCATTGTGGGTCATCATCAAGAGTGGCTCACTAGGTGAAAGCTATCTACAAATTGTCAGCATAGGTAGCAAGATGAGTCTGCCGTCTTGAGCTAATGTTTATTAATGTTGCTTCTGAAGACTTTAACAATTTTGGCAAAGAGTACACTATGTTTTCCATACATCCTATACAGTTTTAGAAATCAGATAACAATAGTATAATGTGAAAACAATACATTCTAAGGGAACAAATGAAAAATCTATATGGTAGCACTAAACCACAAAGCATGGATGGCCTATGCATTTATCTTTATAAAAAATATCTTTTTGGGGGTATTTTATAGCATAAAATGTGTAATCTATCTGCTAGGTCTTCTGAAACATGATGGTTGCTAAATACCAAAGTGGAAATTTTTGTGTGACACACATTAGTATTTTTCTTTCTTATAAACAGGAGCGATGAACAAAAAAGGAGTCTTAAGTCATAATTCGAAAATGAACCACTTTCATTGTTTTGAAATGGCTTATTGCCTTCTGTTCCTAGTTTCCATCAATGGGAATTATAGGCCAAGAAATCTGGATTAGAACAGTCTCTGATTTTGACTCAATATAACCCATCACGATATTTGAAGAGCTTGAAAATGCCCATTCCAATTACAAGATCGTTAAAGTGGACCCAGCAATACCAGTTAGATGTTTTTCATCAATGTTAGCCTCTCTTTCTGTGTTTTCTGGAGAAAACTAATGTTTCAGAAGCATTATTACTGGAGCTGTATGAAGTACCCTTAGTACAATAAGCAGAAAAGTGCTAGAAAAAATGGCACAAACCTTCCCTTAAAGTGTTGTTTTCCCAATAACATTGCTTATTGGCTCAGGATATACTTTCACTTGTGATATAATATGGAGTATAATTTGTATTTCTTAGAGATACATTACAAATATTTATTACTAAAAATGAAAAGATATGCTAGCGCTTTAACTTAGGGGTAGAAAATGAGATGGGGGTGGGTAGGAGCCAAACGGCTCCTACTTCTGAGACATGGATTTTAACCTTAACAGAAAAGCAGCACCATTTTAATCAAGATTGGACTTTTTAGAAGAATAAACTCTTATACCCTTATGGCAATTTGAATGGAGCAAGTCGGTTATTTCTGGCTAGAAATTTTTCTTACTCTTAAATCTCTTTAACTGAAGCTCATTTGACAAACCTATTATAAAATGAATAAATGCAGCGCTGTGTGATTTGTCCATTGTCAACATGTTAACACACTTTATTTGAAGGTAGATTGATGAAGGGTGGCTGAAGGAGTTTACCCTCCTGAGTTAAAGAATAGAAAACCCTTTTTTCTTCGCATTTTTTCTTTTTTTTTCTTAGAAGTTCACCAGAGTAGATATACAATTATCCTCGACTTGCTGATGCAAAGGAACAGAGCATTTAGTTTCTTGTCACTGTCTCTGAAATTCCTAAAGGTACAATTAGCATTTCATTTGACATAATGTTGAAAGGTTCATAGATTGATCTTCCCTAAAATGCAGCAAGAATTTTTTGAAATGCAAATTTTGACATTTATTAACTTTTATTCCAGATCTGTTTATAGACTGTAAAACTGTGCATACATTTAACTCCAAGAAACTAAAAGGACAATGTTTAGGTGGATACTCTGTGTTATAATAAAAGTCTATTTTATTGTTTCAACAATGAAATTTTTATTATCAGAGATTTATGATATCAGCACAGCAGTTTTTACTGCATGATTCACAGTGTTTTTATAGATGTATATTCAACAAAACAAGGAGAGAAATTGTACTGCAGTGCTCTCTCTCAGGAGTGCATTTCCCCATTGAAATAATGTCAGCAGTTTTCCACCTTCAAAGCCCTATGTTTTCAAATCAATTAACAATTCTAATTGTGCAGGAACAGTTGTTCACTTAGCTTGGCAAATGGGACAGGAAACATTATTTCCTTTCTTTGCCTAAAATGAAGACTTTAATCTTCTGAACCATATTTAACATATAAAAAAATACACAACTGAAAAGTTAGACAGTTTCGAACTCATCAGTTGCTAATGCTGTTTTTCTTTTCAGTGTGGCCTACATTCATTTTCCCAGGGCCATTTTCAGGCCCTGCTAGAAGGACTGAGAAGGAACACTGTATGGACCTCTTTACATCTGTGTTAAGTCTAGCTATACAAAGATTCATCTGGACCATTTTTTTCTTTCAAAACATCTGGACAGATGTAAGAGTTATTACTTTTCTTTGGTAGCAGACCAAACATCAGTTCTGACCTGGGTAGTGGTACCTGAATGCAGATCTGTATCAGCAAGTTAAAAACAGCTGACATAGGAAAGGGTTAGAGAGCCAGGTTTGCTGTATTCATTTGAAGTTCTAATGTAATTTCCACTTTCTTTTATTTTATTGGGATTAAAGTGAAGCCTGTAAGATATGGAACTGAGTTCATAAAGCAATGAAACACATGAAATCTTAGAAGGCATTAAATATATGCAATCGCTTCCCCAAAGTACATGTAATTTTTACCTTATATTGTCTGCCCATATTTCTAAAATATATTTTAGATATTACATAGGGGAGGTTTTTATTTGGGAGTTTCAACATTAATAAAAACCTATAATTTGTTGTTTTTCTTAATCAGGGATTATTTTAAAATATTTAAAGGAATCTTGTTTAAAAGCATTCGGTAATGATTTCTCTCTTCCCATTCTGCCCAATTTTTATTGTTTTCTTCATTGTAACTCAGTTTCAGATTATATAGCCTAGGATTGAAACTTATAGTCTCATTTTGCAGCATAAGACTTGAATTGCTTTTGCCACCCTCGCAGCTATTTACTAGTGGAGATCCTAAAAACAAAACAAAACAAACAAGCAAACAAACAAAACCCTATGTTTTATTTTTCTCTAGGGCTCAATCTGGGGTTGGTGATTTTTTTAAAAAAATGTTTGGATAACCATCTTTCAATATAACTGGTTTCCTTCGTAATCTTTTACATTTTGTTTTATGCATTTAAAAACATTATTCATTAGAGTGCCCAAGGAATCCATAATAATAATAAAAAAAAGGATTAAGACCCTTGCAGTTTAAAGTTAAATATGCTCAGTCTCAAAGAATAAAATCATACACTCTTTATATTTCCATACAGATTAAATTTATAAGGAAATAGTACATAAACTAGGCCACCAGTATGTAGACCTGTTCTCTCCATCGAATTCCTAGTGCTGATTGAAGACTAGGGATATGTCATGAGGCTGATGTGGTTCAACACGAGCAGGACAAAACCAGATTTTGGTCAGATGGATTTCAGTTACTCATGGACATAGTTTAATATCGTCATTAAAAGTGCCTCATGCCAATACAATAGTTGAATATTCTCAGGCAATGTAATGAATAATGTAGAAGAAATAGCTCATCTTTTCACATTCTCTCAAATTCAGAAAATAAACAACAGGAAAACAAACTATCGAGATACACATCATGTTGGACTGTGAATCAAATAAAATAACATATACCAGTTGGTAAAATATTCCTGAAAAAGATGTGAGAATATTTCAGTCCATTTCTGTGACACTACAGTATAGTGCTGGGGCAGCTAGGTGGCACAGTGGATAGACTGCTGGGTTTGGAGTCAGGAAGGCTCATCTTTGCGAGTTCAAATCTGGCCTCAGACACTTGGTAGGTATGTTACCCTAGGCAATTCACTTAACACTGTTGCCTCAGTTTCCTCATATATAAAATGAGCTAGAGAAGGAATTGGCAAACCAGTTCACCGTCTTTGCCGAGAAAACCTGGAATGGAGTCATGAAGAGTCAGGACTGAAAACAACAACAACAATAACACCTTAGAGTGCTAAATTTGAGAAGATCCAGTGAGCCAAACTTTACCCATTCTTGAGCATCCCCAATAACATCATAAGGCTTCACAAAGAAATATTGTCAGGCAGACACATAACCCAAGAAAAGTCTTAGGTCTGCCAAATTACAACATTGATCATGCCCGCACAATCACCTAACTTTCTTCTACATGACGCGTCCCCTTGACTGCCCCTTTAATTTTCATGGTTTCATATTTACACACTGGAAAATTCCTACAGGTTCACACCAATAAATTCCACCTCCACTGAGAATGATTTGGTATTTGTTGAAAACCTAGAATCTGGTACCCAAGAATGTCCATAAGTTACAACCTACCTTTCTGGGCTTTTCTATGATTCTTTCTGGATTTCCTTCTGTTCTATTCTGTTCATTTAAACAGAACTTCAATGAAAGAAGAAAGGAAGGAAAGAAGGAATAAAGGAAAGAAGGAAAGAAGGAAAGAAACAAGTAGCTACTATTGTTGTTTTTCTTTTGTTCTTAAAGAGGACCAATGGCATAATGAGGTGATGACTTGGACCTTAATTGGATTTGAATGAGGCAGAGCCGCACAAAGTCATCAGCTTCACTCTCTGTTCCAGAGTCATCAAAGTCTTGTGGTAAGACAAAAGTCAAGATGACGGGTGATGGCTAGGGTGCAATGGATAACCTTGGCATCTTTGATGTCTGACCAAGCTCTAAGCACTCTACAGCTCCAGCTTCAGCCATCTTCCTGGCCTTTGGAACAAATTGTTCTCAACTGCCCATTCCACTGGGGGGAAGTCTTCCCCTGCTTGGGACAGACATCCCCCTGACTCACTGATGGGTATAAGGCCTATTCATTACCCTCCACCAGGTTTAGCCAGTCTGCAGAGAAGGTTTTACTGGGGGGTGGCTACTGCACACACTCTTGTTGTTTGTCCTTCATTCTCAAAGAGGACCCTAACATCAGGAAGGAGATGTCATGACTTGCAAATGAAATGGATTGAAGTGAAGCAGGGCTGTGCAAAGTCACCAACCTTACTCTCTCCTCCTGA
Organism: Phascolarctos cinereus; assembly: GCF_003287225.1. NCBI lineage: Eukaryota > Metazoa > Chordata > Mammalia > Diprotodontia > Phascolarctidae > Phascolarctos > Phascolarctos cinereus. Next base: position 116,555,262 of record NW_027556180.1, on the reverse strand, counting down.
GCTATCTGGGTCCAGTGGCAAGATATAGATGAGGATGACTAGAGATGACCCACGCTATAGCTTCTTGGAGCTACAGGTAATAGTTGGGTGATAGATGGATAGCAAAGGTGGATGAGTAGCTCTGAAAAGGGTTTGGAAAGCCCTCACACCAGAGGTGCTAGTCCTCCCCAAACGCCCCACATACTCTGCAAGTACCTACCATGTGCCATGTAATGTTCTAACCACTTTTTAATAATACACATACTCAAGCAAAAGAAATTCCTTAATTAGTCATGTACAGAAAGATATGTCTTACTTCTCTCTTGAGTCCATTGCTTCTCTGTTACCAGATAGGTAGCATGTCTCATTGGTTCTCTGAAATTGTGGTTGGACATTGCATTAATTAGAGTCCTTTAGAATTTCAAAGTTCAAAAAAAGTTTACATCTTTCATAGTTGGAACAGCAGGGACATCCATTCGAGGCATGATACAACATGCAGAAAAGTTAACCCTACCCGTATCAGCAATAACACTTTGTGCAGTGCAAAGTCCAACTGAGAGCAGCAGAGTAGTATAAAGACATCACCCACAGTACCGTAGAAATTTTAGACTATTCAAAAAGTTAGCTGGCTCAATAACACACGTGCATCAATCATACATGTTCTTTATAAGTGTGAACCTCCTTCACTGGTGATATGATAACCTGTGGAATAGTATACCCCTATGAATGAAAGTGTGGTATAAGGGGAGGGAACTTTCTTTTTACTTATATGCCATTCTGTTTGACTAAGTTACTTTTGCTTTGAACTAATAAATCCTTCCTTTTTGGTTTAGTAAATATAAACACACTGATGGGGGCTCACAAGCTAAAGTTTTGAGTGGGTGCTGCCCCGCAGAAGACCTCATACATGAGGTAGTTTTCTGGAGTCCCATATGTGAGTGTGGAGCTGGTACTACTGTAACAATACATTGCTGCATATTCCCTGGCTCCCAGATCCCAGAAGTTTATATCCTTTAAGCCTTGAAGACAGCAATTATAGGTATCCACCAGCTCTGTCTCTGAACAAGTTCTGTTGATTTTATTTTCACAGTATTTCTTGTTGCCACTCTTGAATTCAGCCTCATTATAAAATGCCTAGACTATTGCAAAATTATCTTAATAGACCTGGCCAGCTCCATTCTCTCCATCTTCTATTACATCTTTTACACAGCAGTTAGATCTCTTTCTTAGACACAAATCTAGGTATATCATACCTTGATTATTAAATGTTTAATGACTTCCTACTGAGTAAATTTCAGACTACCTTACCCTTCCCAGGCTTATCTTACATTACTTTCCTCTACACATCCAGTGGTCCAGATAAAATGTACTTCTTGGTACATTGTACTCTTCTTTAAAGGGACCTATAACAGACTCTCCTACCCATCTGTCTATATAAAGTTAACTGGGCTCCTCTTCATAGACTTTGACCTCTAGTATCACCAAGTACTGTGGGAAAAGATACTGCTTGACTCTATGTTATCTAGAGTCTGTGTGGACCCATCCCTTACACAAAAGCAAAGCCAGGGTACTATTAAGCCGCAATTATGGTGGGGTTGCCTTTAACATGTATAGATGTGTGTGGTGAATCTCTAAGTAGACATATCATAAATAGGGAAGGAATTTGACTCTAGCTCATCTTCATTTCATTTTTTAAAAAATAGCGTCCATTCTGAAAGATGCTGTTCTAGATCCTTGGGGCATCAAGTCAAAGACAAAATAGGCTCCATCCTCAAGGGGCTTATGATCTATACCTGAATAAAAAATCATGTAGGTATACAAATGTAATTGGTTTCTTGGTTGTTGTCCTTCGTTCTCAAAGAGGACCAAAATGATATCATATGCTAGAGTCAAGTTACAGTGTGTCTGACTGTGGCTGATCACACCAATGAGAGCTCAGAATGTTCTACTGCAGTTCAGGCACAAATAGTCCACATGAATATTTGGGGTGGATTCTCTAAATTTGTGCATCTCAGGTTTCTTTTGGGATACTTCAATTCTGCTTTGCTCATAGAGCACAGTACCTTCTCTTATGAGGCCCTGCCATGCTGTGCCAGTGTCTCCCATGTCATACAATCAATTCCAAACTTCTTAAGAGAGACCTTGAGAGTGCTCTTGTATCACTTTTTCTGACCACCGTGGGGACACTTGCCCTGTGTGAGTTCTCCATAAAATAGTCTTTTTGGCAAGCGTGTGTTTACCATTTGAACAACATGGCCAGCCTATTAGAGTTGCGCTATCTATAGTAGAGGTTGAATGCTTGGCAGTTTAGTTCGAGAAAGTAACTCAATGTCTGATATCTTTTCCTGCCACGTGATCTTCAGAATCTTCTTAGACAATTCAAATGGAAGTGATTCAGTTTCCTGGCATGGGGTTGGTATACTGTCCAGATTTCACAGGCATACAACAATGAGGTCAGCACAACAGCTCTGCAGACTTTCGGTTTGGTAATCAGTCTAATACCTCTTCTCTCCCACATTTTCCTTCGGAACCTCCCAGACACTGGGCTAGCTCCGGCAATTCATGTATCAACCTTATTATCAATGTGTACATCGCTGGACAGTACACTACCAAGGTAAGTGAACTTATCCACAGCATTCAAAACTTTTGAATTTGCTGTAACTAATGGTTCCGTGTATGGATGGTGTGGTGGTGGCTGATGGAGCTCCTGTGTTTTCTTGGTGTTAATTGTTAGGCCAAAATTAGCACAAGCAGCAGAGAATCAGTTCATGCTTTGCTGCATCTCAGCTTCAGAGGCTGCGTTGAGTGCACAATCAACTGCAAACAGAAAATCATGCACCATGGCTTATAGCCTTTTCAAGTTGAAGAATTTACCATCAGTGCTGTACTCATTAGATGCTGTATTCATCCTCATTGAAGGCATTTGACAACATGGCTAAAAACATCATGCTGAAAAAGCATGGGAGCAAGCACACAGCCTCGTTTCATTCCATTGGTAACTGGGAAAGGATGAGAGCATTGTCCATTATTCAGAACCTATGCAAGCATGCCATCATGAAACTGATGTACAATGCTGATGAACTTCTCCAGGCAACCACATTTTGGACATAATTTTCCATAAGCCCTCATGACCAACAGTATGAAAGGCCTTGGTCAGATCTGGAAGGCAAGGGAGATTACAGTTAGAAGGATCAGGAAAGACTTCATGAAAGAGATATAAACTGATTTGAACCCAGAAGAGAGATCTAGATTCTTAAAAACAGAAATAAGATTATAGGCAATGGAGAGAGATTATGTGAATGCTTAGAAAATATTGTAATTGGAAAAAAGAATTTCAGAGTTCAAGATCACGGAGATGGAATACTACCATATGACAGTAACATCTAAGATTTGGGTGTCCATGTGACCTGTCATTAATGCCTACTTTTTTTAAATAGCTTTCTAATTTTTCTATTTGCCATGATTTACACTGCTGTTACCCTTGTCTAGTGTGTCACTGCTTCATGCTAGCATATATTCTGGTGGGGATATTTAACTCCTTCAACTCTTTCCAGATTTTTCTCCTACATGGGAAACTTTGTTCTGAAGGTCTGTAAGGACAAAGATCAACCCACACAAGGGAAATTTCCAGTGCATTTCCCTAGAACAAGTTTTTACAGACTTCCTCTTTGCCATCACCATTTTGTATACTGTTTTCATGAACTTTGATGGTTGAATATTTCCTATGTGCTCAAACAAGGAAAATGGTAAAAAAAAAATTCAATTCACATTTTCCTCAAATAGAAACAAGATAGCAGCTTAAGGCCAAATAGATTTTTTTATCTGAAATTTAAGGTGGGAAGTATGGAGATTTTCCACCCTCCTTCCTCTGTAGTATTTAGTGATGACTGTTTAACACCAGAACCCTTGCACGCCCTTCCTGAAATAACTTGTTTGCCTTTCAAATAAAGTGCTGCATGTAGGTGGCACAATTCTAAATCACTAAGCCTAGAGTCAAGAATTTCACTTGGTTCAGCTGTGCCCATCCCTTTGTGACCCCATTTGGGGTTTTCTTGACAAAGATACTGGAGTGGTTTGCCATTTCCCTCTCCAACTCATTTTACAGATGAGAAAATTGAGGGAAACAGGGTTAAGTTCACTTGACCAGTGCCACACAACTACTAAGTGTCTGAAGCCAGATTTGAATTTAAGAAGATGAGTCTTCCTGCCTGCAGGCCCAGCACTCTATCCACTGTGTGGCCTAGCTGTTTTAAGGTCATATCTGACCTTAGACACTTATTAACCCTGTCACCCTAGGTAAGTTACTTATTCTCTGTCAGCCTCGGTTTCCTCACTGGTAAAACAGAGAATTAATAGCAGCATCTATATCCCAGGATTGTTGGGACAATTAAATGAGATAATCATAAAGTGATTTATAAACCTTATAAATAAATATTAGCTTTGATTGTTAGTTGATAACAAAACTGGAACTGTTCTTCCTTACAGAGCCTACAACTTCCTACCTAGTCTTTCAACAACTTCCTACCTGGTCTTTCTACCACCATCTTCTTCTTCTCAATCTATACTATGTATAGCTTCCAGATGAATCTTCCCTAAAAACCCCTTAGGTCATGCCATTTCCCAACTCAAAAATGTACAAAATCACTCTATTGCCTAACATGTTAAATCCAAAATCCCCTTCCTCACTTCAGAGGCTCTTCACAACCTGACTTCACCCTAACCAGCTAGCATGTACCCTACTACTTCTTATAATTAACCTTCTATTTATTGTCCTCCTCACATACTAGGCTTATTCCTGCCTTAAGATTCTGTATGTGACTCTCCCCCAATCCTATCTACTAAATTCTAATCACCCTTAAAAGTTCATCTCAAGTCCTATACACCACATGAAGCCTTGTCTGAAAATTCTAGATTCCCTGATTTAACTTGATATGACACTTATAACCATATAGTTTAACACTTAGGTTCAATTCACTCAATCATAGATATTAACAGTTGGTCAAGAGACTTTCAGATACTCTCTAGTGATTAGACTTCACAAATAAACTTCACAGAACAAAGCCCCTTAATAAAAAGATTTGTTATGTAAAACTTGGACTCAGTCAAAAGGCCACACCCAAGGACCTAGAAGGCTATATGTGACCTTAGAGGCTGCAGGTTCCCTACCCCTCTGTCTAATCTGATATATATAGGAACCAGAATATGCTTTGTAACAGAGATGTCAAATAAGTGGCCCATGAGCTATATACAGCCTGAACCACTCCCAAGTATGAACTGAAATAGATTAAAATGTAATTGGGAAATATTAACAAAATAAACAAAAATATAATAAAACATAGATAATGTTAATATGTGGTTTTCTAAATCAATATATGACTCACAGGGATCCTTATATATGATTTAGTGGCTTCCATTTCTAATTGAGTTTGACACCACTGCTCTACAACATCCTTAAAACCCTTAAAAAAGTCTTTAAGTAAAGAACTCTTGAGGAAAATCCATTGCCTCCCATGGGTGCCCATTGCAACTTATAAAGAGCTCTAATTGTTTACAATATTTTCCTTACATTGAGCTGAAATCTTTCTACAGTTTTCAACCATTGTTCCTAATTTTACCTTCTGAGGTCATGCAGAAGAAATCTAATCTCTCTCCCACATGACAGATTTTCAAACACTGGAAGACAGTTATTTTGTTTCTCTTAAGTCTTTTTTACTTCAGGTTAAATATCTGAAGTTTATTCAATTGATACTCAAAAAGCATGGTCTCAAGACCCCTTAACAACCTCCACAATCAGGTCAATCCCATTCAATTCTCCATTTATTAAATTCCTACCACTTTTAAGGAACTACAGTAGGCACAGGGGATATGAAGATGAAAAAATGATACAGTTCCTGCCCTTAAGAAGCTTATCATGCTCAAGGGTGGGAGTGGTTATGTACATGGCTGTTATATGTAGACATATACACAGAGTAGAATGATCCAAGGTAGAATGTGATATGAGGGCAAGGAAAGATAGGCAATTTGAAAGAGAGATGACTTTAGGTCCATATATATATGTGTATATGGACCACCCATTTCCATACCTTGCTGCCTGTACTCCAGCCATCATCCTGATCTCTACCCTAAGAACCCCAGAAACTTGTATGCTGTCCCTGGGTCTCCAGGTTCAGATAAATGAGTTTTCATGTTATCTTGACCAGAACCAGGCCTCCATGTTTCTTCCTAAACCATACTACTCTACTTCTGCCCTTCACCACCCCTCTTTGATTTCCTTTTTATGTGTTGCCCTTACCTTCATTTTATTATCAGCTCCTTAAGGGGTCAGGACTATCTTGCTTTTGCTTTTTCTTCTTTTATTTATTTATTTTTGTATCTCAAATACTTAGCATAGTATATAGAATGCAATCAATACATTACACAGAAAACAATTAAGTAGTGTTTTATGTACATTTACATATCTATCCATCCATCATCTATCTATCATCTATCTATCTATCTATCTATCTGTCTATCCATCCATCTAACTATCTTATTGAGGGTGGGGCATTGGGAAGGCTTCATGGAAGAAATAGCAGCTAAGTTGGGCTTTATAGAACACTCAATCATTCAGTAGTTATTTCACATATTAGATTATTTTTCTTGGACTACTAAGTTGTAGGCTTCCTGAAGGTGAGAGCCTACTTTGTATTCCTAGATTCCCCCATAGTGTCAAATATAGGGCTACATATTCCACCAATTCTTAACAACAACAGCAAAAAAGCTGATTATTTTTAGTTGATTGGTTATTAGTAGGAGTATAATTATGGAGGATATTGGAGTGGGATGTAATTCTTGATTTGTTAAAATGCATAGAAGTTTAACTGATATAAATTGATTTCCATAACAAGGTAACCAAAAAAGCCTAAAAAGTCTCTTAGTTAGCAAACAGAGGGATATGGTAACCAAATGCAAGACTAATTTAGAATATAAACTTGTTTGTAAAATTCTATGGAGAAGGATGTTTGAAGATTATTAGCAATATCAATGCATTGGGGCAACTAGGTGGCATAGTGGATAGACTGCTAGCCCTCAAGTCCAGTGGACCTGAGTTCAAATGTGGCCTCAGACACTTACTAGCTGTGTGACCCTGGGCAAGTCACTAAACCCTGTTTACCTCAGTTTCCTGAACCATACTACTCTACTTCTGCCCTTCCCCACCCCTCTTTGATTTCCTTTTTATGTGTTGCCCTTACCTTCATTTTACTATCAGCTCTGTAAGGGGTCAGGACTATCTTGCAAAATGAGCTGGAGAAAGAAATGGCAAACCACTCCAGTATCTTTGCTGAGAAAACCCCAAATGGGGTCACAAAAAGTTGGGCATGACTGAAATCAATTAAATGCATCAACACACAAAACAAAGAAAAATAGTGGTGAATAAAACCAGTTTAAAGAAAGCTTGCCAAGAGATTCTACTAACCAAAGTTATCCAAGGACTTCATCAGATGAAATTGGAAGGGAAGCATATGTTCTTCAAAGATGGTCACCGTTATCATGGTCTTCCATGCAGAAAACAGGTTGAGAAAAGTTTTCCTATAGATGGTGAGGCCTTCCAGATGCTCCTGTTTGTGGATGACATTGTACTGGTTGAATCAAGCCCTAGAAGACTGCAGAGCTGCTTGGATGATATCATAAGAGAGAGAAGAGCTTTCCAGTTTCCCAAATGCAACCACCTTGTTTTCTCCCTCCTCTTTAACTCTGGGCCCAATTCATTGGCCATTTGTATTGTCCGAGATGTAAATTTCTGAGTGCAGCAGAGGGAGAACAGGCTATATTGTCTTAGGAAAATTACAGATCTCAGATTGCATGCTATCTTGGGGAGGGAGGTGAAAAGGGAGGGGGAGAAAAAGTTAAAACTCAAAAGCATATGGAAGTGATTTTTGAAAAATAAAACTTAATTAAAAAAAAAAGAAAATTACAAATCTCCTTTAATGAACTGAAATTTTTCCCTGAAACAATCTCATCTTTTTAATATCAATATTCTACTAGTATATTGTATCATTTCTTGTTATAGAACACTACAGTCTTCAAAGGAATAAAAATTTGTGTGAGTGCCATAGAAAAGTATATGATGGGGTCAGGGAATGTTGCAAAACATACCAAATAAGAAATTTAGAAGAAGTTGGGTACAAGATGTCATCAGGGAAATGTATGATTGAAAAGGGAAATTGGCTAGTCACATTGCAAGAACAAGGAATAACCAATGAATATACTGAATACTTCATTGCCATTTAATATGGTGGAAGAACCTGAGGAAGGCTCCCAGTATGCTGCATTGAAATTCTGGAGGGCGTGGACAAGAGATACCCAAGACGAAGCAGGCACAGAGGGGTTGAAATCCACTAAGTATATCATTTGAATATTTCGAGAGGAATATGTGAAGGGGAAGTAACTATCTCTCTCACTTAAACAGAAAGCTAAGTGCACGCTTGTCTTCCAGGGAATGTATCCTTAATTTAGATTCTGATGATGTAATCATAGTAAGCAGTACAGATCAGGAAACCTAGCTAAACACAACAATGCAACATTATTGTGATGTAGTATAGTTACAAGAGTCTAGAATTGGAGTAAGGATTCCTTAGCTCAAATCTCAGCTTTAACGTGTGATAGCTGTGTGACTGTGGTCAAGTTCCTCAGCTTCTCTGAGCCCCATTTGGAAAATGGCATTAATAATACTTGAATTCTTGTTGTTCAGTCATGTCTGACTCTTTGTGACCCTATGGACCCATAGCAAGCCAGGCCTTTCTGTCCTTTACTATGTGCCAAAGTTTGTTAACACTATCCATGTGGTTTTCTTGGCAAAGATATTGGAATGGTTTGCTATTTCCTTCTCTAGTGGGTCACCTTTTGTCAGAATTCTCCACTGTGACCAGTCTGTCTTGAGTAACTGTGCACGGCATAGCTCATAGTCTCATTGAGCTACACAAGTCCACCTGCCATGAAAAGACAAAGGATCCTGGAGGGGAATACTTGTACTACCTGGCGATGCCCCTGGATGCAGTGGGTCACCTTGGCCTTTCTAAGCTAAGGTCTTTCTCAGGTCTCAGTTTGTCTGAGGCAATACCTATTTGGTGATTAAAGGCTAGGTAGGAATTGAGGTAAAAGATGACCTAGCTTGACTTCCCAAACTAATCAGTCTGGGAAGGGAAGACCTCAGAGTTTCTGGCCAAAACAGAAACAATTCATATTTACACTCACTCTGAGCCCATCAAAACCCAAACAATGAGCAAGTAAGTCTGGATCATATTACTGGCTAATCAGGCAGAGCCAGAATGGTTTTGGTTTAAAGGCATAATCAAGTAGTTACATTTGAATTCCAATGGGCTTTATCAAAGCCTGGTTACATTTCAAGTTATATATCAAGAAATCATAAATGAAAGCTACATGAGACAAAAGAGTTAATTGTCCCAGTTTTTTTTTTAATAGAATAAATAAATAAACTGTTTGTAGTGAGGAAAGAACCTTGAAAACCTTCAACTGCTATATATATGTGAGTCATACTACAAGTGATCCCTGGGGCTCTGAAAAGAAGCTCATGGGAGTGATTCAATTCGGCTCTGCAGGTTTCATAAAAATACCTCATTGTGGGGCTTTCTGACCCTTCTGCACCCTGTCTGTTGTGCTCAGGTCCCTGAGATATATGGTGAAAGAGGTTCCAGCCAAATATATATAATCTGTATTTCTAAACATTAAAGGCAATGTGAGAAAATGGTTTGAATGTTACTCTTGGAGTCATGAAGACCTGCCTCCAACACACTAAGGTTCTGTGACCATTGGCATGTTACCTAACTCCTATGTAGCCTCAGGCATCTACTCTCTTAAGTTATAGGTGAGTCACCTGCCTGCCTCAGTGAAGAAAGACTACATATCAGGAATTCCCCACACTGGTGATATTATGGATACAGACAATTCCTAGGCAAAAGTGTTAGCCTTAAAACCCTGTTTCCTTTTCTGTGGGTGGGAGCTTCCTTTCCTATCTTGGTGAACAGAGTTCCTTTTAGCTCTATCTGTCAAAAGAGTGATGAATTTGGAATCAAAGGACCTGAATTATAATCCTGATTCTGCCAATGATTTCCTATGTGTCCTTGGACAAGTCACTTAACCCCTCTGCTCCTAAATTTGCTCATCTATTAAATGAAGATGCTAGATGACCTCCAAGGTCCCTTCCTACTCTTAAAATCTATGATACTATGATTCTTAAACATCCAACTCCTTTCAAGATCTTCTCTGTATTCCTCTGTGGAAATGATGACTCCTCTGGAAATGGTACTCCTTAGATTTCAGGAAAACAGGGCCCTTAATGCATGATTGATGGAGTGAGTCCAAGCACTCTGGGAAAAAATCTGGGACTACGCCCCAAAACTTAATACATATCCTTTGACTCAGGAATACCACTACCAAACCTAGATCCTAAAGAAATCAAGGAAAGAGGACAACATACACACAAACAGTATTTATTATAGTTCTTTTTGTAGTAGCAAAGAACTGGAAATTAAAGAACTACCCATAAATTGGGGAATGATTGAACAAATTATTGCATATGAACATAAAGCATTATTGTTCTATAAGGAATGATAAAAGAAAGTCAATTCCAGAGAATCCTGGAAAGACTAATATGTTAGCACTGATGCATAATGAAGTGAACAGAACCAGAAGAGTAATTTATACAATAACAACAATGCGGTAAAGATGAACAACTTTGAAAACTTAGAAACTGATTAACTCAATGAACGAACATGATGCCAGAGGTTTGACGGTGAAGTACCCTACCCACCTCCTGACAGAGAGGTGATGTACTAAGTACAGATCGAGACATACATTTATTGAAGGTGGCAAATGAAGGAATTTATTTTTTGCATGACTATGAATATTTATAATAAGGATCCTCCTCCTTCCAGTGGTGTAGAAGGGAAATAAATTGTTCATTGAAAAAAAATAAAAAAGAAAAGGCATACCTCAACTAAGAGTACCCTTAAAGCTCAAAACCCTCTCTCAAGATCCCCCAAACCCAAAGTGTTCCAAAATCCCACTAAAATCCTAGCAAAGCCCAATAGCACAATCTAATCTAGCATTAGCCCTCTCTTAATTTTGTAATTCCTTCCTTCCTATTTCTCAAAGATTGCATATCTAGTTTTATGATCATTGCCTTAGGGTACAAAGTTGTTCTAGCTTTCTGAAGCATTATTTTCATTCTCTAATGGGCTTACCTCTTTTCATAACTGTTCATCTAGGTGACATTTTATTATGTCTTCTTGTTGCTGCTTATCTAGTCCTTTTCCTCTATGTAACAACCTCGTTAGGGCTATCTCAGGTTTGGTATAGTTACCATATTGAGTGTAACATCTAATTTATTACTCAACTTGTCTCAACAGTAACCCAGTTCTAGAGTCTCCCAGATATTGGTTCAGTCTTCCTTTGTTCTGCCTTTCCCCTTAAATCTTTCTTATTCTGCTCGCCCTTTGCCTCAGTGTATCTCACCTCAGCAGATTCTGTTCAAACTTAGCCTCCACTTGTGTTCTCTCTTGGGATTTTAACAGTTTATCTTTTCCCACTGGCTTATACCAGTATTTTCCTGGTATTTTGGCCATTGAACCCTTTGTCTTCCACTCTGCTTGTCAGATCAAAAATTATATGACATAGATAGAACATTTGTTGAGCTTTTATTATATGCCTGCCACTGTGTTAATTTAACAACACTGTGTTTATTTAACAATAAAAGGTAATAGTGACGGCTAGCATTTATATTGAACTTTAAGGTTGCAAAATGCTATCTTATTTGATCCTCATAACTACCTTGGGAATTAAGTGCTATTATTACCCCATTTTATAGATGAAGAAATTGAGGTAGACAGAGATTAAGTGACTTGTGCAGTGTCACACAGCTGGCAAGTATACGAGGCCAAATTTGAACTCAGGTCTTCCTAACTCTATCTACTTCCAGCACCCTATCTACTGTTGTTGTTTAGTCATTTTTCAGTTGTGTCTAACACTTTGTGACCTCATTTAGGGTTTTCTTGGCAAAAATACTGAAGTAGTTTGCCATTTCCTTTCTCCAGCTCATTTTACAGATGAGGAAACTGAGATAAACAGAGCTAAGTGATTTGCCCTGAGTAAGTGTCTGAGGCCAGATTTGAACTCAAGAAGATGATTTTCCTGACCTCAAGTCTAGCGCTCTATCCACTGCACCACCTTCTTGTTTCTATCTATTGTGCCAGCCAGTTATCAAGATAGTTCCTGATATCATGAAGCTTGTGTTCTAATAGATAAGAAAGACAAAATGTAAAGGGGATCTGGTAAGGTGAGCTAGGAGGGAGGTGTTTTCTAGTTGCTCTTTGAAAAGGCTTGCATGAAAGAATTGGAAATTGAGAAGATGCCCATCAATTGGGGAATGGCTGAACAAGTTGTGGTATATGAATGTAATGGAATATTATTGTGCTATAAGAAATGATGAATAGACTGACTTTAGAAAAACCTGGACAGACTTGTATGGTCTGATGCTGAGTGAAGTGAGCTGAACCAGGAGAACACTGTACACAGTAACAGCCATGTTGTGAGGTGACCAATATTGATAGAATTAACCCTTCTCAGCAATGCAAGGATCTAAGACATCTCCAAAGGTCTCATGTTGGAAAACGCTATCCACATCCAAAGAAAGAACTATGGAGTTTGAATGCAAATCGAAGCATACTATTTGCTATTTTTTTTCTTCTGTTGTGTTTTGTTTCCTCTTTCTGGTGGTTCCTCCTATTGGTTCTAATTCTTACCTACAACATCACTAATGTGAAAATACGTTTAATAGGAATACATATGTATAACCTATATCAGATTGCGCGCTGTTATGGGGAGGAAGGTGGGGAGGGAGAGGGAGAAAAATTTAAAACTCAAATGCTTATGGAAGTGATTGCTGATAATTCAAAATAAATTAAGAAAAAAAGGAAAAAGAAAAGAGAAGGCTTGCATGGAGTAGGATATGGAATCTATCAACTGTCAGTACGGGAGCTAGAGTTGGAAGGGTTCTTAGAGGTCATCTAGTACAACTGACTTATTTTACAAAGCAGGAAACTATGGCCTAGAGCAGTAATGGAGAACCTGTGGCCTCCAGGCCACATATGGCCCTCTAGGTTCTCAAGTGCAGCTCTTTGACTGAGTCCAAGTTTTGCAAACAAATCCTTTTATTAAGGGGATTTGTTCTGTGAAGCTTGAATTCAGTCAAAGAGCCATTCTTGAGGACCGACAGGGCCACATGTGGCCTGGAGGCCACAGGTTCCCCTCTCCTAGAACAGAGAGTTTAAGTGTCTTGCTTAGCATCCAGATTATAATAAGTAGCAGAACTTGAATTCTCCTGACTCCAGATCAGATTTTCTTTCCATTACTCCACGGCCTCTAGCTGGCAATATAGGGATCCAGACTGTTACCTCCACTACAATCGTTCACCAAGCTCTACGCAATTAAATGGGCTGACTCCTTTCTTTGTGGTGCACTGGCCAAAATGTAAAGAAAGCTTTCAGGGTCCAATTCCAAAAACACTAAATGTAAAGGTTTATCTCTAACAGAAAGAGCAGAGGACTGAATTAAGGAAGTATAATAATTAATTGCTATTCTCTGCCGCAGATGGACAGGAAACCTGATCAGCAGTCAACCCCTGCCAATTACCTCTCATTCTCTCTTCTCTCGCCATCCTTCCTTTGCTGGTCTTTTGATGGAGTTTCCAAGTGCACCTTCAATCTTGCGGGGGAACTCTACCCATGAACTAAATGTACTTTAGTGCTTTGTCCTTGGGAAGCAAGTGACTTTTTTTCTTTTAATTGAGAAACATCAGATATTTACTAACCACCTGTTGTGTGCATATCAATGGGTTAGACACCATGTACTAGTGGAGTAGGGGTGATGAGGAAGAAGAGGAGGAAAGAGGTATCCAGGGAGAAGAACACAAGAAAAATAGAAGAAATAAGCCCTACTCTCAAGAAGTTACAATGTAGTTGAAGAGATCCAGAATCTTATTCACAAAAGTCTGTATTAACAAGGGAAGAATATACTGGTTGCCAAGTAGAGGAATAGTGAGTTTCAGCTGATTTCCAGGTGGTCTATCCTAACTTTGCTGCCCCTTGGAACTGACTGGGGAGAAATTTTACATTGGACAATGTCTTTCACTGCCTTCCTCCTTCCTTTTTGAGCCTCTGCCTTGATGATTAACTGAGCCATAACTGACTGATTGGGGGCAAGGGGAAAGAAGGAGGAGGAATCATTTTGGCAGATAGGTATTACATAACAGTATGTTATCAAAACCACTTTGGCTATCTCCATGATAGTTAGCACATGTTTTGCCCAGAAACTTCATTTCAATATGACAGAAAACACTCCTTTGAAAAAAATGTTTTTATGAAACATTTCATTAGGGAAGCTGATTTAAACTGCAGATCCCACCTACGCCCATATTCACTAATTTATTTCTTGCCAAAATGAATATTTGCTCAATGCCTAAATAATGGCCCATTCAGTTGGGCTACTCTTAAGTTCCAGTACTACCTGCTGTATTTGTAGCCAACTCATGGTGAAATACAACTACTTTGTGTCCTTGAAAGAGGAGGAGGATATTCAATCCAAGTAATTATTTAAAGAAATGAGCTGGATTTTGTTTTTCTCGTAAGAGTAGGTTGACATAAGGTCACTGTAAAGACAACTTATTTGAAAATGCCTGCTAAACATGGAGTCAGAAACACTTGGAACAGTGGAAAGATGGGAGCATCAGTCTACATTATAGGCCCATAATCTCGAATTGGGACATTTAAACAATGATCTGGGGGAGTTCTGATTATTCCACATACATTGGTTTGATGAAAGAATTGAAATATAAGTATTCATATCTTTAGGGGTTATTCAATGCAACTTTACATAGCAGCTGCTACTGCAGCATTATAGCATGCCCTTCCTTCTCTATTATGAGCTAGACCGAACTGAATTATTCTGTCAAGTGCAAATCCAGGAATTTTACACCTGCCAGTTCAGGCTGATTTTCAAAATTGTGTGAAAATGTCAAAGAATGACCTGTCAGCCTGTGTTGGTGATAAGAACACTATTCAGGTTGTTCAATGGCTGACAAAGGGTATCTTTGAAGAATAATTATTATAAAGATTAGTACATCCCAAACTCCCAGATAGAAATCATCTTTGTGTGCAAGATATCAAAGGAAACGTGAGGTTACTAAATTAATTGAGTTCTTTTGATAACGGCCCTCATAAATGCTTGGAAATACCAACAAAGCTGCTTAGTGACCTAACTGTATCTGAGTAACTTAAGAAGTTGGAGATACAGTGGAAATAGTGTTAGACCTGGAGTCAGGAATCCTCTTGGATTGAATTCCATTCTAACACTTGCTTTGTGACCATAGGCAAATCACTTAATCCCTCTAGGCCTCATTTTCTTCATCTATAAAATGGAGACAATAATACCTAGAATACCTGCCTCTGAGATTTGCTGTCAGGCTTAAATGAGATATGAAGTATGTGAAGTATCATATTAATGTCAATTACTATTATTTCCAATCATAAGCAAATAGCATTGCCAACTTCAAATTAAAATTATCAGCCTAAAATGTATTGGCATGACTTAATAGTTCTATGCTTTAATGACAGAAATATGGTATCAAGGCTCACTAGTGATAATTGATGCTCTTGTGGTAGAGAGGAAGCATGGTATGGTGGAAAGAGGGATGAATATGGAGTCTCAAGATCATTATTCATATCTTCAGATACTCACTAATTATGCAATAATAATAATCTCTTGTATTTACAATGACTCATGCAAGGCAGTGGAAAATTCATACTCTTAGGGACAACTAGGTGGCACAGTAGATATAGCTCCAGACTTGGAGTCAGGAGGACCTGAGTTCAAATCCAGCCTCAGACACTAGACACTTAATAGCTGTGTGACCCTGGACAAATCACTTAACCCTGATTGCCTCACCAAAAACAAACAAAAAAGAAAATTCATACTTTTTTATTCATTGATTCATTATTGAGAGGGCAAAAAATCATCTTCCAAATGAACAAGAAAACTTTTCAAATAGGAGGAAGAAGGAGCCTCTTCCTTGCAGGGGATCAGGCCACTTGGCCAATGTTTGTGTCTGGAATTAGCTTTTTACTGCTTTCCAGTAGGGAGTCCTTGGGACAGTAAATTCCAACTATGGGATAATTATTAAAAACATTTTTGGAGGGTCAAATGAACTTCCTTGACACCTTGGGACAAAGACCATTGTTAATGTAATAACCCCGGCTGTTGCATAACAACAGCCCACAAAAGACTGGAACAAAGTAAAGGAGGTGTGGAAATGAGATCATGGGCAAAATAATGGTATATTTTTAAAGAGAAAATGAAGAACAGTTGTAAGTCTATATTTCTCAACCTACCATGCAAGGATGGAAATGTTTCTACTTTACAGTGAAATGTATCCTAATTGGTGTCATAGAAATAGTTCTCTATTTAGAGCAAGAAAACTCAGTTTTAAGAGTTGACTTTGACACTAGTTCAAGGGGCATGAGCAAATTACCGAGCCTCTCTGAGCCCCAGGTTCCTAATTAGTAAAATGGGGATATAGCATGGGCATTACCAACCCAATCTTTTTCTTTGGAAAGTGCTTTATAAACTTCAAAGTGCTACATAAATGTGAGTTATTTTTATATTATTGTGACAGTCCAATGTCCTATCCCATCTGTAACATTCTATGTTCTATTAAGTCTGAAGCCTAGGAAATCCCCTATGCAAGTTTTACCTGAGGTTTTTCAGAAGGCGTTGCATTGGAATTGCTGCTGAGAAATATTTCTGCTAACGTTTTCAAAAAAATAGAAGAAAAAGGAAAGAGGAATTAGATAACTATAACAACTATACCTAGCATCTAGTTAGGAAAAATGAACAGTTAAAATAGGAAGCTACCAGATAATGTGTTGGTTGTTTTACACTCCAAATAAGTTCTCCTCCAGCCTGCCTTGTTTCCACTCTCCCATCCTCCATAGAAACTGCTTATAGTGTTTGAGGATACGTTTTGTGCCACTTGCCCTAGGTGAAAAACTTTCTAGTTATACCTCAGCTTAGTAGTAATAGTAATTATATAACAGAATAATTATAATAATGATGTAATTATTAATAATTTATATAGTTCTTTAAGGTTTGCAAAGTATTTCACATGTGTTGTCTCATTTGTTCCCCACAACAACTCTGTGAGGTAGTTGCTATTAGGCATATTTTGCTAATGAGGAAACTAAGTCAGGAAACATGTAAGTGACTTGCACAGGGTCATGGGAAGGGTGAGTGTCTGAGCAGGATCTGAAATAAAGTCTTCCTGATTCCAAATACAATGCCCTATCTACTATATCAACATAATATATTGATTAGTTATGTTAAACCATTGTAGTTGCCAGTATTAATAACTACCCACATTACTGTATGAAAGGTAGTGGGGTCCAATTCAGTTCAGTAGACATTTATTAAGTGCATATTATGTGCCAGACACTAAAGATCCAAAAAAGAAGCAAAGGACAGTTTCTGTTCTCAAGGAGCTTATGATCTAATGGGGAAGACAACATGCCAACAGATTTATATAAAGCAAGCTACATATGGGATTAAGGTTGTCACTATTATTCATCCTTTGTTTTTGAAAAAGACCAATGATGTCTTGATTTGTGTGTGAATTAGATTTAAGTAAGGCATAGTTACATGAAGTCGCTGGCCTCACTCTCTCTTCCAGAATCATTGAAGTCCAGTGGCAAGACAAAAGTCAGGATGAATAGCCATGGGCCTGGGGCATAGATGACCTTGGCATCTTTGATATCTGAACAAGTCCTAAGTCAGGGGTGGGGAACCTGCAGCCTAGAGGCCACATGTGGCCCTCCAGGTCCTCAAGTGAGGACCTTTGACTGAATCCAACTTCACAGAACAAATCCCCTAAATAAAAGGATTTGTTCTGTAAAACTTGGACTCAGTCAAATAGCCTCATCCAAGGACCTAGAAGGCTGCAGGTTCCCCACTCTTACTCTAAAAATTCCACAGCATGTGTTTCAGTGCCTTCATGGCCATTGGAACAAATTGTTCTCGTTCACCCATAGGGAAGTCTTTACATATTTGAAGTAGACATCCCCCTAACTCACCAATGGGTTTGAGGCCTGTCAGTAGAAAATACTGGAATTAAGAGGGGGTTAGGGAAGGATTTTAGTTAGGACTTAAAGGAAGCCAGAGAGGTCAATAGTTGGAGAAAGGGAGAGCATTGCAAGCATGTAAGACAGAGAAAGGGCCTCAGTAGAGAAATGTAGCGGCTTATTTGTGGAACAGCCAGCAGGTCAGTATCATTGGATCAAAAAGTATGTGCTGGGGAGTAAGGTGCAAGAAAAATGGAAATTTAGAAGGCAGCTAGGTTATGAAGGGCTTTGAATTCTAAAGAGAACATTTCATATTGTTCCTGGAGGCAATAGGAAGCCAATATAGTTTATTAAGTAGAGGGAAGGGATGTGACATCATCAGACCTGTGTTTTAGGAAAATCACTTTAGTGGCTGGATAGAGAATGGATTGGATGGGGAGAGACTTGAGGCAGGCAGACTCATTATCAGGCTATTGCAGTAATCTAGGTATGAGGTGATGAGGGCCCACAAGACAGTGGTGGCAGTGTCAGAGGAGAGAAGAGGGAGTATTTGAGAGATATCAGAAAAGTGAAATCTACAGGCTTTGGCAACAGCTTGAATATAATGGGGGAAGAGATAGTGAGGAATCCAGCATGACTCCTAGGTTACAAGCCAGAGAACCTGGAAGGTGTTTCCCTCTATAGTAATAGAGAATATAGATAGGATGGGGAAGGGATTTAGGGGCAAAGATAATGAGTTCAGTTTTAGACATACTGAGTTTAATATACCTACTGGACATCCAGTTTGAGATGTCCAAAAGGCATTTGAAGATGCAAGATTGGTGGTCAGAAGAGAGATTGCAAAAGGAAAGGTTGATTTGGGAATCATCAGTATAAAGATGGCAATTAAATCAATGGACATAGGCAGGGATGGGGGTAGAAGCTGGTGAAATCACCAAGTGAAGTAGTATAGAGGGAGAAGAGAAGAGGGCCTTGAGAGACACCTATGCATAGAGGGAGGGTTCTGGAGGAGGATCCAGACAAGGAGACAGAGAAGAAGTGGTCAGAAAGGCAGGAGGAAAACTGTCTGAGAGTAGTCCCAAAAAGAGAGGAGAGAGTATTAAGGAAGAGAGAGAGGTATAGACCTGATGCCGACTGAAACAGGTTTGAACCCTGGCCTTGACTTTTGTTAGCTGCGTGACTTCGGATTATTTGAATAGAACTCTTCTCCATTTTGGCTTTCAAAGTTCTCATTTGAACAGTTTTTACTACTACATCCACAGTGGCTTCATCCAGGGCTAGCACTCCAAGTCTTCACACACACACACACACACACACACACGCACATTAAGGTATAGAGACAACATAGGGCAATAGATAGGGAGATGTCAAAGTCAGGAAGTTTTGAATTCAAATCATACTTCTGACATATATTTTGGCCAAATGACCCTGGACAATTTACTTAACCTCTCAGTACTCCAGGAAAACTTTCTAAGACTATAAAATTGACTTGCATTAATAGAGGAAGTGCTCTCATTTGGGAGTTTTTTATATTAATGAATTTATGGGTCCAGCCCCTATCCCTAAGACTCTGGGCAAGTAAATCACTTCACCTCTCATGACTACATTACCTCATTTATAAAATGGGAATATAATACTCACACTACCCATCATATATATCTGTGGTGTGGAAAATGCTATATTAGCATAAAGTAACTATTAAAACTTCAGAAAGACTTAGATACAAATTGCAATTTTGATAGTAGCCATGTTACCATGAAAAAGTCATAACTTGTTGAGCTTCAAGTTTTACCCTCTCTGAAATGCTTCTAGTTTTACCCTTACCCTCTCTAAAATGGAGATAGTGTTAATACTTGTGTCATCTACCTCAAAAGGTTATTGAAAGTGTAGTTATACATACATGTTGGGGACCATTTCCACCACCACCAGGAGGATGGCTTGTGCCTGGTATTTGTGCTATGCTTCTAATTTTTCAAAATGCTTCTCACTTATGACATTGAGAAGCCAAACCTAAGAGTACAATAGCATTTAGCATCTGGCTTTAAATTCACATCAAAATCACTTTGCCTCTTGGCAGAGAGGTGAGGGGCGAGAGAGAGAGAATGCGACCAACATTTTCAGACACAAATAATATGCAGATTTATTTTGCTTGATGACACTTAGTTTTTACAAGGGAGGGCTGCTATTTTTGAGGGGATGGGAAACAGTTATGGGAGGCTGGGGAAGTGACAGCGATAGAAAAAAAGAAGAAAAAGAAAGACCATCAAAAAACTACACAGAAAACAGAAGGAAGTTTAGAAGAACATTAAGTAGTCAGTGTAGGAACTACTGAGTAAAATTATATATCCATATATGCATATCTATATGTGCATACATATGTAATATATACACATCTACATGTAAATAGATATCCATGTATATGTGTATATAATATGTGTATACATAGATATACACACATAAATATGCATGTGTTGATATGTATGTACACTTTTAAAAAGCTACATGTAATAGATTATATGTAGTAGTGTCATATACAATGTTCCTTTTCTGTTCTTTAAGGAAATGTTAGTATTTGTTGATATTTGTCAAGTTTGTAACGATGAAAAAAAGAAAATTTGAGAAAACATTTAATTTTCTGGTCTTACTGCATTTTGAAAAACAAGCAAGACAATTTCTTATTCAACTAGGTTAAAGTACTCCACATACTTCCTGTCTTACTGTTTGAGGTAGTCGAGTTTAAGCCATAATCCTGATAAGCTGAGCCCATTTGAAATGAAAGTGGCTTTTCTATCACTATGTTAGGATTGCTTATGAAATCCCAATACCATGCTCACAGACATACTAAACATTTTATTGCCTTTATTTTTCATCAAATATGCAAATGTTTTCAGCAGATTTCATTTTTGATTTAAAGCCATTTTTCATGAAAAACTAAATCATTTAGGGCCATATGGTCTCATGACAATGCACAGCGAAGAGAAACACTGGGAATTTAGTACAGAACTGCTTCTCCAAAATACTTCCTAGAGAGGAGAAAAAAAAAACGAAACATACAAACATCAACCCATAAAGCAAAAAATCCTCTAAGTGGTACATTGTTGTAGTTGGGCCTCTTAAATATAAGTAAATATGTTAAGGGAGTTGAAGTCTGTTGGGTTTTTTTGTTTGTTTGTTTTTAATTTAAAGAAAGCCAAAGTTATAGTCTAGGCCAGAATTAAGAAGGGTCAAAATAAAGTATTACCATATGTTACTTTCATGAAGGTGGCAAAAACACTTAAGGATGTTGAACGGCCCTGGAAGGCCTCACTTGTTCGTGATCTGTTGTCAGTACACATTGATACAGTCCACGTGTTTTCCCTCCTATGTGGGATGGCTACTACTCTTCAGGCAGAGTTCCAGAAATTGTCAGTTGAAGAAATAAATCCATTTACTATCCATTAAGTTCAGGTCTTCTCCAGGCTTGACTCTCCAATCAATCAAAACAAATAGAAACAACTTAAATGCAGTAAAGTCCGGTGGATGAGTCAACAAGTCAAGTCAACAAATACTTAGTAAGTGAGTATAATGTGTCAGGCACTGTGCTAAGCACTGAAGACACAAAAAAAGAATAAATAAATAAAAGGGCAAAAATAGTCCCTGTCTTCTAATGAAGAGATGTAACTATCAAAATAATATGTGTATATGTAATTATATAAAAATTAGATATACACAGGGTGAATAGGAAGTAATTTCAAAATGAAAAAACTCAAATTATAGGTATTGGGAAAGGCTTCTTACAGAGAGTGAGATTTTATCTGAGACTTGAAGGAAGCCCAGAAAACCAGGAGCCAGAGATGAGGAGTGAGAGAATTCAAGGCATGGAGAACAGCCAGTGTAAATGCATGGGGTTGGAATATAGAGATCAAAGTGGGTTGAGATCTAGCTAGAAGGAAATAGGCCTTACTCTCAAGGGGCTGTCTACCTAGGAAATACTAACATGGATAGACAGAAAGGATGAAAGGAACAAAACTCAAATACTGATAAGTATAAAGTAGAACTCATGAATGAAAAATTTCCCAATCTTACAAAAAAGAGATAAGTGTATAGTAATGGGTGAGAATGGAATCATGAAAGTTGTATGTTTAGCCAAAGTAAATATTACTCACTCTTCCTTCTTATTAGGTTGGATCTATGGAAGGGAAGAGAGTGAAAGATCACAGGAAACTGAGAGAACTGAATCCTAGAGTGGAGAAGAGTGTGTTGTTCAAGATTAAGTATCAGGGTCAGGATGCAAACCCAGTCCCTCTAATTCCAAATCCTGAGCTCTTTCCACTGTATCACATTGTTTTACTTCAGTGAAGGGAAGGAAGACTTTCCACATTTGTGTATGCCATTCTCCATGCTCTGGAAAGATGTCCTGATATCTTTCATGTTGAATATTATTTCTCCTACTTTTAAACCCAGTTTAGGTGCCACTTCCTCCATATGAACCCCCTACCCTCAAATCTTTCATGCTTCCCTCTTTAACTTCTCTGATACACTTTTTTGTGGGGGGAGAGTGAGGGTTGTTTTTGGTCTGTCCTTGTGATTTCATCAGCGTTCCCTGGTGAAAAATTTCCCTTTAACTATAAAGATGAGTAAGTGCTCTACAACTTGTAGTTTTAGAGAGTTGCTTGTGGCACTGAGAGCTTATGTGACCTGCCTTGGATCACACAGACAAAGTTTGTCAAAGATAAGGCTTAAACTCAAGCTATCTTGCTACTAGTGTATTCATATAATCATATTTTGTAATGGGAAGATTGGTCAATGAGGGCTCAGTATTAGATCATGTATGAGTGTACTTTCTCTGGTGTGTAATTTGGAGTTTGTACAATAGTTGCTTCTTATTTTGAGCCAATGTGTGTTGCTTATTGGGCCTACTTCTGGCTGTGAGTGAGTGAGGGGCTGGTGTTGTATGACAAAGAGTTTTCTATTGGTTTCGGAGTCAGAAAGGCTTATCTTTGAATTCATTATCCCCAGATTCTGAGTATTCCAGATTTTTGGGGGGAAGTTTTTTTGTACTTTGGTCCATGGCTTGCTATATCTTCTCAGTAAATATCCTCTTGTAATATTTGGCGTTGTGGAGCACACTAGGTGTCAGCTTGCGACAAACAGTATTAGAAACTCCTGGCCCTTCAGTGTTACCCCTAGAATTTTGAGGACAGGAGATACTAGCTGGCTTCTTGGGAACCAATTTGCTGGTAAAAGTAGTAGTAAGACAATGAGCCCAAAGTGCTACTACTATTTTATTACTCTGTAATTATAAATATATTATTATTCCTCCAACTTATTGTTAGCTTCTTGAGTATAGCAACACTGTATTTTTTTTCATCTTTGTATCCCCAGAACCTAGTATGGTATATTGCACATGGTAGTCATTTAATAAACATTTGTTGAAGTAAATCTGGCAAAAAAAAACCCCCACAAAACTTTTAAAGGAGAACAGAAGATAGAATTCTAATTAGGTAACTTTAGTGCTTAAGGGAGCAGGAGTTAGGGACCCACTTTCTATGTACTAGTTATAATGATAATTGTTACATTCTTCTTCTTTCCTCCTCCTCCTCCTCTTCCTCTTCTTCTTCCACTTCCCTTCAGACTTCTTCTCCTCTTCATACTCTTACTCTTTCTTTCTCTCTCTCTTTCCCTCTCTCCTCCCCTCTCCTTTCTTTCTCTGTTCCTTCCTTCCCTCTCTTCCTCTCCCCCATCTCATCTCTTTCTTTCTCTTTCTTTCCTTATATCTTTCTTTCTTTTCCTCCATCTCTCCCTTCTTCTCTCTGTTTTTGTTCTCTTCCTTCCTTCTTCTTCCTTCCCTCCTCTTCCTTTTTTTTCTTCTGTTTCCTTCCCTCTTTAGTAAACTTGGTGGCCCCCTGATCCCAGGAGCACATCATATTGATGCCAGACAGTGCAGAAGTCAATTCGGTTTTAGTCCTGCCACAACTCAAACCTCCCAATAGTACCCACTACTATGATGGCTTTTTCCTCTCTTCTTTCAAAGGTAACCTTTTCAAGACACAATCCCTAACTCACTCACAGCAGGACATATGATTTTATTCTCTGCATTCTTTTGCTTTTTCAGTTAAAAACATAAATCTCCCAATACATATACTTGAAAACAATATTTTATATAACTTTAACTGCTCACTTTATATGTACTCTCATCAACACAAGATCCCCTTGTATGTCATATATTTCAGTATTTATTTCCACAAGTCTTTTTTGGGGGGAGAAGGAGTGGTGGTACAGAATCTATGATCTATTTAATTGGTATAGAGAGCTCCCAATAAGGAACTTCCTTTATCAGTGGAGATAGGTACTTTCTCTGTAATTTATAAGCTTAGTGAGTTGTTTAGGTAACTAAAATGTTAAATGACTTGTCCAGGATCACACAGGTAGTTAAGTAACAGAGTTGAAGTTCAAGCATTGGGCCTTTGACTCTAGGCTATCCATTAACCATCCCTCACTTTCACTCACTGATCAATTTAATCCCTTAATGACATCATGAATTCTCATGTACAAGTCATTCTTTGTAATTTGCTAGAACTTACCTATGG
The DNA here is from genome assembly GCF_003287225.1 of Phascolarctos cinereus. NCBI lineage: Eukaryota > Metazoa > Chordata > Mammalia > Diprotodontia > Phascolarctidae > Phascolarctos > Phascolarctos cinereus. The sequence goes on along the minus strand of NW_027556180.1, from coordinate 116,530,550 downwards.
CCACCAAGCTTCTTTCCATTGTTCTTTGAGTCACCTGAAATTTACCTTCTTCTAAGACAAGGTGGACCTATCACATCAGAATATTGACATTAAAAAAGATGTGCTTTGCAGGTAACAAGCCCCTGGCAATCATTGAAAGGACAATATAATTTGTAATTGTGATCACCCTGATCTCTTCCCTCTATTTGATTCTAGGATCAGTTCATTGTCCAACTGTACCATTTACCTAAGAAGATATTCCTACTGTTGGATTAGTTTATTTCAAAGAGCATGGGAAATACGTGTTGCTCATACACTTTGCTTTTTCAGTGTGGATGATTAAATAAATCTCTTTTGAAAAACAGTGATTTTCACTGAGGAAACCTTGTCATGTTCCTTAACTTGGTTCAAGAAGTATAATTCCATCTCTGACCATTTCCTAGCTACTGTTAGCTCTTATCCCCTTCTATAGAAATGGCTTTGAGGACATAGTTAAGCAAATGATTTAAGCATTTGACATAGCTCTATTGAAAACTCTTAAGTTAATAGATTTAGGGCTGGAAGGTACTAATTCAATATCCTCATTTTATAGACCTGGAAACTGATGTCCAGAGATATTTTTAAGTGATTTGTCTAAGCTCGTACAGGTGGTAAATAATAGCCTACAATGTAACCCAGGTTCTCTGATTCTAAATCTCATTTTCTATAGTTTCGCTCATTTTTCTCTTGTAAGGAAAAAAGTTGATTCACATTAAATTTTAAAAGCAGAAAAGTATCAAGCATTAAGGAGTTTTTGTTAGTATGTACTGCAATGCCTTCATTTTACACCAGAGAAAACAGGCCTAGAGAAGTAACTTGCTACTCAGGGGAAGAATCTCCTGATTGGTCCATGATTTCGTAGACACTGAAATAATAGTTAGCATTTATAGATAGCTTTAAGTCTTCCAAAACACTTTACATATATTCTCTAATTTGATCTTTTCAACAATCTGAGGATGTAGGCATTATTATTATTATCTCCATTTTACAGTTGAATAAAATGAGGCTGAGGAAGTTAAGTGACTTGTCTAGAGTCAGAGAGACAGTACATATCTAAGTCAGGATTTGAACTCAGGTCTTTAGGTGGCAACCTGGACAGTGTGCTGGGCCTGGAGTCAGGAAGACTCATTTTCCTGAGTTCAAATCTGACCTCAGACATTTACAAGCTATGTGACCCTGGGCAAGTTACTTAACTGTTTGCCTCAGTTTCCTCATCTGTAAAATGGAGGAAGGAAATGGCAAACCGCTTCAGTATCTTTGCCAAGAAAAGTCCAAATGAGAATCAGACACAACTCAAACAATTGAACCACAACTTTCTAATTCCAAGTTCAGGATTTTATCTAATAAGCCACCTAGTTGTTTAAGGTATGGAACATTTACAGAACATGTTATATAAATTACCGTAAACAGAAAGGAAAAGAAGAGAAAGAAAGGGAAGAGAAATAAAAGAAAGAGAGGAAGAGAAAGAAAGAATGGAAAGAGGGAGAAAGGAAAAAAAAGGAAGGAAGAAAAGGAAGAAGGGAGGTAGGGAGAAAGGAAGACGTAAAGCTTCTGCATAGTCTAGTATCCTTCCACTGCTTTCATTCTTTGACCCAAAACTACATTTTGCTACATCGTTTTCGTATCCTCTCTCATTCCCACCTTTGCATTGATGCCACTGAGTATCATGACTTACTTTTCAAAAGGCCATATTAAGTTCTAGTACTTATCTACCATCACTGTGAAAGGCAGGCTCACAGGCCTGGGGATAGTTTTGGATTTTCATCTTTTTTTGCTAGGTCACCATGACCAAAATATTCATCATCCAGTGTGGCCAACTTTGCTGAAGTCTCTCTGTACTGAGCTAGGTTAATGATCTGAATACAGACACATCTCTCTGGCTGGGTTCATACTCAAAACCTTCCAAGCTTCACAGAACCTGCCAGTGCTTGTGCCCCTTTTGACACAGAACCCAGGGTCACCTCCATTTTATGTACTGGAGTGGGAATTTTGTGAAGGATAAGTTGATGAAGAGTGGTGAAATTGCAATATTTAGTTGTTTGTTGTGACTTTTTCAATAGGTAGGGCATCTACTGAATTTTATCATTTTTTACTTCCCCGAGAACATTTTTTTTCCTGAATGAGATTACTACAGTGTTTACAGAGAATTCAACTGAAAATTTCAATATAATTCACAAGCTCTTTTGCCCTAATGCAAGTTACAGTAAATTGTGCATTTTATAAACAGCTTTCCTTTAATTTTTCACATTTAAGGAGTATAAAGTCCTTAACATTTTCACAGTCAAAGTCTCAAGGCTACAGATATTAATTTAGCATGAGATTAATTTTGTAACAAGATACCACCAGAAACAAGGATTTGTTTAATGCTTCTCCAAAGCTTTTTTTTTTTTTTAAGATACTGCATATCTTAAAATGTTGAAGCCATTTTGACTGCTCACCTTTTTTTCTCATACCTGTGGCAAACACTGTCATCTCTGGAAGAAAGATTACTGAGAAAGATATAGCAAAAATGCACTGTTATTTTGTTAATGGGTGAGAAATAATTCAAATAGATGTGAGAACAGGACTGCATTGTTAAACTTTATACAGCAATAATAGAAAACATGTTTTTAGGTTCACTTCATATCTATGCAAAAGAATTTTCCTTTGAAACATCTCCTGATTAGACCTGAATTGTTTTTCTGTGTCACCACAAAGACAAAGCAAATGCTGATTAAAGCAATTAAAACTTTCCTTTGTTTGCAGAAAGAGATGTACCCAGATATGGCTTTTTTGTTGGTAGACATCTTAATAAGCACTAGCAGACTGAAATGAAATCTGTCATCAGTTATATTTTTCGCTTAGACGAACTGTCTACTTCACATACATATTAAGCAAGATTTGTTACCAAAGCTTCCTTATATGTTTTCTATTTGTTGTTGTAAAATGGTAAATGTAGAAATAACACTAGATCTATCAATTTGATAATATAATGCAATACATCTGGCAACTGAACAGGAAAAAAAATGTAATGACATATTTGGTGTAGTGAATGGTTTTTTATTATGGTTTTCTTGAAAATACAATTGTGCCATTTGCTGTATGCTGCCATCAAGGAATATAAAGCATTATTGGGCACGGGGAATTCAGCTTTTGTAGAATATAAATTGACTGTCATGTAAATATAAACATCAATTAAGTTCTGTCAGTTGTTAAATATTTATACACTGAAATGATTTAAACAGGAAAGCTTGCTGAGGGGAAACATCTATTTCTAGCTATATGTTGCTATAACCTCTTAAAGGTTTGTCTTCCACTAGGTTCCTCACTCATAATTTTACTTTAGATCATCTACTACATGAGAATGTCCTAAAATATCTGTTCATTTTTACTGATGTATGGGATAATTAATGCTAATAGGGGTTAGGCAAATAAATTTTTGTTTCCTTCAACTGCAAGATAAACTAGTGCTGCTAATGAAAAGTTCTTTTTTCATAGCTCGCAGAATTTGCCAACAGGGAAAACAAACAAACAAATGAAATAAAACTAACATCATAATGCAAATGTTAAGATGATACTAAATAAGATGACATGGAAAATCTAGTCTGTGTTTTACTTCTGTCTCTATAATCATAATTTTAATTATGCTGTCAGTGGTTTCCCAATGCTTTGCCTTCACAGCAAAAAAGGTAGGGAAGAGGCAATATTGATCTGATTTATTTGATCAGTGTAGATAACCAGTCTGGATTATTTGATTACCAAAAGAGATTTTGGGTTTTGCCTGATCTCACTTAGTAAAGCACCTGAATAGCCACCACTTTCTCTCTGAATTGTTCAAAGCCCAGGTTTAAACAGGTTTAAATTCATGTAGTGAGACATCGAGATGGGCAACTCCCCCAAATTCAGAATTCTCAATTTAAATATATTTCTTTTAAAACTGCAACTCTGTTCCTGGATATCCGCACTATGAAATACTCTCAAGCGTTAGGTATCTCTTGTTTTCAGCCCAGCTTACACCATGCCATGAGTAGTCTCTATGTTCCATTTTGATCTAAAAAATAAAAAATCCACGATTAATTAGACAGTGATATAAAGGTTTACAAATCAACACAGTGCCTTTAATATGTAAATAAACAAGTCATGAAGTTATTATTTCAAAAGTCAGAGTAAGATTCTTTGGGTTTGTTTGATTTTCAGAGCAATTGTTTCTAAACTGTTTCTGAAGATAGGTTGATATTTTTAATTGCCAACTCAGTTACACAAAGCACAGTGCTCTAGGCAAGGAATGGAAAATATGTGCATTAACTGCTTAGTAGTCTTGCCAGGTAAAGAATAAAGGTTTTGAGAGGCTCAGCAATATATGTTTTTCCAAACTTGGTCATCATTTGATAAAAGGGTCAGCACCTGGTACAGTTGAGCAAGAACCAAATGCAATATATCACTATGATCTTTGTTCTCACGAAGACAATAGGTGCATGGATGTAAGCACTGGTAGAATTAAACAAATGGAAACAACTAATTAGAGAAATGAAGGAAATACATATTTATATCCTTAGGTTTCTTTTTCTTTTTTTATTGCTATTGTACCACAGTGAGATTTTGTTTTAGATTATAGCTCTAGAATTAGATGACACCTCAGAAGCCACCCAGTCCAATGCATTAATTTAAAGATGAGGAAACTGGGGCCTAATGTCACACATATTATGTGCCAGAGGTGGGATTTGATATGCCCCTGACTCCAGGTCTATCACTTGTTACAAAGAAAAAATATATATATATATATATATATTTATATATAAATATATATATAAATATATATATATATTTTCCAGTCCAAAAACCAAAGCAAATTTCTCTTTTTTAATGTCTTTGCAATATTCCTTTATAACTCAGTTCCAGAAATGTAGGAATGAATGCTTCTGGCCACTCCCCTCCTCTTTAGACCCCTCCTCCAATCACTCCAAATTACTTGTCCACTCCTAGATCCCTCCCATAGTTTTTCTGTATATAAGGTCCATCTTGTCTCAATTAAGATGCTGGGATTCTTATAATCTAGCCACTGCTCAGTTTTTCACAATCTAGTCAATAGCCTACGGATGCTCAGATTCCTTAAAAGTCTAGCTAATATGTTGAATCTTCAGTAAGCCCCCCCCTTTTTTTTTTTTGGCTGGAAAAAGGCTTGGGTTGAATTCTTTTGGACATGGCCCATGTGTCACGATATGGGATTCCAGGACCCCTAACCTCTACACCTCATCATTAAATAGTTTTAATTTCATTTCTCTTCTCCCAATTTTCCTGAGGAAAAATCAAAGTATAATGTCAACAATATGCCTTTCTGTCTTTGAAAATAGAATTCGAATCTTCTTTTTCACAATTTTGCCTTTTCTGGGTCTCTTTTTCCTCAACTGTAGCATGAGGTGGTTGAAGTAAATGACCTCGAAGAGAGATTCCTTTTAGTTCTAAACTTATAATCAGGATCCTTATGAACATCTAGCCCAGGCCTGCACAACCTGCGGGCCTGTGTGCTGCTTACAGCCTGAGGGCATGCCAAAGGATTTTAGGCAGCCTGTAAAAAATGTAGAGGATGTTTTCCTATGTTTTTCTAGCAGCCCCTAAAATCTTTTGACCTGCTGCAAGTGGCCGGCTGGCTATAAGCACCAGCTTCCAGCAGGCCTGACAGTCCTTAAAATGAGTCATTAAATGAATCCTTAAAATGAGGATAATTCCTGCAATTTGCAATAGTTGCCACCAGTTGATGGTATTGTCTTGTCAGCACAAAGGCAGGGCCTAATTGTTTGCCCTTCATTCTTAAAGAGGACCGAGACTAAGAAGGTGATGTCATGAATTGCAAATGAACTGGATTTGAGAGAGGTTGGGCCAAGCAAAATCAATCTGGGAGGGATAGACCCTCAGGGCTTCTGCCCAAAACAGAAACAATTGCTATTTACATTCACTCTGAGCTATCAGAACCCAAACAATGACCAAGGTAGGCTTAGGCTAGGACCTATTGTTGGCCAATCTGAGAGAGTCAGAGTGAGTCCTTAAAAAAGAAATCTAGCTCATAAACCCTGAGATATTTTTTGAGGTTTCAGCTATCAAAATTTATATTCCTTTGGGCAGAGAACCTGCAGGTAAGGGTATGATTCCCTATGTGGAAAGAGAGAGAGAAGGGAGAGAGGGAGGGAGGGAGGGAGGAAGGAAGGAAGGGAGGGAGGGAGGAAGGGAGGAAGGAAGGAAGGAAGGAAGGAAGGAAGGAAGGAAGGAAGGAAGGAAGGAAGGAGGGAAAGAAGTACATATGAGGTAAGTAAGTAGTGTTTTAGGAACTGTCTATTGACTGCTTATAAGAATCTCTTGTTCTGGCTTTTTCCAACAAGTTCAGTTTGGGCCTGTCATGCACTAATGGAACCCCTGGAAACTTTGGCCATAGAAAACTTGAGCTGCTTTGGCTGTCACCTTGGAAGTACATCTGAATATCTATGGTGCTGTGTACCCCACAGGTGGCACTCAGCTTAAAACCACTCCCTTGGAGCTGCAGGCACCTGCTTCCTCCTTGACTGATATGGCTCTGGAAAAAGAAACCTCATGGAACCCACCCTCCTGCAGCAAACTCTCTGGGAGAGCTTCCTCTGAACTCTGTAACCTTTTACATTTCAGTGGACTCTCCTTTATTTCTTTGGGTGTTTTTAGCCAAAAAATAACACACTGCTCATGCTTCTAGACAAGGTACTCCTCTGTGGCTGTGTTGCTTTTCTGAAGGATCATAGCATACCCACTTGTGCACACAAAACACCAAAAACCTCGGTTCTCTCATCTCTGTTTCCCCAGATTCTTTCAAGACACAGCTCAAATCCCACTCTCTGCAGAACGCCTTCCTCTGTCCCCTCCCAGCTACTAGTAGCTTGAACTTTCAGATTAACTTCCATCTACTCTATATGTCTTTTATGTACCTAGATATCTATATGTTGTCTCCTACATTAGAATGGAGAAAGCAGGGACTGTGTTTTGTTTTGTTTTACCTTTCTTTGAATCCTTTATACTTAGTCTCTTCTGGCTCACAGTAAGTGATTAATAAATGCTTGTCAATTGTCTTGTTAATTGCCTGAAATGTGAAAGCAATTGAAACTCTCTGTTTCTGAGCCCAAATGCTACATGTTTGCTGATGGAATTGACTTTTAAGAGGAGCAAAATTATCTTTTAAAAACCATAATGCTTTAAGATACATATAATCAGTGGTATGCTAATAAGTGTTTAACAATAGGCTCTCAAAAAAAGTACACAAGATACACATTTAAATTTAGTAGCATTATTAACATTTTCTCCAATGCTTACTTAAGTCTAGACAATTTTAATTCAATACAACAAATAAGAAATGCATCCATGTCCAAATCACTGTGTGAGTACGAGGGATAATAACATTAAACATAGTTTCTACCTTCAAGGTTCTTACAGTCTGGTAGGGGAGACATGCTAGGTACTCAAATAAACAAAATATAAGTTAGAATATGTGTATACAAGAAGTCCAAACAAAATATGTGAAAAATTTGAAAGATCACAGTCAGCTAGAGGGATTAGGACAGACTTCATAGGCAGTACGTGGGCTAAACCTTAAAGGAAAAGAATATTAATAGGTGGACATGAGTGGGTTAAATCATTTCACATATAGCAGATTGAGCCAAGAGAAGGTAGAATGAGGTAACAGAATAATGACTAGTATAGGTTGGCTAGAATATAGACACTGAGAGCAGCATAGTGCCTTAGAGATCATCTAGCTTTACCCTCTTATATTAAAGATGAGGCTCTTGTAAATCAGATTTCTCCAAACACAGCTTGAATTAGATGGCCAACTGAGGTAAACACTTTTTTTTCCCTGTGAGGTCTTGAGTGGCAGTGATGTGAGATTACACAGATAGATAAATGGAGGTGAGATTTCCACTTGTTGGTCATATATCAGATAAAATTCATGGCTTGCATAGAGGTTGCACTAGGTCAGTGGTATTGATGAAGTTGGGATCTGGACCCCAGAAAGGAAAAACCCTGGACTTTTCCACAAGGCCAAATCTCTGGCTTTCACCTGAGACTATAGTCCCATCAACTGGCTTTTCACTGTGGCTACACCCAATCTTCCTTCCATTGTTTTATCTCCATATGGCCCCCAGCCATTTCCCACCCTTAATCCTAGCTAGGCTCCATTCTCCCTTGGTCACTTCATAGTCTGGTTCCAGGAGTTCTGCTCACTCCAGTTCACTGGCCACTCCCACCCAGACCCTCCTTAGACCCCCTCCTCCAGTCACTCCAAACTGCTTGGCCACTCCTAGATCCCTCCCACAGTCTTTCTGTATATAAGGTCCATCTTGTCTCCATTAAGGGGCTCAGATTCCTAAAATCTAGCCACTTCTAAGATTGTTATAATCTAGCCACTGCTTAAATTCTACTCATGTTCAGACTCCTTAAGAGTCTGCACAATATGGCTACGTTCTAATAAACTGTCTTTGGCTGAAAGAAGGCTTGGGTTGAATTCTTTTGGGAAGGACCCGCTTGTTGTGATTTTGGAGTTGCAGCACCCCTAAACCCCTAAACTGCTTCAGTATAAAACTCAACCAGAAATGAGGACTACTAAACTGTGCATAAGGATACTTCTGGGACTCATCTTGACTTAGAAATCCATATATGTGTTTTTGTATTTCTTTTTTTTAATTTAGTACATTTTATTTTTTTCCCTCAATTACATGATTAAAATAATTTTTAACATTTGGCATTTTTTAAATGCCGTTTTTGAGTTCCAAGTTCTATCCCTCTCTCCCTCCCTCCCCCCTCCCCTCCCTGGGATGGTAAGCAACCAGATATAGCTTATACATATGCAGTCACGTAAAACATTTCTATATTAGTCATTTTGTACACAAAGCCTTGAATAAAAGAAGAGAAATGAAAGAATGGAAGTGAAAAAAGAGTATTCTTCAGTCCGTATCCAATCAAGTAGTTCTTTGGAGGCAGATAATATGTTTCATCATTGTTGTCTTGGATTATTGTATTGCTGAAAACAGCTAAGTCATTCACAATTCTTCATCCTACAATACTGCTGTTACTGTGTACAACATTCTCTGGGTTCTGTTCATCTCACTTTACATCAGTTCATGTACGTTTTTCTTAAATCATCTTGCTTGTCATTTCTTATAGCACAATAATACTCCATCACAATCATGCGCCACAGCTTGTTCAGCCATTCCCTAATTGATGGGCATCCCCTCAAATTCCAATTCTTTGCCACTAGAAAAAAAGAGCTGCTATAAATATTTTTGTACATGTGGGTCCTTTTCCTTTTTTTATGATCTCTGTGGGACACAGACCTAGAAGTGGTGTTGCCAGATCAAAGCGTATGCACAGTTTTATAGCCCTTTGGGCATAGTTCCAAACTGTTCCCCAGAATGGTTGGGTCACTTTATGTATTTCTTTTTAATTAATATATCAACACAACAGATAGGAATTACATTTTAATTTGGTTCTGGCTGCACTGGAGAGTGTTATGGGATACATACAAACCTGCAGGCCATATATTTGATGCCTCAGGCTAGATGACCTCTGAGGACTCCCACTTCAAGACCCTATGGTACTAATGTTGCAGTGACATGAGTGGAATTAAAACCATTATGTATCAACAATTAAGTCCTCGTGCTGACTTCCTTGAACTACATGGAAACAAGAAGTTCATGGTTTATGTTGAAGTTACTATGTAATTATCTCCTACTAGATTTTTCTTCATTTTTTTTCATTTAACATATTACTTTCAATGATCACAAGCTGTTCCCTACTGTCCAGACTCATATTTTTAATACTCATATTATTCCAGAGTTGCTACATGCTTCTAATCTTAGAACACCATGATCTTAGAAGAATCAAAATGGCAGATGACCCAAAATGCAATGGAAGGATATATAGCGAATGCAAATAGGCAAGTGCATAATACTAATAATGACATGATGAGAAGTGCCATAAATGATAATATCCATGACATATATCACTGAAAAATTAGGTGGATCAGTGTGATAATGGTGAAGGATAACACATGGACAACCTGAGTTATCCAGAAAATACTAAAAGAGCCATAGGAAGATCTCCAGCACATTCAGTATCTTCATTATACAGTAATGTATGGAAGAACAGGGATAAATACTACACAGGATGAAAAGATAGAGAATTAGCTGTGATCTGCTCTGGGAGAGAGAGGACTCCCATAGTGAATTCACAAATCCATTGAATTTTAGAAATAACTTTTTTTTCTACAATACACTTTATTATTCTTACTCAGTGCACATATATTAAGTAACTAGAACACTGGATTCAAACCAGATAATATGAATACTCCTTCTACGTACTTATTAGGCATCTATTTCTTCACCTGTACATGACAGACAACAATCTCACTGCAACACAGTAAATCAGTGCCAAATTCCTAGGTGCAAGGTAAGGTATATGCCTTTTTTCATTAATATTATTTTCTATATATTTCCTTTTAAATTTATGTTTCCATAATTAAATGCTTAAACTTTAAACTAGAAAACTGAAAGAATAATGTCCAATTTTTGGTTAGTCTGTTATTAACTACTCTCCATAGGTGACATAAAAATAAAAGATATCAATAAAAATTTGTGTTTCAAAAACAATTTAAAAAAAGAAAAGGTCTTGGCCCCGGAAGAGCTTGTGTTTTAGGGCACCTAAGTGGTACAGCATTTTGTTCTAGAGTTGTGATTTAACCAACTTTTGGATAAGGAAAAAGGTCAGGGTAACTATATTTATTGTGTTTCCCCTTATGAAGTAGTGATATCAATATGTGAGTATCCTCCAACATGCAGAGTTGTGGATTCTACATGGTATTGGTAGTCCAGGTGTAATTGGAATAATGAGATATAGACACTGGGAAATAAAAATTGATACTAACAAGAAATGCATTGCAGGGGAAGAAAAAACAACACTTGTATTTAGTTCCTGTTTTTCTGTAAAGAAAGATGAAATACCTGTACTTCTAGGTCTGAGTCAAGCTTTCCTGGCTTAGGCCAGGAAATATGCAAGTTAGAGCAGGAATGAAAACAGCTTTTAAAGATATAGTCTCTCCTACTTACAGCTTTCTACCCATACCAGAAATAGGATAGGGAAATTGTAGATAGAGCCATTTTTGAGTTTCCAGGTGAGATGAAATGCATGTCCCTATCATATTTTAACATTATCTAAGGTCCTACTGAGTACAGGCAAGACTAGATACTATACAACAAAAAGGTGAAGGCACACATATGAATATACATATATACATATGCACATACATATACATATATGCACATATACATATATATACATATACATATATTATATATATATATATATACATACATACATATGTGAAGAGAGAGAGAGAGAGAGAAAGCATATACTGGAATCTGCCAATTTACAAACAAACATGTCTATTTTTGAAATGGTTCCTGATCTGTTGCCATTTATTTACAAAAATTGAGATTTAAGATTGGGGATATTAGCAATAAACTGTTTCAACAAGACAAGAAGAGAAGAAATTGTGTCTTATTTGTGCCTTTTTGATTGTAAGCTTCTAAAAGTTATTGTGTGTTTGTGTGTGTGTGTGTGTGTGACAGAGAGGAAGACAGAGGGAGAAAGAGAGAGAAAGAGGTGCTACAGTGACTGAATGATTGACTGCAATGTCTTTCTACCCAATGTTATATTAAAAGAAGATGAAAGGCCCCTTTCTGCTGCTGGGTTTTCTATTTGTTCAGATTTTTTTTTCCTGGCTAATCCACAAATCTTTTTTTTTAAATCTGTACAAGAATTCCCACTATTATTATCTTGCTATTTATTTTTCATTTTCTCATCCATTCCCTAGAGTGTGTGACCTGGCAGAGGGACTTGTTCAAACTAAAAATTTACCTACTTAAAACTATTGGTGACAATCATTCTATCTCTGATATCCAGATACCTATCTGGGTATTCCTAAACCCAGAGTAAACTTCTTGACAAAAGGATGAACATGAGGAGTGTTTGAGTATATCTAGATGTACACATGATGATTCAGAGTCAATAAATTTGTAACTAGTTGGAGTCTATATTCTCTCAGCTGTGTCACATGCCCTAAGGAATGGAAGAGAAAATGAAAAGCAAGTTGACAAGATTGCCACAGTGTGAATCCTAGAATTATACTGGGTTTTTTTTTTTTCCAGCTCTATGGATTGGCTAGAAAAGGAAATAACTTAGCTAGGTAGGAATTTTCTATCTTTCATGGTAATGTTGACTATAAAAATGCCATGGTTGATCAATTCATATATATATACACACAAATGGAAAAATAGCAGATTCACATAGGGATTCGGCCCATTCCTTATTAGTTCATTATTATCTTTTCTAGCTCATTTCTGTGTGGTGTGGTGTAGTAGAATAAGTGTTAGATTTGAAGCCTCTCATTTGCTACTTGTGAGACATTAGAGAAGTCATTAGTTTCTCTGAACCTCAGTTTCCTAAGTGGTCAAAGGATGTGAATAATCAGTTTTCAGGAGAAGAAATCAAATAGTCATATGAAAAAAATGCTATAATTAGAGAAATGCTAATTGAAACAACTCTGAGGTACCACCTCACACCCATCAGATTGGCTAACGTGAAAAGGAAAATGACAAATGCTGGAGGGGACTTCAGAAAGCAGGGACACCAATGAACTGCTGGTGGAATTGTGAACTAATCCAATCATTCTGGAGAACAATTTGGACTATGCCCAAAGGGCTATAAAACTGTGTATACCTTTGACCCAGCAATATCACTACTGGGACTGTATACCAAAAAGATTAAAAACAAACAAAAAAACCCAGACCTGTCTGTACAAAAATATTTATAGCAGCTCTTTTTGTGGTGGCAAAGAATTGGAAACTGGGGAGATGTCCATCAATTAGGGAATATCTGAATTGTGCAACATGATTGTGATGGAATATATAATAGGAAACAGCAAAGGGGACGGTTTCAGAAAAACTTGGGAAGACTGAGTTGATGCAAAATGAAGCAAGCAGAACTAGGAGTCCACTGTACACAGTAACAGCAATATTGTAATGATGATCAATTATGAAAGACTTAGCTACTCTGATCAATACAATGATCCATGACAGTTCCAAAAGACTCATGATGAAAAATACTATTTATCTCCAGAGATAGAACTAATGAACTCTGAGTGCAGATCAAAGTGTATTTTTTCACTGTATTTTTCTTGCTTTTTTGTGCAATACGGATAATATGGAAATATGTTTTGCATAGGTGTAATGGGTATTGCATTTCTTGCTTTCTCAGTGGATAGGAAAGGAGTAGAGGTAGGGAGAAAATTTGGAGCTTAAAATAAAAATTAAGGAAAAAAGAGCCCCAATAATAATAAATTTATACAATCAATCTCTCAGGGTAGTTATGTGGAAAGTACTGTGTAAACTCTAAATTACTGTAACAAGGAAAGCTGTTATAATGAGGCAGCTTGGCATAGTAGTTAAAGAGATGAATTTGGACCTGGGTTCAAATTCTGCCTTAGGCATTTCCTAGCTGTGTGCCCCTAGGCAAATCACCTAACTTCACTTGTCCCTAATTTCCTCATCTGTAAAATGGAGATAATCACAATCTACTTCACAAGATTGTTGTGAGTCTCTGATGAAATAACATATAAGTGCTTATATAATTGTTACCTATTATAATTATATCATTAACATTAGTATCACAGAATTACAGAACTGGAAGGTGCTTTAGAGACTATCTGGTCTACCTACTCCCTCTTTTTTCATGAGATAATGAAGTAATGTATATTAAATGCTTTGCAAGACATAAAGGACTACATAAAAGTAAGCTATTAGTATTACAGATAAGGAAACTGGTACCTCTAGAGGTTAAGTGACTTTCCGAAGATCACCCATCAAGTTAATTTGAACTATAACTGGGACTAGACATAAGCTTTCCTGACTGAATCCCTTAGACCATACAGCCTCAGTGGCAAAAAATATTTCAAGTAACATTGGAAGTTTTGCCAAGTATAATTCACATAAGTGAGAATGTGTCTGTATTACACTGAAGGATAGAAAAGATGTATTCTGGCTGGGTGATTACAGTCACCATACCAAATAGGTGACCAATATAAGGCCCATCCCAGATATTGTTATTCTTGTGATTTCAATTGTAATTCAGCTTCTGGCAGATATGACACCAGACTTCTATTGTTTGTCTTGAAGTTGAACTATTATAACTGGTTTCCTTTCCATTCAGGGGAAATAATTCTTCCAGAGCAACCAGTTTTGGCTAGGCTCCCATCTCCCTTTCCTTGTTTCTTCCCTGGAGAAACAGGTCTAGGCCTGGTAAAAGTTCATTTTCAAATGAAACCAGTGGGTCAGGTTACTATTGGGTAAGCCTTGACTCAGTCCCTTCATGAAGAAAAAAAAAATTAAGGTCTTACCAACATACTAGTTTAGTCACATTCTTAAAGAAAATCAAATATTACATAATATTTGAAATGTGTCAGGATAGCCTCTCCATTCTTTCTCATAATTTTTAGTTTGGTTTTTAAATGAATCATGCTTCCTCTAACCCACCTCTTTTCCCCATCAAGACTGTCCTTAGACTTAAATTGCTTTTTTCTTGTTATCTGTGAACAAAGAAAGCCTGTGAATTTACTCTTGTGGCTACCCTGTAAGAAGCTGTTTGAGAAAAGTCCCTCACTTACTGAACACCTCCTCCTTTCCCCTAAAATCTACAAAAGGTAGAGTATGGTTTTCACCCTGAGAAGCTAGAGATGGAAGAAAATACTCTTGGAAAGAATTATGATGTAATACGAAGAGTGCTACATGAACTAATCTCAATGAGCCTCAGTTTCCTCATCTGTAAAATGAGGGTGCTAGATTAAATGATTTATGTGATCTTTCTTATTTCCAAACCAATGATTCTAAGATTTTATATGGTGGAGTGACAGATTTCCTTTCACAATGTGATAGCATCCTAACATATGACTTATGAATTGGCCTTCATATTTGAAGTAACATTCAAATACAACAATGTCAGTGCTTCCAAACCCTTTAGTAAAGGTATAACAAATCAACAGCTTCTAAATCCACAGCTGAGAAAGGAAGTTCAAATTTGTTGAACCCTAGTTATTAAAGGCTTGAACGACTTCTCATATAGAAGCAAGCTATGCATGCTGTTGCTGCCACGCACCAGTTGAGTAAGGTTGAATGCTATTCCCTGAAAGTCTAATTGACAATTTTTGTTGCCCTTCTATGACTGTTTAAGAAGAGTTGTGAGGTCAATGGCAATGATACTTCTCATAGTCATAAATGCCATTAAGTAGGTCTTTTCTACCCATCTTTTAAGAAGACCCTAGTGATGAAATTCTTAAAATAAAATGTTTTGCAGGAGAAAAAAGATTTTGACAACATTGCTGACCCACATTTCAGAAGGAAAATGAGAAATATAGGGGTCAGGTACCAGCTAGTGGAAACACAATGAGCACTTAGGCTATAAATGAAGTAGTGAAATCATCCACTGGAACAAGCAATTTTCATAACAGTAAAATGATTTTTTATCATATCCTGTGACCTCTTTGAGTTCCAAAACCAAAAGTCTTCAGGGCATATTAAGTTGGGAAGAAGAATAACTAAAGCTTTAACAGTGTATGAGGATAAGAAATGTATAAATATCTACTCTCAAATTAGCCCCCTCCCAAAAAGCCATAAACAACACTTATAGAAATTTTATATTTTTAAGTTTAAAAAAATTGATACACTTTTTAAAAAATCAAGAAGAAATATTTGGTTCAATATTATTTCTAATAAAATACTTATATTTTTTTAAATTGTTAAACTATCTGGTAAGTAGGATGCAGTACTGTTTTTCATAAATACCAGATGAAAACATATATTTTAAAGAAATATTCCTTTTCCTAATATTTAGTGAAATTCTGTTGATTTTTTAAAAGTATAAAAAAATAGAAATCCTCTTCATTGCCATGACCACATTTAAAAGGCACTTCCTTTAAAATCCAGAGAAAATGGAGACTACTTTTTTGTATAAATGAAAACCTTTTTCCCTTAAACTTTTTTAGATGTTCTCCACATGTGGATACAGTACAAAGACTTTCTCTGAATATTTTAAAAGCCTTTATATAATGCCTTATTTTGTCATATAAATGTTTAAATTCCGTAGCATATACACCTGTAGATCAAATTTTTAAAATCCTCTTTAAAACTATATACATTTAATGGAGGCTGTTTTAAATAGAATGCTGAATATTTTAGATTGAATAGTATTTGTCAGCTCCTCTTCTCTGTAACTACTATTTGGCATATTGGGGGGGAGAAAAATGATGGAACATTTTTTAAAGAAGAGAACCAAATTTTCTAAATGATTGTGGGTACTGCACCTTTCCATTTTATTTCTGGTGATCTCCTTGAGCTGTTAGTAGAAATTTCACATATGATGCTGTAACTTGGGTGGATGTGTTCTTTTCAAGACTAATACAGAGATGCTGGATTCTTTATTCCACTATTTAGACTGCTGTGATATTTTCTAGGATTATCCTTGTACAGGTCTTATTTAGTACTTTTAAAATGGTGGCCCAAATCCCTTAAATGATAATAAACCTGAGAGTCATAAAAGAAGAGTTCAATAAGTTATACTTTTTTCCCCAATCAATTCCATCTTGACAATATTTCCCCAAGTACAAGTCTGTGAGTACCAAAAGAAAATAAATTTGATATGCCATCTTAATTTTTTAGAGGTAATTTGTGGTTATATTTTTATTCTCTCTGAGAACATGCAAACAACATGATTAACAGTATTCTAATAATTAGTTTGTTTTGAATTTCATCTTTGCAACCTTATAGGACTCCAACTAACTTCAGAATTTATAACAAGGACATGTATTTGCTAAAACAAAAAAATATATATAGTCTATACACATCATTTTATTGTTTAAATGGTCCTCATTCATGTTTCATTTCAATAATATTTCCCCAGCTTGTAAAGCTTATGTTACATTGAGCTCCTCTTTAAATTCACAATGCATAAAACTGCCAGGTGGCCTAATAACAGAGTGCATTAGCAGATTGAACTATAAATCAGATGGTTGTGTTCACATACTGTAAAAATACCACCAATTTCTTTTAGATCAGAGTTTGTACACTGATTCCACAGAGTTATCACAATTGTATTTTTTAAAGGAAATGAAAAAGGAACAACTTACAAACATGATCATGTTTATTTTTTTAAATAACCATTACTTTATCTATTGAAATGCATGCTCAAATGAAATTATTTCCAATAACATTGGTTTTTAGTGTTATAGTAGCACTACAAAGATACCACAACATACTGTTATTACCCTTATAATGGAAATAGCAGATATTTTTGAAGTTATCAACTTACTTAGAAGGCAACTAAACATAAAAAAAAGATTTCAAATTTTTCCAAATGGAGGTATAATTTGTCCCTAAATCATTAATTATACTGTAAATATCACTAGAATTCTAAACCTATAAGGTCGTCTAGTCCAGGGGTTCTTAACCTTTTTATGTCTTAGATCCATTTATCAGTCTGGTAACTCCTTTCTCAGAATGATATTTTAAATAATTGAAAAAAAATCTAAATTTTAATTGGAGGATAGTAAAAACAAAGATGTAATTTTTTCTTATCCAATTTCATTGATCCCCCTGAAATTTATCTGCATATAATTTAGCAGTTAAGAATTCTTGATCTGGTCCAGTTGTCTCTGTACAAATAAGGAAATTGAAGTTCAAGTTATTGATTTGCCCAAGATCACACATCAAGTTAGTGATGGAGACAGGTCCTTTGACTCAGAATCTCTTGTTCTTTCCACTCAGATGTTATCATCAATGCATAAAAAGTAACCATATTGACTGAAGATACATTATAAATTGTTAACAAAATTAGCTTCATTGTATGAAAATTAATACATTGATGACATGATCTCTTAGCCTCTATGATTGTATTAATAAGAATTTTAAGAGGCTAATATTCAATGACTGACTATGCCTAGGAAAGGGCAAGACTAATTCAGACATTACAGCGTCTTCTATGTTTGTGAAGGCATCCTAGTAGATAAAGAAAACAAGAGCAAAACAAGAATAAACTTGCCCAAGTTATCAGAAGCAGCATAAATCCAAAGGGCAGAAGGTAGAAAAATTACTAGTAGATAGAAATAAAGCAAAAAGACCTAGAAATAATTGTAGAACATAACCAGAGAACCAGAAGAACCCAGGAATGATAACAGAATACTGGTTGAAATGAACTATCATTGTAGATATATTCTCTAAAAATATCTAACATGAAACTGTTGGTTACCGGGAGGTTTGAAAATCAGATCTGACTCCAACTGCTCCTTCCTATGTGGGCAGTTTTAGTATATTTGGGTCTGAAGATGATGGTAGCAGAATTGAGAGGAGGAGCTATATTTGTTACTGGGCATGTTTCCTACAGGAAGCAAAGATGAGTCCTTCTGTACAGCAGTTTCCTCTTCTCTCTTTTCCTCTGCTTTTCCCCTATCCAAAGGAAGACTTATCTTCTGAGCAGGGGTGTGGTAGATATATTCTTACAATGCATAGCATATAGAAAGTAAGTCTTTAATGTTAGTACTTTTCAGCTATATGGCCATGGAAAACTCTTTAAGTCTCAGCTTCCTCTTCTGTAAAAAGGGAATAATATGGGATTTTCTGGTAATGAAAGTAATGTATAAACCTGACAATGCTATATAAGTGTGCTTTTATTAATGTGTTTTTTCCCTTGTCTATTTTCTACCTACTGACAAATGCTGTTTGTCCTTCATTTTCAAAGAGAACAATGATGTCATGGGGTGATGTCTTGACTTGCACACAAATTGGATTTAAGTGAGGCAGAGTTGCAAGAAGTCAGCAGCCTCACTCTCTCTTCAAGAGTCATTGAAGTCCAGTGACAAGACCAAAGTGAAGACAACTGGCAATGGGCCAGAATGCAGTGGATGACCTTGGCATCTTTGATCTCTGACCAAGCTCTAAGTCTTCCACAGTGCCTGCTTCAGTTGCCTTCCTGGTCATTGGGACAAATTGTTCTCATCTGCCGATTGTACTGGGGGAAGTCTTCACATGCTTGACAAATACTGAATCTGCTAATATTCAATCAAACATTATCTTCCACATAGTGCGGAAGGAAATCACAAATCTATAAACATTAATCTCATTATAAATTCTAGTTACTAATATCATCTTGACCTGAACTACTGCAAAGAAATTCTTCAGTTCATCTCTGATTAACTCTTTCTCACACTCTTTGAAGTGACTGTCCTTACGCCTCCTCAAGATCCCAATTCCACACCTATACTGATTTCTTTCAGCAGATAATCTGACTGAGTCATCCATTTTGCATTTCTTTATTCCCAACCCCTTTCATACTTTAAAATCTTTTTTTTTTTGTTTTCTACTATCTTCTCATCTCTATCTCTGGTCTCTGAAGATGAAGGTACCCTCCTCCTTATCAACACTAATCTCTCCATTTATATCCCCAATTCAATCCTCTTTTCTCTCTTCTTAAATACTTTATTCATTTTTATTATTCCTTCTCTTATCTCCAATATCACTTTCTGGTTCTGCCAATGTCTTTCTTTTCCCAACTGTCTGGTTGCCTCTCTGTCTCTCTCTCCTCCTCCCTTAGCTCCTTCCTCTCCCTACAAACATCTTAGTGATCTCCTACCCCAAAACAAACAAAACCCCTTTTTTGGACACTATTACCTTCTCAAACTGTTATCCTATTGCTAAACTTCTAGAAAGAGTAATCTATGCTTACTGAATCCAATTTCTTGCCGTCCACTCACTCCTCAATCATTCCTCACCCTTCCCTAATCCTCTATGCAAATTGTATTCTATGTCTGTAATGACCTCTTAATTTCCAAAGTTATTTTCTGAGTCCTCATTCTCCTTTACCATTTGGAACAATTTATTACCTTTTTAAGAATATTCTTCGCTTCATTCTTGTTTATGACGTTATTTGTTCTCTTTCTACTAATATAACTACTACTTTTCAGTCTCCTTCACTGTTTATTCTTCATCCTCTGAGTCCCCAAATACGGCTATTCCCCAAAGCTCTGTTCTCAAGTCTTCTTTTTTCTTATCTCTTCTCTTCTTTTTAGCAATTCTACCCATTCTAGTGATTTCTATTATGATTTTTATGCAAATTACTTCAAAATATGTATATTTAGCCTCCACCTCTCCCCTGAGCTTCAGTTTCACATTTCCAACTCTGTGCTAGTCATCTCTACTTCAATATCCTGCCAACAGGATATGCCAATATATCCAAAAACAACTCATCAATTTCCACCAAACCTACTTCTCTTCCCAAACATCCATATTCTTTTTGATGATAGCAATATCTTCCCATAATTAAAACATCAGAATTAGCTTCAATTTGTCCCTCTGCCTCCCACATCCAACCAATTGCCACATCTATGTTTTTATGTCCAAAGCAGTTCTTTCATTTGCATTTTCATAATTGATGATTCATTTTTCTTCTCCCTATCTTTTTCTTTCCCATAGCCTATTCCTGCCCACTATTCTTTGCAGTCCACTAGAGTCTTATTATCAATCCTTCCTTCATTTTCTTCATGACTAGCACAAGGCCAGGTGTATGGAAGACACATTTGTAAATGATTTTTGATTGATTAATTGATTAGTTAATTCCCTTTTGTGGTGGTGAGTGGGGTCCTTAATTGACTTTCTCCTATTTAAGTATTTTACATATGATGTTCATTTTTTTTTATTAATATTACTGTAACTTCCCAATGATTCCCCTCCCAAGGACCCCTAAGAGAACTCTCCTTTGCAATAAAACTGGGGAAAAAAGTCAATACATTGAACATGTATGACAACATACACTTCATTCTAAACCCACCCCAACTGTTTCTTGTCTCTGATGAGATAGGTAACATGTTTCAGTATCAGTCCCCTGAACTCATGACTGATCTTAGTTCAGAAGTATTTCTCTGAATCCTTCCAATCTGTTTCACACTGTGGGATAACATGTTACAGAAGTTATATGGACTTGCATTTATATACCACAATTCATTTAGCCATTCTACAATCAATGGGTATCCACTTTCCTTTAAGTTCTCTATTATAAAAAATGCTGCTATAAATATTTTTGTACATATAGGGCCTTTTGTTCTACCTTTGACCTTCTCAGAATACATTCCTATTAGTGGTATCATCTTTTTTTTCTCTTATTACTAGCAACTCCCATTTCTGCCCTCTTCTCCCTTCTTCCCAACATTGCAATGTTGGCTCAGAAACAAAACCAGAGGAACAGCTTGGAAGGCAGCCATGTTCACCACCACATCTCACTGGGCCCATGGCAAAGTCCAACAGATTTCTAAGTAGTAATATGATAAGGCATATAAAAGCCAGGAAATAACCCTTTAGTTGCATATATTGAAAGAGACTGGAAGATATAATTTCCTTTGTGTTTAATATAATCAGAAAAGACAGTTATCTGTACTGAATAGGCTTTAGATCTTGGGGCTCATGAAGTCCAACCCCTTCATTTTACTGATATGGAAACTGAGACCCTGAGAGAAGGGAAGTGACTTATACAAGTTTGTACAAGCAGTAAGTAGTAGAATCAGGGTCTTTTGATTCCAAATCTAGTTCTGTTACTACTTTACCATGGTAAATAATTAAAAGGAGGGAAATTCTGTGAAATCCCTAACATATGAACTTTGTGTTACATAAACTTTGCATCTCTTCCAGTACCTAGCACAATGTTATACACTGTAGATTCTTAATTAATGCATGTAAAATTGAAAGCATTTGAAAGGTCAAACTCTTATAACTCATTCCTTCCCTGCAATATATTGTTAACTTGGTAACAGAAGCCATGGATCTGAGGATCCTACATGGTACCTTGCCCAGGGTCTTAACACTTTCAGTGCTTAATAGAGATATATTGCCCACATAAAGCATCTATAGAGTAGAAAAAGTACTGGGCCCAGGAATTAATCCTAGCTCTTTTGCTTATCAGTAGCATGACTTTCGACAAGTCACTTACCAGCTCTATGCATTAATTTCCTCATTTACTGAATTAAGAAGTTGAATTACATCCTTCCTGAGGTCCTTTCGGATTCTAAATTCTCTAAGTAGTCAATGATTTTCACATTTGAATGTGAAAATTTCATCCTATGTCCTCCCTCTTTTTCCTAAAGCCATCTACATACCATAACTAGTAGCAATAGGCAGGACAAATTTTATAGTGAAATTTTGGAATTCAAACTCATCCACAAAGGGAAGAGAATTACAAATTAGCTCAGATGAAGTATTTATATGAGGTTTATTTGTTCATTGTGCTATTAGTGATCCACCTTAACAAAAAGGGTGGGCGTTATTTGTATGTTTTGGGGTTTGGTTGGTTGCTTCAGAGTCAGGTTTATAGGTTAGCCTGCATATATTTCCATTGAGTGTGGTTCCCTCTGCTGGTATAGAATAGATTGGGGCTGGGGTAGGAGTGGAGGTGGGGGATTATAGGGTAGATCAGTTAAAGAAGAGGAGGGCTGATAAAGATGCATTCTAGATTAGGACCCTCCAACCTGAGTAGAAACTAGGGAAGGAAGGAAAGGACCCAAGATGAGGAACAATGTGGCTACTGTTTGAGGCCTTCTATCTTCTGATGTATCACAGAATAATTAGAATTCCCTGCCAGCAAACAAAACAATTGCAGTGGGCCAAACCACTACCTTTGCTGCTTCCAAACAAAGAAGTTTTCAGAAGCTAAAAGATATTTGTCCACCCACCATTGGCAGGAGAGTTAGAAGAAGGGAAAAGTTAGAACTTGTAAAAGGAATCAATCTATTTACAATGTCAGTACCCTAAGTATTCTTATGCCTGCAAGGTTCACATAGGTTAATTCCTGCTATTCAGAGAACTGCCCTGATTTGCACTGACTTCTAGTGACCTACCTGTGGGTGAACACCTGGAGATACTTACCTGCAAGTACAGATATGATTTAAGGCAACAGTAAAGGGACTATTAATCCTGATGTACTTTCCTGCTCAGAGTGGGCTCTGGATTGAATTAGAGAATGGAGGCCTATTGCATTGTTAGCTCTAATATTTTCTTCTTTCTGTAGTCAAAAACCTCATTTCTAGTTTTCTAGAATTGTGGTGGAAATGTTTGTTTTGTTGTGTCTTCTGGAATGCTGTTGTCACATGTTTAACCTCCCTTGTTCATTAAAAACATAAATCAATGCTAAGAATATAAAGAATGCCAGAATACCTTAAAGGCTTTAGGAAATCAATTGGATATCAGTAAAGGAGACTGTAAAGAAAAGCATAGAAGAAATTTACCATCCATGAAATAAAGTTTGAGGGTTTAGAAAAATAGCTTGTGCATCCAAAATTTGAGGTTCTATCCTTGAAATATTAATGACATTCTTTAAAAAAAATAAATACATTGAGGAATTTAAAAAAAATTATTAAGTACTTACTAAACAAAACACTGTGCTAACTGCTGGGATACCAGTAGGGGGAAAACAAAACAAAATAGACAATTCCTCTCAAGGAACTCATATTCTAATATGAGAGATAGCATATATCAGAAGTTTCGACAGCAAATCAGCTGGAAAGGCCAAATGGACCTTAGGGTTTGATGACAAAGCAAACGGTAATGTTTTTTCTTTAATGTCATTCCCAATTGATAAAATCATATCTGTTACTGATGTTGAACAATTTGACAATGCCAAGGACTTTGGTGGTAAATATATTCTTATCATCCTGTTAATGATACAACTCTGAATCTGGTCTTTGTTTTACTTTAGAGTCTGTATCAGGCATATGCATGTATACCTGTATTTACATGGCATAAGCTCTATCCTTAGATTTTTCATAGTCAACTTTTTTTACTGCCATAAAAAAAAAACTTCTGAATTGCATTTATCCTATTAATTCTATATCAAGTATAGGTTTTCCAGAAAATTATTTTCACTAAGTCTTTGAACAACCTATGGGATTGTTTGGATGTGGTAGTACACACCTGACATTCTCGCTACTGGGGAGGTTGAGTCTGGTAGACCACTTGAGTTCTGGAGTTCTGAGCTGCCTATGACTAAAGTTGATCTGGTGTCTAAATTAAGTCTAGCACCAAAATGGTGAGTCCTGCTGTAGTAGTAGGGGGCCAACAGGCTGCTTAAAGAGGGACAACTTAGCCCACATTGGAAAAGGAGCAAATCAAAGTTTCTGTGTTAATTAGCAGTAGGTTGTCCTGAGAGTGGCTACTTCACTTCCAGGCAGGTTAAGATAAGGAGATCTGATTCTTGGTATCAGAACAGGCTTTCTAAAGAAGGTGGAATTGGAGCTGAATGTAAAAAGAATGAGAAATGTTTTCACTAGTGGAAGGAGAATATTCTAGAGCTGAATTATCATGAGCCAAGACTCAGAGGTGGAAAAGCTCAACACATGTGATAGTGACAGTGTGGGTCTCATATTCTAATTGAACTATGTTGAGAGGAGTTGTATAAAACAAAACTAGAAAAGTTGGCCAGCTAGATTGTGAAGAACCTTGAATAACAGGCTAATGAGTTTGAACTTTGCCCATAGATTATTAGATTATTAGAGATGGAAAGAGTCTAAAAGGTTCTAGTCCAATGAGGCAGAACTGAGTCCAAGAGACATTAGATGATTTGCCCAAAGTCATACACGTGACTCAGTAACTACACCAGGTTTCAAAACCAGATCCTCCAACTCCCAATCCATTATTCTTCTTCATGGACTTGGGTTTATCTCACAGACCCGAGTTTATCAGAAAACATAAATATACACATACACACACTTCAGCAAAACCTAAAAATTGTTTCATGGCTTCTTTTGTTGGGGGTTCTGTGTGTACTGGTATATGAGAGAGGATTTGAGGGAAGAGACAAAGAGGAAAGCATTTTTCACTGTGAAACTGTAATCTTTACATCTCCATAAATTCTTTTCTTTCTTTTTTTTTGGCAAACTTATGGCTAAATGAGATGCTGTAATTGCCAAGTCATTATTATCACTGGAAAAAGGGACAAGTGTTGCCTTGTTTTTCAGGCTTACCTATTAGCCAGAAGGCCTGAACTGGAACCAGTGAAACTTTCAGAGCAGGCAAGGTCAATAAATAAGGAACTTCAATAATTATGTGGCTGAACATTATGTGTTTATAGGTATGGCACACTGATTTGTTTTATTTATTGTTTTAATCACTATTTGCTTTTGCAACGGGCTGAGAAAAAAATTGTTTGAATTGGGGCTTCCCAGACAAAGGTCAAGTTTCAGAGTCAAAATTTTGCCTGAGCAGTTTATATCATTTCATTAAAAACAGCAATAGAAACAACTTTTATTCTACTGCCGTGGTCGGGGGTGGGGATGGGGGAAGGAAAGTAGTAGAGAGACAGAACTTTACAAATGTAAAAGCAGAAAGAGAACAATCTATTTAATCAAGCAGAATAGGAAAAACGCATCTGACTTTGTACTGACTCAAGTGATTTCATGTTTTAATTTGGAAGACACGAGCTGCACAAATAGCTATGTTTCACAGCGTGACCTACTGAACTATACTGCCGTTTCTTTTGCTACTTGACCACCAAATACAGTCGGGCTTTCTTGCCTGCAGTGCGGGCATTTATTCGGCTTCACTGAATTTCTTATTATGTCCAGCTCTTTTGTCAATAGTGTATTTGGAGAGCATATTTTCAAAATTTTGCACAATAACCTTCCTCTGGCTGATGTCTTGACAGAAATTGGGATATTGGTGTCAAATTGTTACTATTGATCCATATTTGTTTCTTTTTTGAACCAACCCTCACAAACATCAGCATCGGGCAACTATTATTAACTGTATCTTCTCCATAGAAATGACTTAGCACAGAGGGACAGTCAGATACCAGAAATGATCACTAGCACCCAAGACCTTGTAACCAATTGGAGGTTTTCTTAAAATCATGCAAGTTACCAGGAGAAGATTTCAAACTTTCAATTGGCACAAAGATCAGCTATCGCAGCTTCTGCCTGTTTTTGTAACCTTCATTGGCTCCTGTTTTTTGACCTCCGTGAACAGCTGTTAAAGGAATTACTCTTTCATGCTTGGCAGTTTTGTTTTGTGACTATCTTAAAATCCCCCGTAAACAGAGATAGAGTGATCTGCATGAGCCCATTTCGGGAGGGTGAAGTCTGACTTTTTATTGCAGGCATAGTCTTTTATTGTATTGTCCTAGCTTCTGTTATCATCCACCTTTCTGAAAGGCTGTAAATGGAAAGCTATGCTTCTGCCTCTCATAAAATTATAGCTTGCTATACTTTCCAAAAATATGCAGGTGTCTCCTTGCATAGTTTCCCATGAAAAAAAGTTCATTTCAACTGATGGATTAAACCACATAGTTTTCATTCCCAAATGAGAGCAATAAGATGCACTGAGAAAGTTTAGGGCCACAACATCATTTTTTTAAAAAATGTTTTTATTAATATCTTCTATTTCTTACATCATCATAGTTATCCCAAATACCTCTTCCTCTACCCATGCCAATAAGCCAGCCCATAAAACAAATATTATTTTTGAAAGGGATTAAAAGAAATTATCACAATCTGATCAACGTATGGAAAAAGGCTGAAAACATATACAATGTATAATACCTGTGGCTCTCCCCTTTCCATAAAGGGATTGATTGAGGGTGTCTTCTCATATCTCTTCAATTGACTCTTTTTTCTTGTTCAATCACTTCAGTTATGTCTGACACAAAGACCCCATTTGGGTTTTTCTTGGCAAAGATACTAAAGTGGTTTTCTATGTCCTTCTCCCCCTCATTTTACAGATGAGGAAACTGAGACAAACAGACTTAAGTGATTTATTTGCCCAGAGTCACAAAGCTAGTAAGCATCTGAGGCCAGATTCGCACTGACTTCAGGGCTAACACTCTATCCACTGCACCACCTAAGTGCCCCATTTGCTCTTTATAATTTTGTTACATTTACTTTTCATTTTTGGTGTGTTCTTTCCATTTACATTGTTATAATCATTATGTATGTTGCTTGCCTAGTTCTCCTTACTTCAGTCCTCATCAGTTCATACACATACACACACACACACACACACACACACACACACACACACACACACAAAATCTTAAATACCAACCTTCATTAGATAAATTTGATAAAAAAGGCTTTTTTTTTCTATTTGACCACTTCCCTTCTTATCCTAGGTACATTAATTTTGTCTGTGTGGAAGCTTTTCCATTTTAAGTACCCAAAGTTATCTATTTTGTCTTTTATAACTATCTCTATTTCTTGTTTGATTAAGAATACATCTTCTACCCAAAGCTATGAAAGGTATATGACCTGTTTCTCTTCTAATATTTTTTATAATGTGATCTTTAATAATATGGCCATATATACATTTAGAATATAGTTTAAGTTTAAGGTGTTTTTTTAAGCCTAATTTCTGCCTGGCTATTTCTAGTTTTCCCAGCCGTTTTTATCAAATAAATTTTTTTTAAATTTTCAGCTGGGTAATTTATATTTTCTACTTTAACAAATACTTGATTACTGAATTCTATTATTTCCAAATCTTCCTTGTGCTATTTGTTCCAATGATCTCTCTCTCTATATATTTTTTAACCGATACCGATTTGTTTTGAGAACTGCTGTGTGATAATATAGATTGTTTGCATAGATCTGTAAATGCCATTTTCCTTTTATCCCCACTTATTTTTTTATCATTTCCCTTGATGTTTTTGTTTTTCCAAATGAATTTTGTTATTCTTTTATCAATTTCTATAAAGTATCCTTAAGTTTTTTTGTATGTATTCATAAGTCAATCCCTAGATATTTTATGTATTTTGAAGTTATTTGGAAGGAGATTTCCCTTTCTATTGCTGTTTCTTATATACCTCTTCTTGTTTAAAAGATTCATTATTTATTTTTAACATTAAAAAAAATGAGTTCCGAAACCTCTCCCTCTCTCAAACCCTGCCCTACCCACTGAGAAGCCAAGCAACATGTTAATTATAAAGTGAAATCCTATTTCTATATTAGTCATATTGTACCAAAAAAAAAGGAAAAAAATAAAGTGAGGAAACTGTACTTAAATTTGCACTCAGAGTTTATTAATTCTTTCTCTGGAAATGGATAGAATTTTCTATCATGAATCTTTTGGATTTTCTTGGATCATTGTACTGATCACAGTAGCTAAGTCTTTCATAATCCGTCATTAGTACAACATTGTTTGTACTGCGTATCACGATCTCCCAGGTCTACTTACTACACTTTCCATCAATTCATATAGATCTTCTCATGTTTTCTGAAACCATTCACCTCTTAATTTCTTGTAGCACAATAGTACTCCATCACAACAATAAGCCATGACTTGTTCAGTCATCTGCTAATTGATGGGCATCCCCTCAATTTCTAATTCTTTGCCACCACAAAAAGAGTTGTTATAAATATTTTTGTACATATAGGTCCTTTTATCTCTTTATCTACAGACCTAGAAGTATTGTGGGGTGGAAGGTTATGCACAGTTTCATAGCTCTTTAGGCATAGTTTCTCATTTTTCTCTAGAATGGTTGGACTAGTTCACAATTTCACCAACAATTCATTACTATACCTATTTTCCCTCATCCCTTCCAGCATTTGTCATTTCTGATAGTGATGCCCTATGGTTATTTTAATTTGCATTTCTCCAATCAATTGTGATTTAGAGCATTTTTTTCCTCTGAGGTTAATGTTGAAACTATTTTCACATTATCATCTATTTCTGAGCTTATGTCTTTGTCTTCCCTTCAATTGTAGTAGCTTTTTATAGTTAAGTTTTTGTTGTTGTTGTTTTCTTCCCCCCCCCCCAGAGTATTTCTTGATTTGAACTTTACATAACTTGAACTTTATGTTTAAGGTGTACTCTGCTCACCTGGGACTGGGGAGGCACTGTCCCAAGCTACAGGCTTTATTGTGCTATTGTTTTCAGAGCTAATTTTGGGGTCTGTAAGTTTTGGGTGCTTCCAAGGTGGTGTGATCCTGGGAGAGGTATGGTTACTGCTCTCCTGGTCTGCACTCTAGTTTTTCCCCAGGAAGGGCCCCTGCTCCCCTGCAGCTACAAGTGCTAATGCTCCTCTTGACCTGGGAATTGTGACCAAGTTCCTGCTCTTCTGCAGCAGCAAGCACTACTTGTCCTCTCTGTCTTTGAACTTTAACCAGGGTCCCTTTTCCCTTGTGATTGTAATCTCCATCCCGGAACTGCAACTGAGAACTACATATGGGCAATAGAGTTGACAATCAGCACCAGCTTTCCTCAGTGCTAGCAAAGGGTGCCTCATAATATCTTTCTGACCAGTTGTTCAAGCCCCTTACCATTGTCTCTGAGCTGAGAACTCCTGAAGATGCTGCTACTGATGCTTCTATTATGGCCACCACCATGACCCACCACAGATGCTGCTGCTGCTGTATGACCTCTGGGTTGGCTTCCACCCCAGTGTCACAGTCCTTTCCTGTCATATCCTAAGTCGTCTTAGGTTGAAAAAAGGTATCACTCTGACCTTTTCTTGGCTCTGCTGCTCCAAAATTCAATTTGAGTATTTACTTTAAAGGTGTTTGGAGGGGAATGTTAGAAGAGTTTGAATGGATGGCTGCCTCTAATCCACCATCTTGGATCTCTTACTCTGCTTCTTGTGTTTCATTATTTTTGAGAATATGTTTTGCAACCTGTAACTTTGCTGAATATATTGTCTCAATTAGTATCTTTGCTGATTCTGTAGGAATTTCCAAGTAAAACACCACATCATTAACAAATAGGGATAGTTTTATCTTCTTTTTTATGTAATTTTACTGGTTAAATTTCTTTCTCTTGTCTTGCTCTTGCTACCATTTCCAGAGTTATATAAAATAATAGTGAGGAAAGTGAGCATTCTTGCTTCACTCCCATATTTATTGGAAAAGCTTCTAGTATATTCTCATTCATATGATGCTTGCTTTTGGTTTTATTTATTTTCAATTTTAAAATATTAATTTTAAAATAACAAATCCATTACACTTAAACATGTTCAAAGATAGCTACTTTTTGAAACAAAAAATTAATAAGAAGAAAGGTATTGTTTTACATTTTTGCAAGTTTCTTTAATGTCTAGATTCATAAAATTCAGCTGGATTTTTATATCTGCTTTTGCATTTAATCTGCTGTAAAATATGGTTTTGGTTGGGATATAAGAAGAAAAGCTGGCCTTATACAGATATGTAGTTAGATAAAGGAGGAGTATTTTAATAAGCAAATCATGTTTTGACTTCACAATCTCCCTGAAAGAAACTTGGGCAGCCCAAGATGCCAATGGACCACACTTTTGAGAATTGCTGATCTTAATGAATATCCAAAGGGGAAATTTGACACTTATAAGCAAACAGCACAATAAAGTTTAAAAAGCACACACTTTTCTTATACCTTTTCAAGCAGAGAGAACAGTTTATATACAACATACTCATTTCCTCTGGGAAGAAGAATAATGTAGCATTTGAAAGCTTTTCCTTGAATGTAGCTTGGAGATTTTAAGCATTTAAAACTTACTGAAATGTTATTTTGAAGTTTTTAGGGATCACTATTATATTTGGAGAATTAGAAGCAACAAGTCTATTAGTTTATTCGTTGATCTCAAAAAGATTTTGAGGTCATCATCATCATCATTATATTTTACATTATTAAAATGTCATTAACATGAATCCTATTCATCTCTTTTCTTTGTGAGGTTCCAAAACAGTCCAAGGACAAGTCACTATCCTGCTGCTTTATTGTTTCATGTTCAGTGTTCTGCAAATTATTGTGCAGATTGATAAAACTACTTTTTTTTGGTAATTAAATAAGACCCAAACTCATCTTCTATAGACTTACTAAAAGTATCTACAAGGCAGGTCTAGTAGCAGACAGGATAATGAGGATGAGGACATAGACTGAATCCTGTTCCTCCATGGTTTTAACATCTTCTGCTAAGTCTCAACATTTTGAAAGCTCTTTATTCTGCATGGTTTTTAGATTATGAATATTCATTGGGGCAACATTTATTTCAAAAGTAATTTTAAACTTTTTATGGTTCAACATTATGCACAGGCAGTTGTGGTTAACATTTTTGGCTGCAATGGATGCTCCAGTTCTAGTGCCAGACTTGGAGTCAGAAAGACTCATCTTTGTTAGATCAAATCTGGCCTCAGACACTTACCACCTGGGTGACCCTGGGCAAGTCACTTAAGCCTGTTTGCCTTGGTTTCTTCATCTCTAGAATGAGCTGGAGAAGAAAATAGCAAACCACTAGAGTGTCTTGGCCAAGAAAATCCCAAGTAGGGTCATGAAGAGTCAAACACAACTGAAAAAAAAAGACCAAACTCCAGGAATAAGAGGATTGTGTTCTTTTACTACTAGTCCCAGAGGCTATTGCTGTATGGGATCAAGCTGTCACCAAAAGCCAGTAGAAGCCCCCAAGCTTAAATTGTCCTTTGAACTTTTCTCCTGAGCCTCCAAGTCTAAACTCTTACCTAAGTTATGGTACTACCATTAGCTGAGTTAGAATGCCCTGGTGTGTAAGTCTGGGTCCCCTTCAGATCATCCCAGAAATTTCACTTAATAAAATAGCAAAGGAGCTGTCTAGGACTCCAGTGGTCCAGTGAGAGAATTCTTTTCAGCCCCTATAGTGCCTCTGGCTGCTGCACAAATCAATGCAGGAACTAGACAGAAAAAGGCCAGGCAGGGCTGGCAAAGCTGGCAAACTTTGCTTTGCCCTACTTCCTATTAACAACTTGATCTGCTGTGTTTTCTTTACTAGAAATATTTTGCAAGTTTTTTCTGTTATCACCCATCTCCATGGTAAGACACTTATACCTTATGTTATGTAATAATTTTGGTGTTTCAGAGCTTCTTCTTTCCCTCCTTCTTGTCATATTCTTGTAATTGCCAAACTCTTAACCCTCATTTCAATACTTCTTATTCTAATTAGATTTTTTTTTCACCTTCACTTGGAATATTCCTTTTAAGCCATTTAGGAACTCTTCATCTTCCCTAATAAGCCAGGGCATAGAGAAGATTTCCAGGTTCTTATACCTTTTCAAGCAGAGAGAACAGTTTATATACAACATACTCATTTCCTCTGGGAAGAAGAATAATGTAGCATAATCCTCAGGAGTTACTAGACCAGTTTCTCCTGGTTTAATGGTCCCTAAATGGAACTACAGGTTTTGGGGATTTCCCCTAATAACTTTTGCTTCTAACTGCTTCACTTCTGGATTCATAGTCATCTGCCAGGTTCTTGAAAAAGAAAAAGTCTAATGCTACATTTCTACTATCTGCCTTCTCCTTACAATTTGCTTCTCCTGCAATTTGCTTGGGACTGACTGGCAGTAGGATGTGAGCTATTCCATTGAGAGTGCTGGGCATGGAATTAGGGAGACCTGAGCTGAAATGCTGCCTCAGACACTTACTAGCTATGTGACCCTGGGCAAGTCACAGAACCTTGCTCAGCCTCAATTTCTTTGTCTGTAAAATTGGGTATAGTAATATAACCTATCACACAGAGTTGTTGTGAAGATAAAAAAGTAATATAAGTAAAGCCCTTTGAAAATACTTTCATTTTTGAGGTCATAAATCGTCATTTATTATTTAAGTTGAAAAATAACTTATGAATGGAGTCAAAGGTGGAGCAGAGGGGAAGGAGGGAGGAGACAGGAAGACCAGAGCCTCTCATCTGTGTCTGCTCTAGACTGGGTTGATACCGATTTCGGAGACTTGGACCAGGGCACACAATGAAGCACACTATAAGTTGAAGTTCCAGGGGGTACAGGTTAAAGAAAATATCAAGGGGAGGCCAAAGATACACATTCGACAAAGGCAAGGGTTGGAATTCTCTTTGGATCAGCAGCATCGCTTCTTTTTAAGAATTGAAGCATAGAAGTTTGATAATTTCCATTCCACTTATTTCAACTCATATGAACCATTCTTGTAGTTAAAGTCTTTGTGCTAAAGAATTCTTTCATTGCCTCTCTAACTTCGTGTGCTTTGCTTGTAGTTTCTTTGAATATGCATCCAAGTAGTCATCTATCAGCTCAAGAGCTTCTACTTACTCCTCAGTTAAAGCGATCTGATTCAGATAAGGCTGAAGTGCTACATATTTCTGGTTTAAGTCCTTTACGTTTCTACCTGTGTTTACTGCAATATCTTTCATTCCTAGATACTTCAAAGCTAGTCAGTTTGTTCAGTTTTCCAGAAGTTTATAGTCTTCACTGATAGCTGTCAGCTCGCCTGTCAGGTATGTGACCATTTGGGAGAACATGTCCTAGCACAGCCCCATGATGTCCACCTCGGTCTTCTGTGCTGTCTCCACCACAGCATCGTCTAGACCAGGGAAGGGAGGAAAGAGAAAAAAAATGGAGGGAAGGATGGGGGTAAGAGAGGAGGGGGAGAGGGGAGGAAAGTGGAAAAAGGGAAAGGAGGGGAGAGGAGACTGGTGAGGGGAGGGGAAAAGGAGAGGAGAGAAAAAGGGCACTCATTAAAAATCTTAAAAGACTATATACCTGGTAGCTATTATTATTATTATTGAGCATCTGCCAAGGCACCAAAAGTGATCAAAAATCATAGTCGCTAAACATTATACACATAGAGACCCCTAGCTAAGGGAAAAATTACACAATTTTTAGTTTAAAAACCTGTCATCTGAATTTTCACTTCATGCCCATCAGTGCTTAGCGTATTACAAAGTGACATATACTTTCAGTTCTATCACATTATTTTCTTTAAAAAATGTTAAATGTGCATGCATGGTTATAGCCATTTTGAATTGATCTGCCTGAGTGGGATTTTAAACCTATAATTCTATAGTTCTATTGTGTGCAGATGAAATTGCAGAATTGATCTTAAGCATCTAGAAATACTATCTTGTCAGTGGAGGTCAAAGGGCTAAAAGGTTTAGACTTCTCCTTCATTAACTCCTTAAAGTAGAAGGCTAACTAAAAAGATCTATGAAGATAAGGATTTTTTTTTTTACTCTAAATTGAACATGGAAACTCTAGTCTAATGATGGCCAGAAGTATTACTTTTAACCTTCAAGTGTTAGTGTGTGATGAATCCTTCTGGATATGTATCAAGAGAGTATGTGCCTGAGTACCACCTCAGCCACACTTAATTACTGCTCTTGATCTTCCTGTATAAAACCACTTGTAGTCTATGGTTACTGAAGGGGAAAAAAAAATCAGCATAACTCCTTACATTATAAAAATCTTATTCTTCTCAAAAGTCAATAATCTCAGGACCCTATGAATTTATTATAAATATTAAGCCTTGAATAATGTAGGATAAGTATACCTGATGGGATTTCTCTCCGGACTTCCTCTCACAGTATATTAAAATTACCAGTGATTCCCCTGGTGCAACTTCAAGTGGATGAAAGAGGTACCATGTGTCTGAGCCTACAGTGATAGGGCTTTTGGTTCCTATGTTATAAAATGACAGCATCAATCTGATTCCTTACACAATATATTGTCAGCTCTCAGTGTCCCATTAGTCTATGATATTTTACTGAACCTGCTCTGGGTGAACTTACTACCTTCCTCCCACCTCCACTGCACTTACTTTTTAATCTTTGGCTCCTGTAAATTCTTGCCTAGTCCTCTTGGCTCTGTCAACTACTGGCCCTGCCCTTGAAATACTTTACAATTAATCCCTTGGACTCAACTGTTAGAAAAATCTTAAACAAAAATCTGCTACAGTGAGTGAAGGAAAGCCTTTATTATGCTTCTCACAAGAGAAGCAGGCACAATGCACTTTAGTAGCACCTGGGCACTGGCTCAGTAGTAGAATCAACTTTTAAACCATTAGTAAGATCCATAGTCCACCCATCAGGGCTACTATTGGTCTGGTTCATCTGAGTTACACCTTTCCTGGATAGCCCATCGCATATTCGTCCATGTTCTGCTAACTCTGCCTACTTCATGGGTCCCAAGTCCAAAAATGGCGGCTATCTCCACCCTTGGGGTGTGTCAGTTCATATTCAATAAGCTAATTAAGCAAGTGCAGTGGAGAAAAGCCTTTGCCCTGTCAAGGCCCCATCCTTGAACCTGAGAGGCTGCAACCAGTTTAGCCTCTAGGGCTCTTTCTTTAGGAACTAGTTGTTTACCGAAAAGTTTGGAGCACTTTCTGATTGGTGGAGGGACTATCCACAAGATCTTGGAATTTCTTATGCTGCTGGGGAAGCCTAACCCCCTAAAATCTTTCTTTTTCTTTTTTTTTTTGGCAAAGATTTTTTTAAATATAAATTTGTTTATTTTTAGTTTTCAACATTCACTTCCACAAGTTTTTGAGTTCCAAATTTTCAACCCATCTCCCCCCTCCACCCACCCCAAGATGGCATGCATTCTGAATATCCCTTCCCCTAGTCTGCCTTCTCTTCTCTCTCTCTCCCCTTCTCTTATCCCTTTCCTCTTCTATTTTCCTGTAGGTCAGGACAGACTTCTGTACCCCATTTCCTATATTTCTTATTTCCCAGTAGCATGTGAAAACATTTTTTTTAAACATATGTTTTTAAAACTTTAGGTTTCAAATTTTCTCTCTTCCTCCCTCCCCACCCACCCTCATTGAAAAGGCAAGCAACTCAATATAGGTTGTACATGTGCAGTTATGCAAAACATCCAGTATGTTGTGAAAAACTAACTCTATTTCCCTTAATCCTATCCTGCCCTCCCATTTATTCTATTCTTTCTTTTGACCCTGTCCCTCCTCAGAAGTATTTACTTCTGATTACCCCTTTCCCAATCTGCCCTCCTCTCTATCATCCCCCTGCTCTCTTGTCCCCTTCTCCCCCTATTTTCCTGTAGGGTAAGACAGATTTCCATACCCAATTGAATGTGTATGTTATTCCTCCTTAAGCCAAATCCTATGAGAATAAGATTCCTCATTCCCTCTCACCTTCCCCTGTTTCCCCTCCACTGTAAGAGACTTTTCTTTTCTGTTTTTTTTGTGAGATAATTTACCCCATTCTACCTCTCCCTTTCTTCTTCTCTGAGTATAATCCTCTCTCATCCCTTAATTTTATTCTCCAGATATGACCCCTTAATCTTCAGCTCTATCTATCTACATATACATACATATATATTTTTTTCCTCCAACTACCCTAATACTGACAAAGGTCTCATGAGTTATAAATATCATCTTTCCATGCAGGAATGTAAACAGTTCAATCTTAATAAGTCTCTTATGATTTCTCTTTCCTGTTTACCTCTTCATGTTCCACTTGAGTCCTGTATTTGAAAGTCAAATTTTCTATTCAGCTCTGGTCTTTTCATCAAGAATGCTTGAAAGTCCTCTATTTCACTGAATGACCATTTTTTCCCCTGAAGGATTATACTCAGTTTTGCTGGGTAGGTGATTCTTGGTTGTAATCCTATCTCCTTTGCCCTCCAGAATATTATATTCCATGCCCTGTGGTCCTTTAATGTAGAAGCTGCTAAATCTTGTGTTATCCTGATTGTGTTTCCACAGTACTTGAACTGTTTCCTTCTGGCAGCTTGTAATATTTTCTCCTTGACCTGGGAACTCTGGAATTTGGCTAATATTCCTAGGAGTTTTCCTTTGGGGATCTCTTTCAGGAGGAGATCTGTGGATTCTTTCAATTTCTATTTTGCCCTCTGGTTCTACTATATCAGGGCGTTTTCCTTGATAATTTCTTGAAAGATGATGTCTAGGCTCTTTTTTTGATCATGGCTTTCAGATATCCAATAAATTTAAAATTCTCTCTCCTGGGTCTATTTTTCAGGGCAGTTATTTTTCCAATGAGATATTTCACATTGTTTTCTAATTTTTCATTCTTTTGGATTTGTTCTACTTGTCATTTCTCATAAAGTCACTAACTTCCAGTTGCTCTATTCTAATTTTTAAGGAAGTATTTTCTTCAGTAATCTTTTGGACTTCCTTTTCCATTTGGCCAATTTTTCTTTTTAGGGCATTTTTCTCATCCTTGGCTTTTTGGACCTCTTTTGCCATTTGGGTTAGGCTATTTTTTAAGGTGTTATTTTCTTCAGTATTTTTTTGGGTCTCCAAGCTGTTCACTTGTTTTTCATGATTTTCTTGCATCACTCTCATTTCTCTTCCCAGTTTTTCCTCTACTTCCCTTACTTGCTTCACAAAATCCCTTCTGAGCTCTTCCAAGGCCTGGGACTGATTCATATTGTTCTTGGAGGCTTTGGATGTAGGAGCTTTGACTTTGTTGTCTTCTTCTGGTTGTATATTTTGATCTTCTTTTTCACCAAAGTAAGATAATATAGTCTGACTCTTTTTGTGCTGCTTGCTCATGATCCCAGCCAATTATTTGAGTTTTAAACTCTTTGTTGAAGTAAGAGTCTGCTTCCAATGTGGAGAATGTACTGTCCCAAGCTTCAGGGGTTTGTACAGCTGTTTTCAGAGATACTTCTACGGACCTGTAAATTTTCAGTTCTTCCAAGGTGGTATGATAAGGGGTGAGGTGTTTACTCCTTTCCTGGCCTGTGACCACAAGTATTCCTTTCTGTTCTGTAGCTGTGAGGAGGGGTTCCTCTCCACAGCCACTACAAGCTCCACCCAGATAGAGCTCCAACTCACTCCAGCTCTGCCGCCCAGAACTGTGACCCCGATCCAAACACAGGAAAAACAAGAGATTCCTGCCTCAGCACTGGCAAAGAGATCCCTGCAATTCTTCTTTGACCAGCCACTAGATTCCCCCTCAGTCTGTGGGCTAGAAGCTCAGGAAGTAGCTGCTCCCCCAGGGCCACACTCTTGGGGAATGGAGCTGAGACCCCGCTTTCCTCTCTCAGCACTGACAGAAACAGACTTTTCCCACTGACCTTCTAAGTTGTCTTTGGCGTTGGTGGATTGAGGAGTCTGGAAACCTCCACAGCTGCCCGTGATTCAGTCCTCTGAGGCCTGCTTCAGGTTCATGGTGGCCTGCATGCCCACGCTGTGCTGCGCTGCGCTCCTAGCCTGTCATGATACACCTTTCTGATCAATCATCCAGGTTATCTTGGGCTGGAAATTTGTTTCACTCTGTCTTTTTGTGGGTTCTGCTGCTTCAGAATTTGTTTAGAGCCATTTTTTATGAGTATTTGCAGGGGTTTGGAAGAGAGCTCAAGCAAGTCACTGCTTTCACTCCGCCATCTTGGCTCCCCCTAAAATCTTTCTTACATGAATAACACCCTTCTACTTTTCAGAAAGTCCTGAGCTCAAATCCAGACTCAGAAATTTACTTGCTGTGTGACCCTGGGCAAGTCACTTAACCTCTTATTGCCTCAGTGTCCTCATATGTATAATGGGCAAAATAATAGCATTAACATCCTGGGGTTGTTATGAGGACAAAATAAAGCATTTTGTAAACCTTAAAGCAATATATAAATTCTAGATATTAATGTTATTGGTGTCCAAACTGCCTGAAATGTTTTATTTCATTACACTGCTTGAAATTCCATCAAGTCATTGTAGATTCATTCATAAGAAACATTCTTATTTTAAACATTCAAGTACATCTGATAGAATTCCCAGTGTTCAATAAACTCCAGTAGCACCCTATCACCTCCAGGAGGATCAGATAAGATATCCTCTGTCTGACATTCAAAGCCCTTCACAGTCTAGCCATGCTCCCTCCTTTCCAAGTCTTCTTACACCTTATTCCCCACCTCTTTGATCCAGTGGCACTGGTTTCCTTGCTATTCCTTAAACAAGACACTCTCAGCTCCAGGCATTTTCTCTGGCTGTCCCCCATTCATGGAATGCTTTCCCTCCTAATCTCCACCTCTAGTTTTTCTGGCTTCCTTTAAGTCCCAGCTAAAATCCCCCTTTCTGCAGGAAGCTTTTCCCAGCCTCTTAATTCTAATGTCTACCCTCTCTTGATTATTTCCTGTATTTAGCTTGTTTGTAGATGTTTGTTGTTTTGTTGTTCCCTTCTCCCCACCACAGTAGATTGTGAGATCCTTAAGAACAGGGATTGTTTTTTGACTCTTTTGGTATCCCTAGCCTGCACATAAAAGGTACTTAATAAATTGATTGACTACTTTCAGGCTTGTGTACCCTATGGCCCGCTCTTCCACTTCTCCCATAGTATCATAGGATTGTACATCCAGTGCTGGAAGGGCCCTGGGAGGCCATCTAGTCCAAGGTCTTCATTTTACAGTTAAGGAAACCGAGCCCCAGAGATGTTAAGTGATTTGCCCAGGCCTGCACAAGAAGTAGGATTTGAGGGAGGCAGCTAGGTGGTGCAGTAGATAGAGCACCAGCCATAGATTCAGGAGGACCTGAGTTCAAATCTGGCCTCAGGCACATAACTTACTAGCTGTGTGACCCTGGGCAAGTCACTTAACCCCATTGCCTAGCCGCAACCCCCCAAAAAAAGTGGGATTTGAGCTGACTACAGAGGCTAATTTTTATGACTATAGCATACTACCTCCTGATATAAAAAAATATAGCCCCCCACCCCCATTAGGTGGGACTAAATGCCAGTAGAGGTCATTGAGGGCCTTACCTTAAGTGGGAAATTGGTCTCAATATATTGAGGGATAGCTTACAGAGATTTCCCTGGTATTTGTAGGTGGAGGCATACAAGCTAAGAAAAGTGAGAAAAACCTCCTAGAGAGAGAAAATAACAGCCTTGCCAGCCATCAGCATATTTCGCTCTATTCATATTTATTCCCTCTAGCCTTTTTTACTGCTAATCTTCTGAACTCACTGTTTCCTCCAATTTGGGTAGAAACATAACACCACCACCACTGGCTATTCTTCCAGTTCTGGGCCTGGAGGTGTTTGAGGACA
The DNA here is from genome assembly GCF_003287225.1 of Phascolarctos cinereus. Classification (NCBI taxonomy): domain Eukaryota; kingdom Metazoa; phylum Chordata; class Mammalia; order Diprotodontia; family Phascolarctidae; genus Phascolarctos; species Phascolarctos cinereus. The sequence continues at coordinate 116,490,717 of NW_027556180.1, read as the reverse complement.
CAACAGGTAAATATATGAATGAATACAAGATAATTTAAGAGGAAGATAGCATTAGCCACCAAAAGAATGGAAATCCTTCCCAAAGGAATTGACCCGGGAGCTGAGTCTGGACGATATTCCAGGCAAGAAGAAGGGACTCTCAGAATCTGGTCAAAGAGTTAATGCCTAGTTCTTTGAATGACTAGTAGGTCAGTTTATCTTGGAACATAATGTACATATGAAGGAGAGCAAGGTGAAATAAATCTGGAAATAAAGTGGAGTCAGATTGTGAAAAAAATATTAATGACAATGCAGTGGGTTTACATTTTATCTTAGAAACAATTCAAGAGTTGTGAAGAGTTTTTGTGCATAGAAGTAACATGGTCTGACTGCATTTTTAAAGATGGAGAAAATAATGCATGTATTACCCAAGTAGTAAGTTCTACAAAACTGAGGGGGGAAAACCAGCAATATGCATTAAATTACCAGAATTATTTTTTTAAATGTTTCATCTTGGGGTGCTAGGTAACGTTTGTATAAGTAAGCCATACTTTTTTAGCTTAGAAGCCAAATTTCAGGTATAATTTAATGCTAACTTATTTATATTTTCTCATTACTTGGTAATAGTGTGAGTTTTGTGTTGTAATTTTTGCATGTGAGGTTACCCCACACCGATGGATCTGACCGCTGCGGAGATAAAATTTATCATCAATGTTATTGTGATCGTAAAGGCCTCATTACATACCATTGTAGTATAATATATTTATATTCTATTTTAAATGGGAAAGATCATTTTTATATTTTATTTTTTAACAGCACTTTCAAAAACAAATGGTACATTGTTTTATAGGAAGGAAATACTCTCTAAACCGTACCAGAGGAAAATTTGTAAGCAGGTTAATATAAAATTGGAGATTATCATAGTATGTAGATTCTGTGGTATAATGTAATCTTTTCCTTATTCCCATTACTCATGAAACCCTTTTAAGAACATGCTATCTAGATGCCATCATAAGAGGAATGTCTTCAAGTTGCTTTGGCTGCAAGTGCTCTCTATATGTATGTTTCTTCATTTATAAATTTTCTGGGTGTTCACTCTTCCCACTGTGGCTGTGTTATGGGGACAATATGTCCTAATTTTACTGAGGAGATACTGAATTGTTGCTGTTCCTACTATGACATTCTGAAATTTCTTGGGCTAATTGTGTCCTCTAGCTAGCACCATCAAAGTGGAAATAGTGAATTGTAGTTTCAGGAGAGTACCTACCAAGGGAGCCTCCTCCAATGGATTTGCCTTTAATAATCCGCCATAGTGCAATGACTCCTTTGGACTGTCTTTGTAGGCTATATTTTCTTTAGGGAACTGTAGGTTCAGGTCTGAATTCCTAAAGCTCTAGTTCCTGCGTCCCCACTGGTCTACTTACTTCGATTCCAGTCATCAAGAAGACATAATTAGCTAAAGGAAAAGGCATTTATTGAATTAGCATAGTAAGAACAGTAGAAACAAAATATTTCCCACATAAAGCTGGTATGGACTTTCCCAAAAATATACACAGTGTCAGTGTAGGCTTTCTAGTACTGGAGAACTCTTTCCCTACATCTCCCCTGCCTCCTCTTTGGCTGCTTGTCACTATCATCTTGTTTTCCCCAATAGGCAAGAAGTCAGTTTCTGCTTGGAAAATTCACTACCTTATAAAGAATCTGGAAACCTTATGAAGGTTCTGCATAAAACCAAAGAAAGAGCAAATGACTGAAGATTACCAATTGAAGTAAATAGATAAAGGAAATGAAACTATTTTACTTACATAACAGAATACTGAGTGACTAACTCCCTTATATCGAAAATAATGATGTCACAAATTTTTGGAGGGATATTTAGCATCTCGCCATTTTTTTTTTGGAATGGGTTAGTGTTTTTATTCCTGTACTCAAATACTAGCCCATTATGTATTAATCTTGTGTCCAAGTGCAGGATAATAGTCTCAAAAGAAGGTGTAAATAGAACAAGGTATTCCTTATCAATGAAATTTCACTGGAAGTCTCTAGGTTGAGCTCCCCAGAAGGGCTGCCTTACACATCAATGGATTTAGTTTAAAGGTGTGATTTGAAGGACACAGAGAAGCCCTACCTCCTGAAAAAATAAACCCACCAAAAACCTCTTCCCTCAAGTGCCTTAGGGTTGAAATTCTGTCATTAGTGATTTATTATTTTGCATTAAGGCACTATACACATTTCAAGAAGCTTCTATTAAAATGCAAATGGTCCTGGGAGGAGTAATAAAGTAAACCAGTTATCAGTTATTAACAACTTAACATGTATTAGTTTATGAACTCACTTTCTAAGGAAAGCTAGGTGAGAAATAGGAAGAAATGGGATGGGCAAAGGCAAAACAATAGGTGTGTATATATCTATATGTCTGTATGTATATTTATAAATACATATATGCACATATATGTATGAGCACATATATTAACACACATATATCTATAAATATGCATATGTATGTGTATATCTATGTATACATATGTATATATAGATACGAGGCAGGTAATGATTCAGTGAATAGATTTTGGGCCTGGAGTCAGAAAGAATTGACTTTAAATATAGCTTCAGATACTTACTAGCTGTGTGACCCTAGACAATTCACAACCTCAGTTTGCCTCAGTTGCTAATTGGAGATAATATTTGTAAAATTATAATAACTATTACAGTTCAATTAATACTATTTTTAAAGTTGAAATAAATTATAAAATGGAAATAATAATAGCACCTACCTCACAGGGTTGTTGTCAGGATCAAATGAGATATTTGAGGGGGGGGGTTTCCCCTATCATTCCTCTGTCACTCTGTAACATTTTTAACATTTTTTAAAAGTTTAAGTTCCAATTCTCTACCTCCCTCAAGCCTCTCCCTGGCCATTTAGAAAGTAATATATTACACATGTGTAAAACATATTTCCATTTTAGTCACATCACAAAAAAAAAAAGCCCAAGAAAATAAAGTGAGAAAATTATACTTCAACTTTCAGTGAGCTCATCAGTTCTCTCTCTAGGGATGCATAGCAATTTTTGTCATGAGTCCTGACTTGTCTTGGATCATTGTATTTGTCAGAGGAAGTCTTTCACATCAATCTGCATTACAATATATCTATTACTGTATACAATGATCTCCTGGTTCTGCTCATTTCACTTTTCATCAGTTCATCTAGATCTTCCCAGGTTTTGTTGAAACCATCCTCCTAATCATTCCTTATAGCACAATAATGTCATCATAACCATAGACCATAACTTGTTTGTCCATTGCCCAGTTGATGGGCATCCCCTCGATTTCCAATTCTTTGCTACCACAAAAAGAGTTGCTTTCATGTCTTTGGGATATAGACCTAGGAGTGACATTACTGGGCCAAAAGGCATGCAAAGTTTTATAGCCCTTTGGGTGTGGTTCCAAACTGTTCACCAGAATAGTTGGATTAATTCATAACTGTACTTGGTTTGAATCAACAATAACAACAGTATGTCAATATACCTATTCTCCCACATCCCTTCCAGCATTTGTCATTTCTAATAAGTGTGAGGTGTTACCTCAGAGTTGTTTTAAGTTACATTTCTCTAATCAATTTAGATTTAAACCATTTTTTATATATAACTGTTGATAGTCTTGATTTCTTTTTCTGAAAGCTGCCAGTTCATATCTCATGACCATTTATCATGGGGCATGCTTCTTATTGTTAAAAATTTGACTAAGATCCTTACATATTTGAGAAATGAGGCCTTTATCAGAAAAACTTGTTATAAAATTGTTTGATATTACTTTATTGTGTGTGGTACCTTTTAGCAAAATGTAGTTGCCCTAATTATCTATTTTAATTAGGCCTATTTTTGCTTTTCTTTTGTCTGAGATCATGATTGTAACCACTGCCATTTTTTTTTTACTTCAGCAGAATCATAAGAGATTCTGCTCCATCCCTTTATTTTAACTCTGTGTGAGTATTTTCTGTTTCTGTTTCTTTTCTTTTTTTTTTTTAAGGCAGTTGGGGTTAAGTGACTTGCCCAGGGTCACACAGCTAGTAAGTGTCAAGTGTTTGGTCTGAGATCAGATTTGAACTCAGGTACTCCTGACTTCAGGGCCAGTGCTCTATCCACTGTGCCACCTAGCTACCCCATGTATTTTCTGTTTCAAGTGTGGCTCTTGTACACAACATATTGTTGGATTCTAATTTCTAATTCACTCTGCTATTCACTTCTGTTTTAAAGGTGAATTCATCCCATTCACATTGCCAGTTATGATTACTAACTATATATTTCCCTCTATCCTATTTTCTTCTTTTTATCCTTCTGTCTTTATTTTTACCCTGTCCCTCCTCAAGAGTCTGTTTTGCTAGCAACCACGCCTTCCTTAATCCATCCTCCCTTTTGTCACTCCTCCTTTCTCTTATCTGTATTTGTGTTTGTGTGTGTATGTGTACGTGTATAGGACCAATTCTGATGAAAATGAGGTTCAAGCATTGCCTGCCACCTTCTCCATTTCCCCCATGCATTGTAAAAGCTCTTCCTTATGTGCCTCTTTCATGTGAGATTATTTCCCCTATTCTTTCTCTCCCTTCTTCCTTCTCCCAGCCTAGTCCTCTTTTTCACATCTCCATTTTTTTAGATTGTCCCAACATTATTGACTCATACCTGTGCCCTCTATTTAGACTCCTTCTAACTGTCTTAATGATGATAAAGTTTTTAGGAGTTATAGGTAACATCTTTCTAAATAAGAATGCAAACAATTTAACCTTATTGAGTTCCTTATGATTTCTCTTTCATTTTTACCTTTTTATGCTTCTCTCAAGACTTGTGTTTGTATATAAAATTTTCTAGTCAGCTCTGTTCTTTTCATTTGATCTTAGAACTATAACCAGACTCCCTATTCCCTTCTGAGTGACCACAAATATTCCTCTCTACCCTGGAACTCTGTATGGGCAATAGAGCTGCCATGCAGTGCCAAGTCTTCACCTAGTGGCAGCAATGAGTTCCCTGTAATCTCTTTCTGACCAGTTGTCTGACCCTCTTATAATCTCTGGGCTGAGAGCTCCAGAAGCTGCTGTTGGAGAGATTTGTGAAAAAGCAAAAGAAAACAAAAGCAAGCAAGCAAACAAACAAACAAACAAACAAACAAAATCTAGAAAAATGCCTGACTTATAGAAGGCACCATATCAATGCTTATTCCCTTCCATTCTTTTCCCTTCCTTTCCCTTCCAATGTAGATATATAATGACCAGAGCCCAAGGTACTGCTAGAAGAAAAGGAAAATATGCAGGCCAACATAATCTTGGGTTGCATTAGGAAAAGTATAACTTGTAGAAATAGAGAGCTATACTTTACATACAGCTCTACTTTCCCTGATAAGACCACATGTAGAATATTGTGTTCAGCTATGGCTATCACTTTATAGAAAAAAAATATTGATAAATTGGAAAGTGTCTCAAGTGGGATAAGAACCAGAAGCAATGAAAACTGTAAAGAAGTGAATTGAGCCTTGATGCAATTAAAAAAAACTGACCTATTTCATTGTAGGTCTGTAAGCAAAGGCTATATGGTTGCCTTCCTGATGCAGTAGAGGGACAATTTGGGGAATAGGTTCAACTAAATGGCTGTTGATTTCTCTTTCAACTCTGGCACATTGTGCCTACATGACCCTTGGAAAGTCACTTAACATCTCAATCCTTTAGGTAACTCTCTAAAACCTTAAGTTTCAGAGAAGGTATTGACCTATGTTAGTAGAAAGAGTTTTCTCAACAGCAAGTACCCTGTAGTAATGAAGTTGGATTTCCAGTTCATATCCTTACATGAGAGTGGTAATCTGTCTGAGGAATAAGGAGACTGGGGTAATGTTTTGATCATAATAGATGTTCAATAACCATATATAAAACTGGACTGTTGAAATGAATAAATAAGAGGACAAAATGACATTTAGAACAGATTCCATTTTTTAACTATGAACCGCTTTCCTTTTTTTCAGTTGAATCCTAGTTAGATTAACTATGAAAAATAATTTATTATTGGGGGGAGTCATTAGACAGGGTAGATTTGCTTTGGAGGTCATTAAATAAGGGTAGAATTTCATCTGACTGCTGTGGTTCAGGTGTGGTCTCGCCTACAGACAAGGAAGAGACCAGAACACTTATCAACGGCCATTCCACTGCTATTATTCTATGATTCTGTGATTAAATTGGCTGTTTGTAAATGGGCCACCCTGTACCTTCTGGGTAAGTCTGGCTCGGTTACTGCCTGTTGCCTTTGATTAGAAGCTTGTTTTAATTAATTCCCCCAGGTTAGCACTTGAGATGGGGATGTAGGTTTCTCTTTTTCTTCTTTTTTTTTTCCCCATGGCCCATAGCAGCAAGAAAAAAAAAAGCTTCACCAGGTTAGGGTGGGAAATTTGCAAATGGATTTGTTCTCTGGATAGTTTTAGCAGATAGAGAATATGGCCTCATACTTATTAAAGAAGAGTAATCTTGGTTTCTTAGTGGAATTCCTTTTTTATTTCCTCACTGTCTATATAATAACTGTAAATAAATTGGCATTCACTCAGATCTCTATAAGGTGTTTCTGAGTGAACTCTGCCAGCCATTATGGCTCCCCTATGATCACATCTGTCTCTTCCCTTCAAATGCAGTATTAGATTGTAACAAAAGCCCCCTCTTTCTCAGTGAGGTTACTGCGGTGGAAAGTCATGGGAGTTAGACTGGAATAACTGCACAGAACAACCTGGCTGAACTTGTTTTGTTTAAGAGCTAATCAAATCTGTATCATCATACAAACTTTTCTGCTTGCTTGGCCTTGTTTTTAAAAACAATACCTTCTAGCTCTTGGGACCAAATCCAATATTACACAACACAGAGATAAACCTTATAAAAAATATTGCTCAGTATAAACATGAAAAGTGGAATTGGGCTTCCAACACTAAGCATTTTTATCCTGAAAAATTGCTCAATAATTTAAATGTAGTAGTCATAATTTTAATTAAAAACATTTTCATCAGCATATGTTTAGAGAAATGGTAGAGAGCAATTTCTGAACAAATCTACATGAGAGGTAGAAGGAGGTGAAAAATATTCTTAGAAGGCAACATTCAAAGGTTTTTCTACTTATGTAAATTTCATGTTTTGTTTTGATGAAAAAAAGTAAAGGTTTGGGAAACTTTAAATGTTCTTATGAAGACTATATGATAATATGAGGGATATAGTACTTATTTTAGCAGGATCATAGAAACATGTGATCATAGAAAAAGAACTAGAAGGGACCTTAAGATCACCTTCCATGCCATACCCCCTAACTGGGTACACAACAACAGGCTTTGTCCTAGGGCCTCTTTTATTTTCTCTCTATACTTTCGCTTTTGTTGATCTTCGTAGTTTCAATAGATGCAATTATCATGTCTATGCAGATGTCTCCTAGAACTAAATATCAAAACTTTTATCTCTCCTGAACTCCAGTTTAGCAACTTCAACTACCTATTGGACATTTCCAACTGTATATTATCATCTCAAAACCATATATCCAAAGCATAACTTATTAAATTTCTCTGCCCAAAATCCATGCCACTTCCAAATATCTTTATCTTTGTTAAGGTCATCACCATCTTTCAAGTCTTCAATGCTTAAAACCTCAGTTATTCTTTACTTTCTCTCTGTCTATGTGCCTCTCCTTTCCTTCTCTCTCTCACCCCTTCCCCACCATGGTAAATCACTTGCCAAGCCTTTCCATTTCTACTTCTACATCTCTCACACCTATCTGCCTTTCCCCAATCACACAGGCTCTGGAGTACTATTGTAATAGCCTCCTAATTTGTTTATTTGTCTCAATTCTCTTCCTGCTCTAATTCTACCCCCATTTGGCTGCCAACGTGATGTTCCTAACCATGTCACTCCCAACGCTCCCTAAACTCTAGTTTTACCCTATAATTGCTAGGATAAAATATAAAGTCCTCTGTTTGGCATTTAAAACCTTTTGCAATCTGGCTTCAGCCTGCTTTTCAGGCTTATTAAACATTATTCTCCTTCACAAACTCATATATTTTAGCTAAATCAATTTACTTTTTGCTCCTTTTATTTAATACTCCACCATGCACAGATCACCCTCCTCATGCCAGAATGCACTCTTCTCTCATCTCTGCATCATAGAATCCTTGGCTTCTTTCAAAGCTAAGCTCAGAAGCCACACTCTATATAAAGCTTTCCTAAGGCCCCTAGTTGCTTTTGCATACCACCCTCACAGCATAATCAACAAGGAATTTATTTTGTGTCTACTATGCATTTATACATTGAATTTCCTGATAGAATGTAAACTCCATGACAGCAGAGACTCTTTGATTTTTGCTTTTTTTTAAATTCTCACTGTCTATTGAGTGCCTAGAACATAGTAGGTGCTTCATAAATACTTGTTGATTAGAGATTATCTAATTTTACAGATTAAGAAATAGGCCCAGAGCAGTGACGGCAGTAACAGAATTGAGATTTGAACCCAAGTCCTCTTGACTCCAATTCCAACACTATTTGCTACATCTTAAGATGTTAGGTAATAGCAAGCATGTAAGGTAGTGAGTAATTCTTGGTAAGGAAGTAGCATGCAATTTCCTATCAAGTGATCATCAAGAAAGACTGGAAAAGGCATGATTGCCAGGAGACAAGATGGCAGAGTAAGCAGTAAATCACTGTAACTCTCCCATATTCAGTTCCAAACAACCATAAAATAGCACCCCAAAACAAATCCTGGAACAACAGAACCAGCAAAAAGATGGAGTAAAACAATCTTTGAGCCCAAGAAACTTGGAAGATCAATAGGAAAGATCTGTCTTACTGAGATAAAAGAGGAGTGCAGTCCAGGACAGGAACTTCCCAGCAAGCCAGTAGTAAGCCCCACCTCAGCACACCAGTGGGAGATCCTGAACACTAGAGCCATGGAGCAGGTAAACACTAATACCAGGAACCCCCCCACTCCCTCCCGCCACATGCCTCTGCATAGCCAGGGGAATGAGCAGACTCCAGCTCTGAGAACCGTCATGTGCTTTAGAATAGCCCCTGGCAAACAGGCAACCTCCAGCAGTTAGACCACCTTGTGCTTCAGTGTAGCCTTATGAAAACATAGAAAAACCTCAGCCCCGACACTAGCCAGACACCATCACTAGGACCCTGGCTTGGCACCAGGTGAGCTGTCAGACTCCACTAAGGCCTCCAGCAGTGTCAGTCACCTCCTACTCCAACCCGTCAGCATGGCACCAGACAAGAGGATTCTCTCTGGGCAACATCAGTACAGCACCAAGTAGACAGCTAGCAGCTAGCGCCTGCAGCCCCTGGCAGAAGAAGCCTGAGACAGTGACCTTTCCACCTCAGGAGAAGAGCTCACATTTAAAAGGATGAGCAAACACCAACAACAAAAGAATCTAACCATAGAAAGTTGTTTTGGTGACAGGGAAGATCAAGACAGAAACTCAGAAGAGGATGACAGTGTCAAAATACCATGGACAAAACCCCAAAGAAAAATGGGAAGTGGTCTCAAGCCCAGAAAGAACTCATGGAAGAGCTCAAAAAGGATCTTAAAAATCATGTAGGAGAGGCAGAAGAAAAATTGGGAAAATAAATGAAAGTTATACAAGAGAATTATGAAAAAGAGCTAATAGCTTGGAAAAAGAAAACATTTGCTTAAAAAGAATTGATCAAATTGAAAAGATATAAAAATCCACTGAAGAAAACAACTCCTTAAAAAATATAATGGGCCAAATAGAAAAGAAAGTGATAAAGCTAATTGAGGGGGAAAAAAAACCTCCTTAAAAGTTAGAATTGGGTAAGTTGAAGCTAATGATTCTAGAAGACATGAAGAATCAATCAAACAAATACCAAAAAAAATGAAAAAAAGTAGAAGAAAATGTAAAATACCTCACAGGAAATACAGCTGACCTGGAAAATAGGTCCAGGAAAGATAATGTCAGAATCACTGGACTACCTAATAGCCATAATCAAAAGGAGGACCTGTATAGCATCTTTCAAGTAATTATCAAGGAAAACTGATTGGATATCCTAGAATCAGAGGGCAAAATAGGTATAGAAAGAATCCGCTGATCACCTTAGGAAAGCTATCCCAAAATAAAACCTCCAAGGAACATTATAGCCAAATTTCAGAACTACCAGGTCAAGGAAAAAAATACTCTTAAGTGGCCAAAAAGAAATAATTCAAATACTGGGGAGGCACAATCAGGATTACGCAAGATTTAGCAGCTACAGCATTAAACAACTGGAGGTCATGGAACATGATATTCTGGAAGCAAAAGAGCTAAGACTACAATCAAGAATCACTTAACCAGCCAAAAAAGAAAGTCATTCAATTAAATAGAAAGACTTCCAGCTTTCATAAGAAGACCAGAATTAACCAAAAATTTGATTTCCAATATCGAGACCCAAGAGAATCATAAAAAGGGAGAAGAAAATATAAGTGATTCAGTACAGCTAAACTGTTTACATCCCTAGATGGGAAGATGATAGTTGTTAACTCTTAAAAACTGTACCACTGACAATTCAGCTAGAAGGAATATACATAAACAGGAGGTAAGGATATAAGGTGATTTTGAGGGAATGACATAAAAAAATTAAGAGATGAGAAAGAGGAGTACCCTTGGTGCAGAAGGAAGGGAGCTGTAGAATGGGGTAAATTATTTTACATGAAGGGGGGCAAAAGACCTATTACAGTGGAGGGTGAGTGAGGAGCCTCACTTGAACCTTAATCTCATCAGTATTGGCTCAAAGAGGGAATGATATATACAATCAATTGAATATAGAAATCTATCTTACCCAACATGGAAGTAGGAGGGGAGGACATTAAGTAAAGGCCTGTCCCTCTTTATTGATAGGAGGGAGGGCATATTAGGGGAAGTGGTATACAAAAACAAAATACTGGTTAGGAGGGAAAAGGTGAAAGGAGAAAGAGGGCAAACAGCATGAAAAATAGGATGGAGAGAAATACACAGTTAACAATCCAAACTGTGAATGTGAATGGGATACACTCTCCCATAAAACAGAAGTAGATAGAAGAATGGATCAAAACCCAGAATCCTACAATATGTTCACAAGAAACACACTTGAAGCAGAGAGACACACACAGAGTGAAAGGTAAGGGGCTAGGGCACAATCTATTATGCTTTAGCTGCAGTAAAATAAAGCAGGGGTAGAAATCCTGATCTCACATGAAGTAAAAGCAAAAATGGATCTAAGTAAAAGAGATAAGGAAGGAAACTGCATCTTACTAAAAGGTATCATAGACAATAAAGCAATATCAATAGTTAACATATATACACCAAGTGGTATAGTGTCCCACATTTTAAAAGGAGAAATTAAGTGAATTACAGGAAGAAATATACAGCAAAACTACACTAGTGGGGTAACCTCAACTGTCCCCTCTGAGAACTTGATAAATCCAACCAAAAAATAAACAAGAAAAAAAAAACTAAGGAGGTAAATACAATATTAGAAATGTTAGATATGACAGATCTTTAGAGAAAACTGAATGGGAACAGAAAGGAATATAACTTTTTTTCTGCAGCACATGACACCTACACAAAAATTAACCATGTAATAGGGCGTAAAAACCTCAAAATCAAATGTAGAATGGCAGAAATATTTAATGTGTTGTTTTTGAATCATAATGCAATGAAAATTACATCCAACAAAGACCAGTAGAAAGATTAAAAATTAACAGGAAATAAAATAATATAACCCTGAGGAATAACTGGGTCAAAGAACAAATCATAGAAGCAATCAAGAATTTCATTAAAGAGAATGACAACAATGAAGCAATATGCCAAAATTTATGGGATGCAGCCAAAGCAATATTTAGGGGAAAATTTATTTCTCTAAATTCTTACATTGACAAAATAGGAAAAGATCAATAAATTGGGCATGCAACTAAAAAAAAAACTAGAAAAAGAACAAATTAAAAATCTCCAATTGAGCACCAAAAGATGAGATTAATAAGATTGAAAGTAAAAAAAGAAATCTGAGATAATAAATAAATCTAGGAACTGGTTTCATGAAAAAACCAATAAGATAGATAAGCCATTGGTTAATTTGATTAAAAAAAGAAAAAGAAAGCCAAATATCCAGTATCAAAAATGAAAAGGATGAAATCACCACCAAAGAAAAAAAATTAAAGAAATCATTAGGGAATATTTTGCCCAATTATATGTCAATAAATCTGACAATCTGAGTGAAATCAATGAATATTTACAAAAATATGTTATCAATATTAACAAATCAGGAAATAGGATACCTAAATAACCTCATCTTAGAAAAAGAAATTGAACAAACCATTAATGAACACCCTAAAAATAATTCCCCAGAGGTAATGTGTTCACAAGTGAGTTCTACCAAACATTTAAAGAACAATTAATTCCAATACTATATAAACTATTTGGAAAAATAGACAAAGAAGGAGTTCCACCAAACTTCTTTTATGACACAAATGTAGTATTGATACCTACACCAGCAAGAGCTGAAACGAGAAACAAAATTCTAGACTAATTTCCCTAATGGATATTGATGCAAAAATTTTGAACAAAATGCTACCAAAGCAATTACAAAATTATATCACCAGGATTATACACTATGACCAGGTGGGATTTATATCAAGAATGCAGGTTTGGTTCAGTATTAGGGGAAAAACTATCAGCATAATTGACTATAACAATTACAAAACCAATAGAAATCATATGATTATCTCAACAGATGTTGAAAAAGCTTTTGACAAAATATAGCACCATTTTTAACACTACAGAGGATAAGAATAAAGAGAGCATTCCTTAAAATGATAAGCAGTATCTATTGAAACCATCAGCAAGCATTATCTGTAATGAGGATAAGCTGGAAGCCTTCCCAATAAGATCAAAGGTGAAACGAGGATACCCATTATCTCCCTCCACCATTCAATACAGCACTAGAAATGTTAGCTACAGCAATAAGAAAAGGAAAACAAATTGAAAGAATTAGAATAGGCAATAAGAATCAAAACTATCATTCTTTGCAGATGGTATGATGTTATTATACTTGGAGAACCCTAGAGAATCAACTAAAATAGTACTTGAAATAATTAGCAACTTTAGCAAAGGGATATAAGATAAACCCACAAAAATTATCAGCCTTTCTATATATTACCAATAAAATCCAGCACCAAGAGGTAGAAAAAGACATTGCATTTAAAATAACTGTAGAAAATGCAAAATACTTGGGAGTCTACCTGCCAAGACAAACCCAGGAACTATATGAACACAATTATAAAACACTTCACACAAATAGAGTCACATCTAAACAACTAGAAAAATATCAAATAATCATTGGTAGGCCAAGCCAATATAATTAAAATGACAATTCTGCCTAAAATAATTTACTGATTCAGTGCCATACCAATCAAACTACCAAAAATTATTTGATAGAGCTAGAAAAATTAACAACATAATTCATCTGGGAAAACAAAGCGTCAAAAATATAAAGGGAATTAATGAAAAAAAATATAAAGGAAAGTGGTCTGGCCATACCAGATCTCAAACTATATTATAAAGCAATAATCATCAAAACTATCTGGTACTGGCTAAGAAATAGCTAAGAAATAGTGTAATGGATCAGTGGAATAGATTAGGTATACAAGACACAGTAGTCAATGACCATAGTAACCTTGTATTTGAGAAACCCAAAGATCCAGTCATTGGGATAAGAACTCACTATTTGACAAAAACTACTGGGAAAACTGTAAAACAATAGTACGTAAACTAGGTATAGACCAGCATCTCACACTGTATACCAAGATAAGGTCAAAACGGATGTATGATTTAGACATAAAGGGTGACACCATAAGCAAATGAGAAGAGCAAAGAATAGTCTACCTCTACCTGTCAGATCTATGGAAAAGGGAAGAATTCATGATGAAACAAGGGATAGAAAGCACTACAAAACATAAAATTAAATAATTTTGATTATAGAATTAAAAAAGAGAAACTTTTGTACAATCAAAACCAGTGCAACCAAGATTAGAAGGAAAGTAGAAATCTTGGAAACAATTTTTACAGCAAGCGTCTCTGATAAAGGCCTCATTTGTCAAATATATAGAGAACAGAGTTAAATTTATAAAAATACAAATCATTCCCCAGTTGATAAATGGTCAAAGGTTATGAACAGGCAGTTTTCAGGTGAAGAAATCAAAGCTATCTATAGGTATATGAAGTGCTTTACATCACTTTTGATCAGGAAATGCAAATTAAAATAACTCTGACGTACCATCTCATAGCTATCAGATTGGCTAATATGACATAAAATGGAAATGATAAATGTTGGAGAGGTTGTGGGAAAATTGGAACACTAATGCATTGTTGGTGGAGTTGTGAACTCATCCAACCATTCTGGAGAAAAATTTAGAACTATGGCCAAAGGGCAACCAGACTATGTATACTTTTGATCCAGCAATACCACTACTACGTCTGTATCCCAAAGAGATAATAAAAAGAGATAATAAAAAAGAGAAATGTACCTACATGTGCAAAAATATTTATAGCAGCCCTTTTAATATTAGCAAAGATTTGCAAATTAAGGGGATGCCCATCAATTGGGGAATGGCTGAACAAGCTGTGGTATATGAATGTAATGAAATAGTTTTGTGCAATAAGAAATGATGAACAGGTATATTTCAGAAAAACCTGGAAAGACTTGTACAAACTGATGCAAAGTGAAATGAGCAGAACCAGAAAAACATTGCACACAGTACCAGCAAGATGGCCAACTATGAATGACTCAGCTCCTCTCAGCAACAAGAACGAAGGACTCACGAAGTAAAATGCTATCCACATTCAGATAAAGGACTGATGAGCTCTGAATACAGGCCAGAGCATTCTTTCACTTATTTTATTCCTTTTTGTGGTTTATATCCTTTTGATCCATTTCTTCTTTCACAGCTCTGACTAACAGGGAAATATGTTTAACATCATAGCACATGTATAAACTATATCAAATTACCTACTGTCTTTTGAAAGAAGGGAGGGGAGAGATGGAGGGAGAGAAATTTGGAACTCAAAATCTTGTTAAAATAAATACTAAAAATTGTCTTGACATGTAACTGGGAAACAATAAAATGCTATTTTTAAAAAGACTGGAAAAATTTATTCCAAAATATTTAATGCTTCAGTTTTGTGATTCATTGGTCAGTAGTCTGAACATAAATAGCAAGGCCTAAAAAAATGCTACCACTCAGATGGATATTATTTTCTCACTGTACAGTTTAAAGCTTTTGTATCTTTATAAAAATTTTTGGGCTAAGAAAATGACCTTTCTTGTTACTCATGATGTTTAAGACAGAAGATAAAAGAGATACAGTTTGGTGAGGGCATCTGCTTTTTGTGTTTGGAAAAGCACATTTAATAGCAGCTTAACAGATAACACTTAAACATTTTGTTCTAGTTAGGTTTTACTTGCTTTGGTAGACATTTCATGTCAATAAAATACTTTCATTATTTCATATCCTACAAAAGGGAGAGTCACATTCATCAGTAACCAGCAATTCCCAAAGGAGTCTAACAATTGACTTCTTTGAAATTTTAATATTTAGGAAATGTTGGTAAGTGATGAGGTGCTTGGCTGCCTCTACTCAGAGCCCAATTCCAAGACCATATTTCTCTTTAGCCTCAAAAACACTGTCCCTGGCAGTTTCTCCCATCCCAATGACACTATGCTTAGCAATCACTCACGAGTGGGCCCCAGCAAAACACTTCTCTCTCTCCCTGGTACAATAACAGACCAAACCTATAGAAATTATTAGTTTGAACTAGCTTTGTACTGACTCATAAAGGTATTTGGTATCCACCAAACTATCTATACCAACTCTTTGCCTCGTTGTACACATCCTGGACTCATTATGTATATCCTAGACTTAAAACTCCCTACACCTATCTTGTCAAACAAGACATTAATTAGTGGCAGACTGGACAATCCTCAGTTGGCCCTAATTGCTAGTTAGCTTAGAGAAGTAGCAGACCTAAAAAACTACACCTCTGCATGACCCCACCTCTCATCCCTCTTGAGCTTTTCCTGGTGAACTCTGGGTAAAACACCTGTGTAGTAGATACAAAAAGTAAATGTTCCTGACCACTCCTTAACCACTCCCTAAACCCTTCCTGAAACACCTAGTTAGCATACTTGGCACATGTTTTACTATAGTTTTTCCTATATAAACTTTAACTGTACTCCTCTAAGGTCGCAGGTTCCTTAAGAACTTTTGCCCACCGCATAGCATAACAATAGGCCTTTGCCAACTTGACTTAAAGATTGCTTGAATCCATTAATTCTTTTTAGATGACTCTGTCTTGTACTTTGGTCATTGATGGGTCCCTGAACCCTTCAAAACCACATCAGTAAGCAGCATAACAGTCAAATAAAAACTGATTGAATGAATTAGAAATGAAATACACAGGGGAATGCCCAGTGCTGGTCATATAGTGGGTGCCTAAAAAATACTTATGGATTGATCCATTAAAAGAAGAAAAGGCCAGACCCCAAACGATGCTTATTCAGACATTTAAACTTAGGAGTATGATAGACCTTCAGAGTGCTGCCGGGTCGGCCTTAGGCAGGTGAGAAGAAGGCTAAATTTGTTACCTACAGTTCTTGTGATGATCCCTTTGACCTTTGGTTCTTTCCATCCAATTTAAACTTCCTAAGCTCTTTCTTTAAAGCTCTTTTCTGTTCCACTCCCAGTCATAATCCTTCTTGCCTCTAATCATAGGTTCCCAAAGTGGGTGATTCCACCCCTTGGCGGGTGCTGTAATGACCCAGGAGGTGGTAGTAGCCTCAGGTGCAATTGGGGGGCATTGAATAAAAATAATGGAGTGGTAGAAGCGTAAGGAAAGAAGAGGAGATAAGAAAATTTTGAAAAAGCATTTGTATGTTTCATCTGTTGTGTTACAGAGTTAAGGTTTTGGTGATTACATTGTTTACAAATAAACACACAAAATACAAGTTGTAACTGATCAGTGGTCAAGTCTGCAAACAGGTCTTAACAAACAAGTGATGGCAGATGAGCCTGCAGTGCACTGCTGGGAAGTCCTGCATGCGTCAGCAGGAATAGGTGTATGTGATGACTTGTTTACAATATGATACTGTACAGTCACATGATTGCATCATCAAAATTTCAATGCAGGAAGAAAACAACACAAATTTACAATAAATTATTAAATTTAAGATGAATCACTTAAAAAAACATATACTTTTTTGAAATGATGCAAATTTAAAAAAAAAAAGTTAAAGGGTTAAAGAAAGTAGATTTCCAGGGAGGGTACTGAATAATTTTTTTGAAAAGGGTGCAGTAGGCCACATAAGTTTGGGAACCTCTGCTCTACACCTTCTTGGTGGTGCCTGAAATACCATTTTGTGGTGAATGCCCAATCACTTTATCCCTTTATGGCACTTAATGTTGCCACCAGGCTTCTAGGAATTTCTATTGTCATGATCCTTGATATTCTTCTCATACCCTACACACCAAAAATATCCTTTTATTGGGGGTGACAATTTCAGTCTTGTACAAGTTTACAATCAGCTTATATAATTAACTAAACTGGCGGTTTTATGTTGGGCTCCTGGCTGAATCTCTTTCTAAGCCTCAGATTCCTCATCTACAAAATGAGAAAGTTGGAATAGATGACTTCGAAGGTCTCTCTCAGCTCTAAATCTATGATCCCAACACTAGGAGAAATCCCCAATATCTTTCCTCCTTATTTATTTAATATTTATTTGATCAGTGACTGGCGACAATGCCCCAACCTGGGTTATCTAACTTAAATACAAAGCAAATACTAAGCAAAAGAATTCAGGGACCACTTTTTTGTCTTTATATCTGCAGCACCTCACATAATGCTTGGCACATTTTATGGCTTTTAAAATTCTTATTGAATTGAATTGAAAGTAGTTGGAGAGAGGAGCACAATTTTAAGTCAGTAGAGGGCAATGTTTGAGGAAATTCATGTCCTTATAATAACTCTCAAATAACATTGTATATGAAAATACCTACTCTGCCTCTGCATAGAACTGGTCTTGAAATACAATAATATTTAGCAAGGCGAATTTCTAAGTTGGGCCGTATGCCACCTAGCATTGCAGTAACCATTTGATACATAAGTAAAGCCTTTCTCTCTATAAGCACCCCTGTACTACTATTACATTATATCACATTAGACTGAACTTGCAGAGAGCAGAAATTTTGTTTTTTGCCTTTCTTTGTATCTTTGGAATTTAGCGCAGTCCCTGACACAAACTAAGTGTGTAATAATTGCTAATAGTTGATTAATTGACTGACTGACTGACTGATACTAAGATGCCTCCCCAGCCTCAGCAAGTGTAACTAATGAGGAAAAATGAATCTCTTAAATAATTTGTAACTCCCAAAGGAGCAGTGATAATAATAATAATAACTTTAAAAAATAACAATAACCCTCTCAAAGCCAAATCTTCTTCCATGTTATGAAGAAAGAGAACAAAACACAATAAGAGAATACCAAATAGCCTGATTTACATTAGGGACCCTTGTGCCCTAAGACAGCTATGGAATCCATCAAGGCCTCTCAGAAACCCTGAAACCCTTGTTAATTGGCCTCTGGCAACACCAGTGCCTGGATTAGTATCCTGACCAGTGTGATGAAACTGCTTCTGCGAATCTAAAGCAGGGCTGCATAGAGATACAGGCTAATGCTACCTGAAATCATCATGAGGACTTGACACAGGACAATACAGCAAGTGAGAGTCCTTCATTTTGTAGGACACAAGGAGTCAATATGCATCAAAACATATCAGAATATTAAGATCCCAGCTAGTAGAAATGCTTCGGTGAATATAGCAAGAACCATTAAAATGGGCAGACCACAAGTTTGGGGTAAAAAAAAAAACCTGCTTCATCTTTTATCCCAGGTTATATGCAATAATTAATGTTATCATAGGTTATATGAACTAAAAGATGAAGTTAAAAAGTTACTAAAATTCATGGAGGGAGAAAAGACTCAAAGGTCAATGAAAATCTTCAGTCACTGAAAATTCCAAAAAAAATAGCTAACAACTAAACAAATGACAAAATGGCAGTAATACTTCAAATGGTTTTTGAAAAAGAGAAAGGTACATTTAGATTAGAACTATGACAAGCTATTTTTGAGTTAGATAGCATAAATTCAGCTAGTAATCAATCTATCAACAAGTATTTAAGCTAGAGTGGTATTACCTTTGTGGGTAAAAGAAGGATGTAGATGAGAGATATTATGGATAAAAAAAAAATCAAGATTTGCCAATTGATTGGATAAGTGGAGTAAACGAGAGAAGAGTGGAAAATGACAGATATCAGAAACCTGGGTAATTAGAATAATGGTGGTCCCTTAGACAGTAATACGCAAATTCAGAAGAGAAGAGTGTTTGGGAGAAAGAAAATAAGTTCTGTATTGGACATGTTGAGTTCAAGATGTTGATGAGATATCTGATTTAAAATTTCTGTAATGTAGCTGGTGATATGCGACTGGCATTCATGCCAATTACACCCAAGCAGGGTAATTCCAAGAAACAAAACAAAACAAAACAAAACAAAACCAGGATTTGATATTAGCATCATAAACGAATACATTCTCACAAGGTATTTGGCAGAAAGTACAAAAACTTTTCAGGACCTCTAAAAAACAGTACATGTGGCTGCTTGATGCCATAGGAAATATGGGAGGGAAGGTGGAAGTAGCAAGGAATATCTCTAAAGACATGCATCAAACACCACCATTGAAGAATTGACTTGAGAGAGCTATTGAAGAAATGTAGAAAGGCCCTGGAAGATTACAATAGCTAGGTGGCATATGTTGTAGGAAACTTGAATGCCATCTTGCCCAATTAAATAACAGAATAGCAGATAGCAAAAATATGGGAAAGTAATCCTAAATACAAAAGGAAGTCAGAAATTCTACATTTCCATAATCAGCCAATGAAAGCAGAAGTCAAAAGGTTAGGTCAATACAGGGAGTCCAAGCAGTACAAAGAAAAATACAAACAATTCAACATCTATCAGAAACTTTACCTCTGAGGCTTGAAATGTAAAGAAATCAGAGGCAGGACAAGAAGAAATGGCCAAAGAAGGAGAACGGAAATTTTCTAGAAGTCTACATGGTCATAAGAGGTTCAAAAAAATGAATTGCAAATAGGATGAAATGAGAAACAGAAACTTTTAGCACCACTAATGTGATAAATGACAGAATAATTATATCAAGAGAGTTACTCTGGCTTATCAGCAAAACATGAAAGCATCAGGACTGTATAAAATCCATAGTTATAAGCAGCTGCGCGTGAATCACTAATAAAGCACCTCACTTACTTTCTTGTAGATATAGACCTGATCCAAACTTTCTTAGCCTATTACCAAAAGGTGAGAACACTGATGACCCCTATTTAAATATAGGCCAATTACATGTTTATTTACTTTATATGAAACATTCACAACTGGCATCACTAGATAAATAAATAACCACTTACAAGAAAATAATATATTGTCTAAGGAAGAAAAGAACATGTGCAAGAAGTACCAGGGGATATAAAGAACAGCTTATTATTGACTTGGTAATTATAGAACAAGTTACATGAAAATGGCACAGGATTTATATTTTGTTGATTATTACAAAGTCTTTGACTTATTTCTGCACTTAGGGATTATTACTCTACCATAAATACATAAAAAGATCCAAACATGGTGAGTACTAGAGTAATGCTCAATGTATAACCATTCTGTCCTTAAAATATTCCACTGTCATAGTAATGTTAAGTATAATTGACATAAAACATGGCATTTTCAAGGTGAGCATAAAATAGTTTGATTTAAATACAACATAATATCTCCTAAATAGAGCTAAATTTGGCTTCTAAGTTTAATGGAGTTATACTAAAATGTCTCATTAAGCCTTCCCTATCCCCTTTGTAAAGCCTCTTCTCTATTATCTCCAGTTTATATTTTACTTATCTTGTTTATACATAGATGTTTGTATATTGTCTCCCCAGTTAGACTGATCTTGAGAGAAAGGATTGTCTTTTGCTTTTTTTTTGCATCCTCAGTACTTAGCACAGTGCCTGATACATAGTAAGCACTTAATAAATGCTTATAGACTGAACAGATTACTAATGCATATGAATGACATGAATATATATATATATATATAGTTTTAAAAATTAGGCACATTAAAGAACTCTTTCATCTCCTGGAACACTTTCCCAATGATATCAAGATGTCATTTGGATTCTAGAAGTATAAAATTCTTAATGTATGCTAAGGAAAGATAGAGAATGAAGGATATGAGATTGTAACCACAGTTCCCATTAAACCAATGGATGAAGGCCATAACAGCACACTTTGGTTTCTTCTAGGAAAAACACATTGAAAATAAATGCAAGACAAAGGATGTGGCTTTATATGTTGAACCTTACTGGCATTCTCAAATGGGAAGAGTTTGTTTAAAGCAATTAATAACTACACAATACTTGCCTTGTTGTATACTTTCAGAACTTTATAAACTGTACTATAACAGACTTGGAAAGAATCATTACAAAACCCCACACAACATTAATTAAAAACAGTCCATAAGACCCTGAGGCAGTTATAGAAATATTAATATTTGCTTGCCAAAAAAGGAAGAAAATAATTAGTAGACATTCTTAGAGCCCATGATAAAATGGATCAAAACTTATGAAATATTTTAAAGTAGTTTAGTAAATACTGATAAAAGGGACATGCCATTAGATTTCTCAAATTAATAAAAATTGAATTATCTAACAATAGGGCCTATGAAATTTCTAAGGTACAAAAATGAAATCAAAAGATTCCATAACATCAGTATCATCTACATGAACTCGACCAACAATTTATCAACAAAGAAGTGTCAAACAAATGGTTGGGTCATGGAAATTTGCTTTTGGAAGTAGATTGGTTTATGATGACTATTCAGGATTTGGTCTTTGACCAAAAAATTTTAGAAGCCTTATTCTTAAGACCTGGACTGGTGATCAGTGGAGATTATGCATAGAAATGGTCAAAATTGTGTAACATATTCTGTAAAAATTTAGCATCTCTCAAATACCTAGCAAGACATATCCTAGTAGCTAGAATTGTATATTAGAAGCTCGAGCTCATGGATAGACACTCAACAAAGTACAGATCTCAAAATATTGTAAAGAAGTCAACCAGCAAACTATACTCCAATGAAATTTTTATCATAATCCAAATCATGGTTTATAATGAATTGAATGGGACATTGACCCAGAAAAAACAACTTAATAGTAATATTTTAATAAGTAGTCATAATTTCTAAACTACATGTAACAAAAAGCTTCCAAAAAGTTTCTCTAATTACTCACCTGGCTGCATTACTTTGGGACTTCTCTGATTGACTTCTCCATCATGTTCCGGGAAGCTCATTTCTGAGATAATCTCATCATCCTGTAAGAATGCTTAGCTTTGTACTCTACCTCAACACTAGTCTCTGGCCCTCTGATTGGAGCCATGAGTTTCAAATCTCCATTTAAGGAGAGATCTCAGCTCAGACATCTCCTCATTTCTCTTATGGCGGTCAGTACTGCCTTGAGACTTCTCTGACTGACTTTTACACCATGCCTCTGCATTAGGTAGCTCTCTTTTCCCTCCTCCATTTTTCAGCTTCTTTTTGTGTTTTGCCTTTCCCTATTATATTATGAACTACTTGAGGATGAGAACTGTCTTTTATTTTTTCCACCTTTAAATCCCTAGTTCTTTGCACAGAGCCTGGCACATAGAAGGTGCTTAATAAATGTTTATTGACTATTGATGAAATATAAAGAATTGGCAGAGGACATCAAAATTATGAAGGAATAGGAGGATTTGCACATCATTCCTTTTGTCCTGTCTTCTGCTAGTATTTACTGAAGATGCATTTGGTAAGCCTATAGATCATGATGCTTTGATTCAATGCTAAAAATAACTTATTTTATCCATCTGTACAATAGTCCACAGATAAAAAGATACAATTTTAGACACAATATATAATTACATTAGATATGATATATTACATTAGAAATTAGATATAATATAATATATTAGATATAATTATATTAGATATAATATATGATTATATAGTAATTTTAGATATAAAAGAATAATAGCAGGACAGTGAATTTTCCCAAACCATACAATTTCTATCTATACCCTATCAAAAAAGATTGAAATTATGAAGACAATAATAACTCTCTTAAAGTCACTGAAGGAATGGGAGCAAACCAAAAAAATAAAAAAGCATCAGCCAGGTTTTTCCTTAAACTACTATAGCAGCTCTGGAGGCCTAGAAGAAACCCCAAAATGCTGGTCAATTGAATACTATCAATGCCATTGCTTCAGTTAACTCCTTGACCAATGTGATGAAACTTTTTTTATGACTAAGAAATTTGGGGGCAGCAGAGTTGAAAGCTGGCACTGGTTACAACACTTGAAATGGTCAGTTTGCCACAGGAATCAGCACAGTAAGTAGAGCTTTTTTTTTCTTTTTTAAAATGCCCAAAAGGCAAGATTCATCAGAACAAATCAGAAATACCAATCCCCCATCTACTGGGAATGCTTTAATGAGATGATGCTGATAAGTAAAGCAATGAAGTCATGAGTACTTGTGAAATTGAGGTTGTTTTTTTTTTATATGTGCCTGGACTACATCATAATAAAATTGGAAACAAAGTTAATCAGTTGTTAGATTCAAGAAGTTTATAACACTTCTTGTGAACAATATTCTTAGTTCCAAATAGCATTGCATATCTTGTATTGAATACCAATGCAAGACAACTGTAAGAAATAATTTCATTCATAACCCCATATTAAATTAGAGTAGAAATTGAGGCATTACTTGAATCTGAAAAGATGCAGATTAAAAAATCCACACAACACTCACTCTAGAAATGCAACCTAATAATGAAACATAGCAAAAAAAAGTTTCGAATGGTTTTCAAAAAGAATTGGTGTAGTAAGACAGAAATTTCAAAAAACCTTTTAAAAAATTTTGATTGTACCAGTCCAACTGATAGAAAAACTATACCACTGGTTATCTTCTTTAGCCATCATGCATATTGCCCACAAAATTGAACAGAAAGGGTAAAAAATTTTCAAATCTGTACCTAATAGTATATGTTCTAGCCTTTGCTATGGTAAGGACAATAGGAACAAAAGTGGAACTACCTAGAAAAACTCTTAAGGATAGCCATCTTACCCACCAGGGTAGGTACACCACGAGAAAAACTCCTTGTAGGAGGGTATATTAACATCTAGGCGGTACATGGTGTAAAAAAAAAAACACACCATTCAATTTAAAGCAATAAAAATAAAATGTAGAATGGAATCCAGAAAAAAATACTAATCAGAATTTTTTAATGCTCTTTAATACTCTCAATCAATAACCTAAAAATAAATAATCAAAAATGATATCCCAAAGTTTAATGTAATACAAAGAAAGCAATGGGGGAAAAAGAAATAATTCAGCTACATACATACATATACTTATATATATACCTATATATATATGTATATATATATATATATATATATATATACACATATATAAATATATATGTACACACACACACATATATGTGTATGCTTGTATGTATGTGTATGTGTATATATACACACATGCACACACACAAGATGGATAGTAATGGCAATGACTTGGCTGAGCTCTCCCAAATTCCCCTCCAAACAAATCTAAAATTTATACCTCAAAATGAATTCTGGAGTGGTAAAACCAATAAAAGAATGGAGTGAAACAATTTTTACAGCCCAAAGCAACTTAGAAAGTTAGCCAGAAAGGGCTGTTTTAGTGGGATGAGAGTGGAGTACATTCCAGTTCAGGTCACACCAGTGCAAGCCACACCCCAGCAAGCCAGCAGCAGGCCTTTGGGGAGAGCGAATGAATCTGCAGCAGCAGCTGCTAGAGCTTCTAGACAGATAGTAAGGGGATCAGACAACTGGTCAGAAGAAGATTACAGGGAACCCTTTGCTGCCACTAGGTAAAGGACTCTGCTGCATTGCCCACATGCAGTTCCAGATTACAGTCGCAGGGCAAAGAGGAGGAAGATTAACACACTAGAGCATGTGGCCAAGTGGTACAGGGACCCTGATCACACTTTGAGGGTAGAGAAGAGTGCTTGTGGTCATTCACAGACCACAACACAGCCAGGAGAATAGTGACCATACCTTTCCTTAGATCATACTACCTAGGAAGAACTGAAAATTAACAGATCTCCAGAACTAGCTCTAAGTACTCCAATACCAAAAAAGCTTGGGACAATGCCCTCTCAACCCCAGGAGCAGACCCCAACACGAAATTAAATAAAAGTCTAGTAATAGGCTAGAAAATGAGCAAACAACAACAACAACAACAACAACAATAACAACAACAATGAACCTGACCATAGAAAATTACTGTGGTGACAAGGAAGGTCAAAATGTAAACTCAGAAAAAGACAACAAAGTCAAAACAGCTACTTGCAAAGCCTCAAAAAATATATGAATTAGTCCCAGGCTCAAAAAGAATTCCTGATAGAGCTCAAAGAAGATGTTAAAAATCAAATAAGAAAGGTAGAGGAAAAAATTGGGAAAAGAAATGAGAGCGATGCAAGAAAGTCATGAAAAGGAGGCACAAAAATACTGAAGAAAATGACACCTTTAAAAACTAATAGAATAGGTCAATGTGTAAAAGAGGCACAAAAAATTCTACTGAAGAGAACACCTTAAAAAGGAGAATTGGCCAAGTAGAAAAGAAAGTACGAGAACTCATTGAAGAAAATAATTCCTTAAAAATTAGAATTGGACACATCGAAACTAATGAATCCATAAGCTATCAAGGAATAATAAACCAAAATCAAAAGAATGAAGAAAAAAAATAGAAGAGAATTGGAAAAACAATTGACCTGGAAAATAGATAAAGGAGAGATAGCTTAAGAACTGTAGGACTATCTGAATGTTGTGAGTAAAAAAAAGAAGAAAAAGCTTAGATATAATATTTCAATAAATTATAAAAGAAAACTGCCCTAATATCCTAGAACCAAAAAGCAAAATTGAAATAGAAAGGATCCACCAATCACCACTTGAAAGGGATCCCAAAATGAAAACTCCCAGGAATATTATTTTCAAATTCCAGAGCTGTCAGGTCAAGGAGAAAATATTGCAATCAGACAGAAAGAAACAATGCAAATATCATGAAGCCACAGTAAGGATAACACAAGATTTAGAAGCTTTTACTTTAAAAGATCAAAAGGCTTGGGATATGATATTCCAGAGAAAAAAAGGAACTAGGATGACAACCAAGAATCATCTACCCAGCAAAACTGAGTATAATCTTCTGGGGCAGGGGGATTGTTCATTTAATGAAAGAGAGGACTTTTAAGCATTCTTGATGAAAAGAACAGAGCTGACTAGAAAATTTGACTTTCGAATACAAGACTCAAAAGAAGCCTATACGGGTAAACAAGAAAGAGAAATGATGAAGGATTCAATAAGTTTAAAGTATTTACATTCCTACAAGGTAAAATGATACTTGTAACTCCTAAAAACTTTCTCGTTATTAGGACAGTTAGAAGGAGTATACATAGGCATAGGATATGGGTGTGATTTGAATATGATGAGATGATTAATTAGAAAAATAAAATTAGGGGTCGAGAAAGAAGGATGCACCAGAAGAAGGGGAAAGGGAAAGGTAGAATGGAGTGAATTATCTAACATAAAAGAAAGACAAGAGAGCTTTAACAATGGTGGAGAAGATAAGGGTAGTAGAGGGGAGAGCATGAACCTTATTCTCATCAAAATTGGCTCAAAGAGGGAATAACATACATACTCAGCTAGGTATACAAATCTATTTTACCCTACAGAGAAGTAAAAGAGGAAGGGGATAAGAGAAAACGAGTGCTGATAAAATGGAGGATGGATTGGGGGAAGTGGTGGTCATAAGCAAAACACTTATTTTTTAAAGTTTTTACATAGTTTATTATTTATGCTGTGATGAAAAATTGTCTTTACAGATAAACATCTTCTTCAGTGCCTTTTATTCCTTCTGTTATGAAATCTCCAGCTCACTTTTTGCCAGCACCAACATTTGCCTTTGCAGTACCCCTGACTTTCTTCATTCTGTTCTTGTGTTCCTTTTGCTGTTTTCTTGATATCTTTTTCTTCTCGTACAGGCCATGCCTTGCACGTCTGTGGTTTGATTCATTTTTCTTTGCATAGTCAAGGGAATCATAAATCATGCCAACGCCTGTTGTTTTGCTACCACCAAAATGGGTTCTGAATCCAAAGACAAAAATGATGTCTGAAGTTGTCTTGTACATCTTGGCCAGTTTTTCTCGAAATTCAGTCTTGGGCACTGTGGTCTTTCCAGGATGAAGGACATCTATTTATGCTGAAGAAGTCTGTTTGTCATGAACTTCCTGGTTCTGATGGTTACAATGTCGTTCATGGTGGCGGCTAGCGCCTCGAGCAGCAGGAGAGGGAAAGAGCAAAACACTTTTGAGGAAGGATGAGGTGAAAGAGGAAAGAGTGAAGGAAAAATAGGAGGGAACTAGCTAGGTGGAGGGAACTACACAGTAAACATAACTGTGGAAAAAATTTTATAGCAAGTTGCCCTGACAAACACCTCCTTTCTCAAATATGTAGAGAACTGAGTTAAATTTATAGGAATACAAGTCATTCTTCAATTGATAAATGGTCAAAGGATATGAAAAGACAGTTTTCAGATGAGGAAATTAAAGCTATCTATAGACATATGAAAAACTGTTCTAAATCACTATTGATTAGAAAAATGCAAATTAAAACAACCCTGACGTACGACCTCACACCAATCAGATTGGCCAATATGGTAGAAAACAAGTGACAAATTTTGAAGGGGATGTGGGAAAATTGGGACACTAATGAGCCATTGATGGAGTTGTAAACTGATTCATCCATTCTGGAAAGCAATTTGGAACTATATCTAAAGCATATAAAATTGTGCATACCCTTTGAGCAATACCACTGATCTGTATGATGATGATAGAATTCTATTGTGCTATAAGAAATGACAAACAGGATGCTTTCAGAAAAAAAAAACCTAGGAAGACTTACAGGAACAGATGCAAAGTGAAGTGAGCAGAACCAGAATAGTATAAACAGTAGCAGCAATAATGTACAATAATTAACTGTGAATGACTTGGCCATTCTCAGTGTTACAATGATCCAAGACAATTTTGAAGGACTTAATGATGAAAAAATCCTATCCATATCCAAAGAAAGTACTGATGGAGTCTGAATGAATATCAAAGCATACTTTTTTGGTCATATTTTCTTTTACAACATGACAAATATGGAAATATATTGTGCATGACTCCACATACATAACCAATATCAAATTACTTGCCATTTCAGGGAGGGGGAGAATTTAGAACTCAAAGTTTTAAAAAATGAATGTTTAAAGTTGTTTTTATGTGTAATTGGGAAATATGTATATATAATACACATATACATATATATGTTTGTATACATATATGTGTAAACACACACTATAGAGTCTTAAGAAGCACAGAAATTAAAGGAAAGTCGAAAGAAGAAGAATATAGAACGTTTTGGTTATCTAAATGATTGAAGGATTTGCAATGCAACAAAAGTGCAAGTTCCATTAAATGTGAAACAAAAAGCTTGCATGTTGTTATTCTAATGAATTGCAGAGAATCAGCAGGGACAGGTAACATCCATCATTACGGGCTCAAATGCTTTACAGTGGTACATAAATTACAAGCAAGGCCCTTTAGCAGATTCCTCTCTGATGCAAGCTTAATCCTATCTTAATATTCCCTCAACAAAAAAGAGACAAATGTTCTCTGAGCACCCACTAAACAAGTTAGAAATTTGCAAAATACTTTTTGGGGAAAATGAGCCCCATTTCCCAAAACTACAACAGGTAGGCACCGTGGAATTAATCATGTCACCGAAAGTGGCTTGTCTCTTAATGGAGTCTATGAAATGGTTAAGATCCAAGAGCAGAATCAAAAGGTTCTCTGTGGGTGACATCCACAGTAAAGCAGCCAATAATATGTCAACAAAGATGAGCTAAACAAATGTCTGCGACAAATTGATTTATTTATAACGATGGAAATGTTTATCACAGTGATTCATGATCAGGAGCCTAGGCTTATGGATTTGATTAAGCCAAATAAGATGAGCTTATAGCTTGGTACTTTTATTCATCTACAAAAAGCAGTTATCTTGTCCATCTGTGAAATAATCTGTAGACATTAAATATAAATGAATATAGCAGGAGAGTGAGTTGTTCCAAGATTGCTTCTATCTGAAATAGCCTTCACTCAATGGCTGTATCCAGAGAAGCTAATGTAGCTAAAAAAGACTCCCTGAAGTTATAGAAAATCACAGTAAGTTTTAGGTATTCCCAGTAGGCAAAATTTCCAGTATGCCTATAATGGCTAACAACATTTCTTTTCAATAGCAGGAAGAATAGGTATAAGTCAGCAAACAAATATTTATTAAGTGTCTACAATGTGTCAGGCACTGTATTAAATTGTGGGGATCCAAAAAGAGGTAAAAGATGGGCCCTATCTTCAAGGAGCTCAAAACTTAATGGGAGAAGCAACAAACAAACAAATATTTACAAATAATATACAAACAAGAAAAAAATAGGAAATAATTAAAAGAAGAAAGGCAACTAGAACTAAGAAAGGATTAGGAAATATTTCTTGTGGAAGATCAGATTTCACTTGGAACTTGAAGGAAGCCAGGGAAGCCTGTGGGTTGAGATGGAGGGATAGCATTAGAAGATCTGTTCCCCATGAGGACAGCCAGAGAAAATGCCTGGAGCTCAGAGATGAAGCATCATGTTCAAGAAACATCAAGGATGCAAATGTCACTAGATAAAAGAGTATGGATGGAGAGCAAGGTCTAAAAATACTGGAGAGGTGGAGGATGGTATTAGATTATGAAGGGCTTTGAACATCGATTAGAAGACTTAGTATTTGATCCTGGAGGCAATATGGAGTCATTGAAGTTTATTGAATAGGGAAACGGCATAGTTAGATGTGTGCTTCTGGAAAATCACTTTGGCAGAAAAAATGGCAGATGCATTAGAGTGGGGAGAGACTTGGGGATGGCAGACTCACCAGCAACCTATTGTAATAGGTCAACAGTAAGCTGATGATGACCTGCCCCAGGGTGGTTGCAGTATCAGAGGGAAGAAGGGGTGGATTTGAGGGATATTGCAAAGATGAAATTGTCAGGCCTTGGGAACAGGTTGGATATGGGTGTTTGTGTGACAGAGAGATGGTGAGGAATTGAGAATGACTCCTAGGAGGATGCTAGCGTCCTATACAGTAATAAGGAAGTTAGGAGGCAGTAGGTTTTATGAAGAAAGATAATAGGTTCTGTTTTAGATATGTTACGTTTAAGACATCCAGTTAGAAATGTCTGAAAAGCAAACAGGGATGTGAAATGGGAGGTCAACAGAGAGTTAGGACAGGATAGGTAAGTTTATGAATCATCAGTCTAGAGGTCACAATGAAATCCATGGAATTGATGAGATGTGATGAGATGGTGATGAAATCACCAAGTGAAATAGTTTAGAGGGAGAAAAGAAGAGACCCCAGGACAAAGCTCTGTGGGACACCTATGGTTAGAGGGTGCAACCTGGATGAACATCTAGCAAAGGAGACTGAGAAAAAGCAATCATATAGGTGGAAAAACAGAAGAATGGTGTCCCAAAAACCTAGAGAGAAGAGAGTATTAAGGAAGTGAGGGTGATTAATAGTGTCAAAAGCTGCAAGAGAGGTGAAGAAGAATGAGGATTAAGGACAAGAGGCAATAGCCTTGAAAACTGCAAAGATATTGAAGACTTTTCTTTAGAAATGTCTGTAATAGAGTTTTGCTGTTCTTGTCCAAATCACCTAGGTTGGAGGCACCATGTGGGAGTTGGCAAGGATGTGCTGTCTCTTTGTCTCATATCTCTTTCTGTCTCTGTCCCTATCTCTCTGCTTCCGTCTCTTTCTCTATGTCCTTGTCTGTTTCTGTATCTCTGTCTCTATCTGTCTGCCTCTTTCTCTATCTCTGTGTCTTTGTTTCTCTATCTCTCTGTGTCTGTCTCTGTGTCTGCTTCTCTTTGTCTCTTTCTGTCTCTGTCTCTTTGTCTCCATGTTTCTGTCTCTGTGTCTCTGTGTCTGTCCCTCTGTCTCTGTGTCTGTCTGTCTGTCTCTGTCTCTTTCCCCAATAACATCAAAGATGGGTGAAGTTTCTGTTCCTTTGAAGCATAGGCACTGTGCCCTAAGCTGGATGTGGAAAAGTGCTACCTTTCCCACTCTCCATTTTATGCCCTGTTGCCTCAGGAATTGTGTCTGTCTGGACTTTGGGTCAGTTTCTTTTGTTCTTTTTGGGTCTGGAGTCCCCAGCCTCTGAGCTTAAACCACAGTGAACTTGGAGGAAGGATTCCAGGCCAAGTATTAATTACAGGAAAGTTCTTAAGACAGGATGCTGGGACACAAGCCCAGGAGAGCTTTCACCTTGGAACTTGGTTACCATACTATACAGGAATGCAATGAAGTTTTGAACCTAATCCTCTTCTCTACCATAAAGACTGAGGTGGTACAAGGTGGGTAATCTTGCCTTCTGGGGGTTGGGGGGAATATTTACATGTTTGCTTTTACTATACCTTTGAAGTAAATATTCCTCTGTAAAAGCAAATGGATCTGGGTTGTAGGGAACCCCTAAAATTAGGGGAACACAATAGCTGGGGTATGAACCAATGACAGAGAGACTAGACACCCTTCAAACCCCCTTGAAACACCAGATTATGTTCTGGGACAGGTGAAATGTAATATAACTGGCCTTCAGGCTATGGGGTCAGACTGGTCACTTTTACAACTTTCAACATAAGTACTAACAAGACTGAAGTATGGTCGTACAACTTTATAAACATTGTTGCAAATTCCTTGAAGGTTCAGCTGAGATTCCAACTTTTACTCAATGTCTGATCTTTCTTAATTATTTTGTATTTACTTATCTGAGTCATTATTGTATGTACCAATTACAATAAAACTCCTTAAAGGTAAAGCCTGTTTTGATTTTTTTTGGTCACAGTAGCCCCAGTATTTAGAGTAGTTCCCCCCACGTAGTTGCCGCTTCATTATTATTTATTGAATTGAAATGTAGAGACCTTAGAATTCAGTGTGGTTGCATGTTCTTCTTAGCAGGCACATGCCATCTACAACTATTAAATAATGTTTCTGGAATACTATTCTTATGTTTCTTCCACATAGCAATAACCTTATCAGTAATAAGCACACCAAACTCAACTCAAAAGCTATCTCCTTTACAATATCCTTCCATCTTGATCCTATTCCCATTCTAAAGACCTCCTCTTTGGGCACATTTCTCAAACTCATACTAATCAGATTTCAGTAGATGTGGCCCTGAAGAATCTGAAAGAATACTCTGAGTTCTGACTTCACTCTCCATAAACAAAATTGGGATAATTGTAAGCAGATCCCCAGGAAATGTAGAATTTTATTTTTAATTTGTTCAGTAAATAATTTATGGTTTCCCTTGTGTATGCATACATTTCTCCTCAAATTCTACTGTAAGTAATTTAAGGACAAGGACTACTTTCTAATTTCTTTTTAAAATAGCATTCCTCTGTAATTTCTCTCTCATCCTACCCTGATGATTTCTGATAATGCCTACTAACAGGTTATCTTGCTTTAGCTTTAAATTAGATGTTCTGTTACTTATGGAATTCTTCTCTGGAGTTGTTTATATTTCTA
Organism: Phascolarctos cinereus; assembly: GCF_003287225.1. NCBI lineage: Eukaryota > Metazoa > Chordata > Mammalia > Diprotodontia > Phascolarctidae > Phascolarctos > Phascolarctos cinereus. Next base: position 116,457,872 of record NW_027556180.1, on the reverse strand, counting down.
ACTTTTTTTTATTTAAACAATGGCTGGATTTTCTGCTGAATTATGCTCTATTGTACCAAATGTACATGATAAAAAATCCTAATTGTGATCCGTTTCCATAACCAATGTAATAGAGTATATAATTTGATTAGCTGAGGAAGTAATTCCTCAAGAGAACAATATATATATATTTTAGGAACTGTGCCTCATCCAGCTTCTTTAGATAGTCTGCATAAAGCTTTTCTTTCTCTCAGATTCACATTTTGTCATTAACATTACAATGGTTATGTTATATATAAAAATGTTTTGATCTATCAAGAAATGGTCCAAAAAATGGATTTATTATTTCATCGATGTGTGTATTCCTTCCAAAGATGTAGATCACAATCCATCTATACATATATGATTCTTGTACTTATCCTACCCCCACCCCCATAAATTCACACAGGGGATCCACTCAGTTTCTTTACATTGTCTTCATATCATATGGATCCCAATGGGATCCATAAACTACCCACCATTTGTCTCTTATTCTTGCTATGATTCTGAACCATCTTTCTTTTTTTTTTTCTGGTTATTTTTCTGCAGACTTTTTCTATTAACACCCTTCACCCCACTGTTCTTTATAATGTGTTGTTGCTTGTTCACATTCATCATACATCTCCCCATAGCTCGCTAAGAGATCCTGAACATCAAGTCTTTTGGGGGGATAATAGTATTCCATGAGTAGCAGTTAAATAACATTAACTGAACAATACTGTTGCTTAATAAATAGGCCTTTGTTTCAGGCAAAAAAGCCTGAGGGCACTAAAAATGAACTATTTATTTTCCCAAAGGCAATTCAGCCTACTCTCCTCCTCCAGTTTAATTCTAGAGCCAATGGAACCTCAACAGTGGAACCTCAAATACATTTGTTGTCTACACTGAGGTAAAGATTTTCTGTGTTTCTTTCACATGACAACTAAATGTTTTCTTAAATTTACATTGAGGATGTTTCTAAACATATATAGGCAGTCAGGGACTTAAAGAAACAAGTTGGAAAAGTGTGAGAAACGTTGTCCTCACAATACCAAAGAAAAAGGTTGACTGATAGTTTTCTTAGCAACTTGATTATATTTTTTTCACAGAAAAGACTGTTATATAGTTGTCCCATAAGAGTTTCCAAATTTCTGCCTGTTGCAGGCTTCCTGACTTCCTATTTCTAATTTCTAATTTTTTTTTTCTTTTTTGCATCTCTCCTGGCATTTATGTATTTTTTTAATAGAGACTGAAAAAAATGGAGGCAGTGGAGAATTCAAATTCAACACTATAATTAGTAGAAGAGTCAAAGGTTATAGATAACTTTCTGTTTGTGATTTCTATTTTTTTATTTCATTAGACTTGAGAAAGTAGATGAAAGTTCAACTTTTCTAAGCAAGCAACTGAGTTGCCTTGGGGCAACTTTGAAGTCTTATTTACAGTGTAAAAGAAAGTGAGAAACTTGGGAAGTTAGAGAAAGAAAAACCTGAGGAAATTAGGTATATTCACAAGGACAAGCCTAATTTGATTCTTTCAACCTACTCTTCCAGTATTAACTTTTACTTCCACTTCCTATTAAATTTTACTTTCAGTGCACTCAATTGATTGTAGCCCCATCAGCCTGGAAACATGTATTGTAGTGAACTCCTGACTCCTTGTGTACTACCCCAGTCACTGAGGTCTAGTGATGTGTAGCTTCCCATAATTCCTAGAAATAAACTAAAGATCAAGCTGTTAGTGATGGTGCCCCTGGGTCTAGAGCATTCTCTCCTTCTTCTAATTTAAGAGGGAGATAATTTCTTTGTTTTTATAGTTTGGATTAAGACATACAGAGTCCCCTCTCCCCTTTACATCATATCCATTTGTTTTATGCTGTGTTTTAGAGACCTAAAATATATGAAATGCAATGTTATATGAGAACCGCTTGTACTGCAACATAACTAAAATCTAATTTATCTTTTTAGAATCCCAAATAATACTGATAAATGTTTGTAGATCTTAATTAATATAGGAAGTTGGGTTTTTTTTTTTGGCTTTATGTACCGTTATATTTTGGAATTGAATATTACACTAGTATCCTTCAGATATGCTCTCTCTTTACTCATACATTCTCTGTACTCCGATAGCCTCAATCTGACATCAGGCCCTCATTGCCTTTCACCTGGAGTCTTGCAGTGACCTTCTGATTGTTCTCTCTGCCTCATCTCTTCCCACTCCAAGCCATTTTCTATATAGCTGACAAAATGATATTCTTTAAGCATAAGTATGTTCACATTACTCCAACTCCAGTGGCTCCCTATGGCCTCTAGCATAAAATTTAAACCCTTCCATTAGCTTTTTTTTTTTAAGGGAGGCAACTGGGGTTAAGTGACTTGCCCAGAGTCACACAGCTAGCGAATATTATGTGTCTGAAGTCGGATTTGAACTCAGGTCCTCCTGACTTCAGGGCCGGTGCTCTATCAACTGTGCCACCTAGCTGCCCCCTCACTTGCTTTTAAATTCCTCCGCAACCTGCCCCCAACCTGCCTTTCTAGATTGCACATTATTTCTTTTCTCATACTCTACAATCCTGTTAAATCAGCCTTCTCTATGTTCTTGATATGTAATGCTCCAATTCCCATCTTCATGCCTTTGGGCCTATAGAACCCGTGCATGGAATGCACCACTTCATTATCTCCTTCTCAGGCAATCAGTCAATAAACATTTATTACGTGCATACTATGTGCCAGACACTGTGCTAAACACAGAGAATCTCTTTTTTTTTCCCCTAAAAGATGCAATTCAAGTGACATCACAAACATGGAGTTTTTCTTGATCCCTCAAACTCCTAGTGCCTCTCTTACTACATTTTCTTTTTCTAACACTTACTTTGTTTTGATTTTATATTTATGCTTGTATTTATTCTCTATATATTTATACAGGGTGTCCCAAAAGTCTTGGTGCAGTTTTAAGCCATTTCTTAAAACTGCTCCAAGACTTTTGGGATGTTTTCTGTTTAAACATGTTCTCTCCCAGATAGAATGTCAATTCTTTGAGACTAGTGATCGTTTCATTATTTGCTGTTAAAGTTTAAAACTGCATCATGTTTGGAACATTGTATGTGCATATTCTCTCCCTTGATAGAATATCAATTCTTTACATATATATGTATATGTATATACATATATGTATGTATATGTATTTATATGTAGATATGCATGTATATGTAAACACACACATATGTATTTCTGCCTAATGGTAGCCTTCTCTAGGCTGGGTCGGTGGAAAGGAAGAAACAAAGGGGAAAAAAAGAAATTTACATGATAACTTTGTTATATATTTAAAAGGAATAGCAAGTTGTACATAATAGATGTGCAATTTCATGCGCAATCACTTTTTTTAAAAAAATTATACTGTTATAGAAATGCTTGTTTTATTTCTTAAATTAAAAATTAAATGAATTTTTTTTTAAAGAGTAGAGATCATTTCATTATTTTCATTCATATATCATATATGGCTCTTTGATGTGAAATACATCAGGAAGGGCAACTTGATATAGTGGCTAGAGAGCTGTCCTTAGATTCAGGAAGCCCTGGGTTCAAATCCAGTCTCTGACATCTACTAGCTGTGTGATCCTGACAAGTCATTTAACCTCTAAATGTCTTAGGCATTTAGACTGTGCATTAGAATACGTCTTCTTTGAAAGAGAATGTTTCCTTCCTGGGAGTTCCCTACTTCAAAGAAATCATGGGTCCAGTCCAAAAAGGTTCAAATTGTGATCTGTTTCCAAAGAATTAAAAATATCATACATTTGTCTTAATGCTTCCCTTTTTCTTTTCCCTCATTTTCTTCTATTTCAATGTTTTATTTGAATATCTGTGGTATTACTGACTTGAGGTCTCAGCATGTTTTAATAATAATAGATCACATTTCTAGTGTGCTTTGTGGTTTACAAAGTACCCTAATGGAATGAGCATTTGATTTGAAGTGAAAAGATATTTTATCTGCATGACCTTGGGGAAGTCACTCTCTTTTTTTCTTCATTTTTTAAATAAGAATAATTATTCAGAACCCTAACTTATCAGGTTGTTGTGGGGGACGAATCAAATAAAATGCTACTGAAAACTCTTTGAAAACTTGGAAGCAGTATAAAAATGTAAAGTGACATCATCTTGAGATTAAACTGTGTCTTGCAAACCTAAACACTACGAATAAATACAATTAGTAGGTCTGAGGCTTGGACTGGAACCTCATGCTGCATTAACAGTTTTTTTCATCTCCTGGCTTCTCAAAGAAAATTCTGTCTTTCTCAATCTATTTTTATTAGTCTATCAGTGCATGGTTTGACAATATACTGCTGAGGGAGCAGAACCTGGTAGAAACTTTTAGCTCTGAATCATCAATGAAGACCTTTGACTGAGTACAGGAGTTCCCTGGTGAAGGTAAATATATCTTCAGGTTAATTTCTAAGTCCTCCACATTGTGCTGACTCTTCAACGTGGTCCACAATTTACATGCCTTTTGTGTTTTTGTGCTTGTTTCCCAAGCACAGTCATCAGCAGGCAAAAGTTCCTAAATGACTGTCTCTTGAAATTTTATGACTCTCACAACCTCTTGAGGTGAACCAGTTTCCTGGAGGACTGTGAAACCACAGCCAAGGAGCAGTTTCTTGTTTTCCCCATCTCCCTTAGAGCGGAGCTGTGGGGAATAATCTGAGAGGCAACAGGACCAGTGTATGACCTTGATATTGTCATATTACAGTGTCTTCAAGCTTGTAGTCAATACCTGTAGTAAAACCGAGCTTTTGTCAAGCAGAGATGTGTGTATAATAGAGTAAGGTCAGAGAAGAGATGAGAGCCCTGGATGGCATTTCTTTTGCTTCACCAAAAACCCAGTGCAGTGATTAGACTGTTACCGAGGCTTCATAATTAGTGTAGCTCGGACTGTGTTTTATTGAGGGAGTAATGCATTACTTGGAGATGTGCTTTTTAAATAATGTGACTGAATATTATCTTTGGGCCTCACACCATAAAAGGGATACTTCAGGACCAAGCCTTTAATTTCTCCACAAACTTAAAGTAATAATCTCCAAAATGCCTGCAATTCTTGGCTGGTATAATATTTCTCAATTATCGGTAAGATGTTTTCCCCATGTAATGTCATCATCTTTGTCACACATACCCCTGTGCTTAGGAAAAGTAATTAGTGGTTAATGAAAACAACTGGCTCATTAAGAAAGGAGAAACTCCCTCAAAGGGAGATTCAGGAAACATGGAAAGATTTTTAAATCTCCTAAATCCGTGCCAAAGTCTTAGGTTAGGTACTTTGTGGATGTATGTTTTTGTAATAATGAGCCAGAACCTCTGGGCCACATAGAAGTGGGATGTGGGGGCAGAGATGGAAGGGAGGAAACTGGGGTTGGGGTGGAGATTTGTCCTAAGTTGGGACCCTTTATAGATTTCAGCAAGGAAAGAGGGAGTGTTGGACAGAAGACATATGGATAGCAACATTAAACAATTCTACAGTACTCTCTCCTTGCCTGATATGATTGGCTTTCGAACCTACACACCTGAGTGAGTGACTATTTCTAATATAGAGCAATTGAATTCAGTAGCTGCAAAGGAGTGGCTTTTAAAAAACAAAAACCAAAAAACACCCCAAAATGACTTCTTTCCTTGGGTTTTAAAAGTTATGGGAAATGGATTACATATCAGTTTTTACTTCCAAAACTTTATTATTTTAAATCTCTAAATTGAAATATATACATATATGTGTGTGTAGATATGTGTATATATTATACACATGTGCCTGCACACACATACACACACACGCACAATGAGAGAGAGAATAAGAGAGAGAAAACAAGAGAGAATCTACATATATATAAAATTTGTTTTTACAGCGCTATCATTTCCCAGATGCCTCCAAGTTGCACCTTTCATTCTAACAAAGAAAAACAATAAAAAGCATCTGATATAGAAAACTTGAATATCAATGTATATAGTATTCTGACCTAGTAGCCCTTTACCACTTTGCTGGGAGGGAAGAGGTAGATTTTATTATCTCTTCTCCAGGAACTTCATTATTTTTTTTCTCCCATTATATTTAGTTCAATTCTCAAATATCTACTTAGAAAACCCCATTGTGTTTCAGTAAATATGAGGTTTTTATTTTTTTCTTCCCTTCTATTGACAGGTGGTCTCATTAGGTCATACATCCATAGCATGTATTTTGTAATTAGGAGTTATATTTGCTAGATTCTCCATGGGAAATAGCATAATCATCCTGAGCAGTAGAAAGAGTGTCAGGCTTGGAGTCACTTGGGTCCAAGTTTAAATCCTGCCTTGGACACTAGCTGTAACACTTGGACACTTAACCTCACTCAACCTCAGTTTCCTAATCTGTAAAATGGGAATAATAACAGCGCCTACTCACATACATAATACACACACACACACACACACACACACACACACACATACACACATATATACACACACATAATACATACATACATACGTATCATATTGTAAACCTCAAAGTATAACATAACTTTTAGCTATTATTATTTTGTTCGGTTTAAATTTTCAATAATATGCTTTTAAGTATTGAATCAAAAAGCCCATTTTAAGTCTTAAAAAACAATGCAGTTAGATGTGTATATATGCTCAGTAAGAGTAGGAGCTATTTCATCCTTTCTATTAGTATCTCTATTACTTAACACAGTGCCTAGCACAGATTAGGTGTTTAATGAATCCTTTGGATTTGTATGGAGTTATGTATACGTGTGCATGCCACAAATATCATGGGTATATATATGACAGCTGTGCTCTATGAAACTGCATAGTCTTTGCATATTACACACATACACACACATGATCACAAATTAGGCAGACAGGCCATTGAAGAGGGAAGGAGTAAACATTTTAAGTGCCTACTGTATACCCTGCACTTGGCTAAGCACTTTACAATTGTCTCATTTGATCCTCACAACAACCCTGAGAGGAAGGTGTTATTGGAAACTGAGGCAGACAGGTGTTAAGTGACTTGCCCAGAGTCACACAGCTAGTAAGTGTCTGATGCCAGATTTGAACTCGGATTTGAACTTCCTTGCTCCAGGTCCATGGATCTACCAACTTAGCTGTCTTAGGAAGGAAGGAATAATGCCATTTTCTTCTTTTGTATTTCTTACACTTCCACCTCAAGTCTTTATGTGATTCTTCAAACTCTGAAAGTGACCTTGACTTTTGTAAGGTTATATAAGTTAGGTTTAAACCTTGATTGGGGCAACAAACCTTCAAAGGCTTTAAGGAAAGACCTAGCAAGTTTGTAATTCCAAGAATCAGCATAGATCAGTTCAGGAGCTGGTTGCCAGAATGTTGGCCCCTGGGTGTTGAATAATTTTGCTATAGTGAGTCCTAAAGACCATCTTCAACTGAGATATGGAAAACCAGTGATCACCATTAGTGGAGGGAGTATATTAGCATACAGTAATGAAATCAGATATCTTTTGAGGCACTGAAATATGTATCCCTACCGTTCCTACTATAGTTTTAGGCAACTATTAACCACCCAGCAAAGAGTCTTCGAATTAAATAAAGCACAAACTTTAAAAAATATGTACTCTGTTTGTCACTCTGATGATTTTTAATTCTGTTAATGTTGAAAATACTCATACAACCAATAGCAATAATCCCTTATTTTTGATAGAGTCATAAGGAATAGGGTTAGATTTTCAGGTTTCATCCATAGGAATTAGTGAGCTTTTATGTTATTTAAAAACAAATGATATTTAATCTATCCAAGAAATATTGATGTCAAATGAATTTAATATTTGTGGTTTTCAGTACTTAAATTATTAGCAGCTAACATTTATAATATTATGCTTTTGCAAATTTAAACTACAAATATTATCTCTCTCTTTTTACTTATTTGTTCTTTTTCCTTCACTGTAACATACAAAAAATGCATTCCCTGGGAAATAGCATGAAAAGGTTTTATAGCAAGTTATACATGTTACAAATTCTAGTGGCATATCTCATTGTTTCCAGCAGATCCTGAGAAATTTCCACACAATCTCACCATCCAAAGCTTCCCTTCTTTTCTGATTAATTTTTAGCTCTTCTATACAAAAGAGTTTATAAAACATTAATGTGCAATTTAACTTCAGTTTCCAGAGAGAGATTTCTGCTGCATCAGATCCTATATCTGCCACAATACAGGGCTCCCTTTCCCCAGCCTTGCATTTATTTCCCAGTAGGTCTCACCATCTGCTACTGATGCCTGTCTAAGGTAGGAATTTCCTCTCCTAGCGTATTCTCTTTCAAGTATTACTCTTCAGTACTAGTCTCTTTTCAGGTTACAAATTGCTCGTGTATATTCTACCCCAAAGTCAAATCTGCAGATAGCTATCTTCAAGGATACTTAATGAAGAAGTGCCTTTTAATCTACTGAACCCAAAAAATGAAAACAAAAAGGATTATAGGCTTCAAAGCTCTATGAAAGACAACTTCTCAGGATTCTGCCTATTGCAGGCAGATTTTTTTCCCTCTCCCAACAAGAAAATAATAAAGGACATTTCATTTAGATAAAAGAACATTAAAGGGGAATCTATAGATTACACAAAAATAAAGTTAAATTTGCTCTTTGGGTTCTCATATCATTATATGAAATTCATTTAATAAAGAAGCATTTATTAAGCTGTCACCATGTGCCAGGCACTGTACTAAGCACTTATTCTGATCAGAGAGACAACACAGAAGTAACTAGGCACTTGCAAAAGATACACAGAGTAGATGAACTGTAATCTCAGAGGGAGGGCACTAGCAGGGGGTAGGGAGAGAGGGACGAGAAAGATTTCCTGTAGGGGGTAGAATTAGTGCTTAGTCTTGAGTCAGTGTAGACAAGTTCAGAAGGGCTTGTTGCCAGAATGTTGGCTCGCGGGTATTAGATTATTTTGCTATAGTAAGTCCTAAGGACCATCTCCAACTAAGATGTGTAAAGATTGTAATCATTAGTAGAGGGAGTTCTTGCCTATACTAATGAAATCGGATATCTTTATACAAGATGTCTAAAAGGCAAATGGGGATATAGGACTGGACCTCAGGATAGAGACTAGGGATAGACATACATATTTGGGAATCATCTGCATAGAGATGAAAATTTAGTTTATATGACTTGATTAGATCACTGAGTGAAATACTTTAGAGGGGAAAAAGAGTAGGGTGGAGGACAGAGGCATCACCCTCATGGCTATCATGGGTGATATGTACTTAGAAAAGGAACTGAGAAATAATGTTCAGACAGGTAAGAAGAGAACTCGGAGAGAGCATTGTTAAGAGGAAAGTGTATATAGGATAAGGTGAATGACAGCATCAAATGATATAGAGAGGTCAAGAAGGATAAAGATTGAGAAAAAGGATGCTAGATTTGGCAATTAAGAGGACACTGGTAACTTTAGAAAGGGCAGTTTCAGTGTAATGATGATGTTGGAAAACAGATTGCAGAGGGTTTAAAAAAGAACTAAAGTGAGAGGAAGTAAAAGTAGAATGTTTTCTAAAAGGAATTTATCTGATAAGGGAAGGAGAGATATAGAACGATAGCTGGGATGGCTGAATCAAGTGAGAGGGTTTTGTTTGGTTTTTTGGATGGGGACATGAGTATATTTATGGTCATCAAAGAAGAAACTAGTAACGTTGTAAAAGACCTAAAATTAGAAGGTGAATGGGAATGACAGGGGGGACAGTCTGGTTATTTACCATTCCATTATTTGCCATTAGGAAATTACATAGAGTTTTCTAAGGATTCTAAACTTCTTCTTGAAATAAAAGTCCATGCATTTAATAGCCTATTCTTCTGGTGAAAATGGAATTGGATAAATAGCCCATAGAACAAATCTGTCAGAATATGCGTCTTGGCCAGGTGCTACAGAAAGGCAGTGAGCTGGGGTGAAAACTACATAGCAGGAAAGCAGCTAGATTGCATTTGGGAAATGGTATAGTGGTTTAAACGATCCCAAGCTTCCCCCTGCATCAAAGGCCTATTAATACTGTTTTGGGGAAGCTGTGTGACTTCATGTTTAGGAACACCTGAGTCACTGAGGAATTAGTTTTGGATCACCCAAAGGGCAATGGAGGAGCACATAGTGGGTGAGTTGTCCACAACAAATGATAAGCAAAGAATTGCACAAGAGAAGCATTCTAAAGGAAATCATTTCAGTGATACATGACTTTGGGAGTAGAAAGAGGAAGCAAGCAGGTTACATGATTAAAATACAAACATAATCAATAAATAGCCCATGGTATTTCTGGAATTTCAAGAGATGTAGAGGAAGGCCCTTGGTCCATTGGATGCATAACTTATGGAGGATTTCTGGGAGACAGGGACAAGAATCACACCACATATGTGGATGTTCTCAATCTATACTCACTACCATTCTGAGAAGCCTATTTCCTCTCCTGGCCAATGCTAATCAATTCATCCATCTCCTAATCCTTTACACTGTGTATTTTGGTCCTATTCAGCCTATTTTTAACTAACTTCCCATCGGCCTTTAACTTTTCACCTAACATTAATAATGTTCCTATACCCTTGCTTTAGTTCAGACGTGGTTTTCTTCTTAGGAAACCATATCCTTTTCTATATTCCGCTTTGGAGATCATTCCTGGTGCTCCCTCTAATTCACAGATCAGAATAGTGGGCTTGGCCTACTCCTTCTACTTAATGCCTCATGAAGTTATTTCTTTTTCTCCACTTCCATGTGCTTTTCTTCATACTATCCATTAGAGCTACCTTTTTGCCATAACCTATTATGTTGTTTCCCCAATTTTATAAATCACTTTAGTAGAAACAATGACATGTAAGTATGATGAAACCCTTTCAGGTGTAAACAGAGGAGTCTATACCTCAAAAGGGGTATGAGACTTTGAATAACTCAATTGCCTATAAGGAGAACCTCAGAGACAGAGAACTTGCTCCTGGGGCACAGATTACTCCCAATATTTATTCCCTTGATTCTGCTTTTTGTGGGAAAGTGTTCCTCAGGCTTTGTTGCTACTGTTCTTGCTCTAGTGTTTGAGTAAATATGTTTTCAAAGGGCTATTTGAGTCTACCTGCAGAATGTCAATGAGGGACACCATGGTGAGGGCTTGTGAGCTAATAATGTGGAACTCTTGCCCCTGGGATTTGTCGTCTGGTGACCCAACTTGATCTTTTGAGTTCAGTTTGGGAGAGTGAGCCCCAAGATGGTGGTATTTAGGTTTTTTAAAATTATAAAATAAACATAAGGTGATTTGAGGGGGAAGGCACTAGCAAATAGGGTGTTACTTTTGCTGGTGACCCTTTTAACATCTTGACCACACAGTTCAAGTTCCTCAACTCCAGTTACTTCCATTTCCTCCTGTTGTTGGTACTGAGAATTCTCAGTGCTTATACTCTCTGCAGATGAACAACTCATTTGTAATTTATAGTTTTAGAGTTTTCTAGGGTTGGAGTCAGCAAACTAAGGCCAGAACCTTGGGTTTGGTTCTTTGTTGTTATTGTTGTTAAAGAATACAATAAAACCTTGTTTAAAAATATTTTTAAAAGTAACATTCTTAGCACAGGGCATGCAAAAGCAGGCAGAGGCCTAGCCTTCCCCAGTAATTTGCTGACTCCTGACCTAGGGCACTGAGAGGTTATATGACTTGCCTATAATTGCCCAGCCTATATACGTAACAAGCAGAACTTGAACCCTTCATCCTATGGTCTATATACTGTGTCGTGCTGTCTCAGGAATGCCTTAAGACCTGACTATTCCATGGAACTGCTTCTAAGCATTTCTAAGATCATGGACTTGAAAATTTAACTTTTAACTATCTTCTCTTTTCCATTCATATCTCTTACTCATGAACACGAAACTTGTTCATTTGTCTCATTTTGAATTTTTATGCCTCGATACTTTTATTATCTGTTGCTCTACTTCACGTACCTTCCCACACTTCCCCAGCCATTTTCTGCCCTGATGTCACTTCTACTCTACTGTCAACTCTGGACCTCCAGAGATGAATGGTGGGTTTTTCCTGGAACCTCCATTTTGGGAAAGGGTCCAGAATACCCATTCTCTAACATGCTTAATTCCTCTTTACTTCTGTCTCTTTGAGTGTCTTTTCTCATTGGTGAGTTCTTCCAATAATCTCTATTTTGGGTAAGGTCAAGATCAGTCACTTTTCATTCTCTGGACCAGGGCTTCTTAAACTTTTTTCACTCTCGATCACTTTCTGGGTTTCAGCAACATTCGTTGGTGTTGCATGCTTTGAGGTCATGCACAGTGCAAAGTGCACATGCTTTGTGTTCAGAACCAAGGCTACAGTTGTATGAGACAGAGACCACCTACCCAAATCTAAATCAGAGTCTGGACCAGAGTTTTGCAAAAAGGAAAGTTATTTTGTTAACTTTCTCGAGAAAGGACACTGCCATGTCACCCAGGATGGCATCAACCAAAGAGTGCAAGTGCTTTTTGTTTAAAGGAAGGATATATAGATCCTAATGCAACAGCCCACCCTAACCCCTTTCCCATCAGTTGAACCTCAGGGGTACAATCTATGCACGTAAATCTACCCCCAGCAACAGAGAGGACAAAGAGGTATAGAAATTATGTTAGCAAGTTCCCCTTTTCAGGGCCTCACAGCTCTGGCAGTCTTTTACCCAAGGTCATATAACTAGCTAGAGGATGAGATAGACAGGATGTTCTTATGGCTCAGGAATTTCTGCTAACACTATCTAAGAGTAGAGGAGGGAGAAGGAAAGGGGAGGGGGTCTTGTGTTCTGAGGGGTTTTGTGTTCTGAGGGGTCTTCACTTAGTGCTGGTACTCATGTACCACTCACGGTGAAGTTGTATGATGCAACACCAGCAAACCCTGCCAGAAACAGCTTGGATTCATTATGCATTTGATTTTCAATTAATTTTTGGTTATTACATGTTCAGATACCTTTTATTGTTGCCAAAATTTGCACAGTCCCATATTGAGTAGCAACTCAGAGTTTAAGAAGCACTGTTCTAGACCTAGCTATCATGACCCAAATACTACTCTCCTCTGTGCCCATCCCCTTTATTTTCTGAGCCTCTTTTGTGTGTTATGAATGTAAGCTCACTGAGGGAAAGGGCTGTCTTTCTTTTTGCTTGTATTTGTGCCACTAGAGCTCAGCAATGTACTTGGCATATAGCAATGTAGTCAGCATTAGCATGTTGACTAAGTGACTGACCATGCCCTAGAGAAGATATTCTACTCAGCCCTGACCTCCATGGAGCCATGGAGCCTCATCTTTATCCTGACCTTTTCTTGACCTGCCATCAAATTATGTACCCTTCTTCCCCTTCTTACAACTGTAATCAAATCAGTATTACCATTTCCTCAGGAAAGTCAGTGTAATGTCCTAGTGTTCCATTCATAATCCCAGTGACTTCTCAGAGCAAAATAGGCTTCCCTGACTGCTACTCTCACACTGGAATGTAAGCACTTAGCACAGTGCTTGGACCATAATAATCATTTAATAAATGCTCATTCATTCATTTATTCTATATTCTATATTATCCCCATGATCTGCTACTTTAATTATTCACTAAGGACAACTCCATAATCCCTTATCATATATACATTCTACCAATTCACAACTCTGTAATTCTCTTTGCAAGGTACTTCACATCAACTGATTTTCTCCTTTTCTAAAGACATTAAGCTTTAATTAATAAATGAAAGTTAAGAAATTTTTTAGTAGTTTCATCTCTTAAAAATTTATAATGCATATCTCAATTGTATTTTCATTGTTGTTCAGCAACCCCTTTCTCCCTATCCCTCACATTTACTGTTCTAAAGCTTTTCCTCTTTTCTCAAGGCCCTGACTAACTTTTACTGTCACAGTTAAAACAGATGATTTAGACACCTATTTAACTAGAAAAATATTCTCTAAACTCTCTTCCTTAAATTTACGAACCATCTTTTCATTATCATTAACCTCTCACCCTTTATTTCCAATAACAGCATTGAGGTAAGGTGGAATATAACGAATGCCTATAGCCTTGTTCTAGAACTCCCTCACCCTGTCTCTAACTCCTTCACTGTTTTCTTACCAAATCCTTAAAGTTAATTTTCTTCACAGTTCTGACCTGAACCCTCTTGTCTTTTTACCCTCTTTCTCTTGGCAATCTTATTCAAGGTCCATACATATGGAAATGGACTCTCAAATCCATACCTCTAGCCCTGAGTATTATCTTGAGCTCCAAATATGCATCTTAAACTGCTTTAAAACTCCATCTGGTTATCTTACCATTGTCTCAAACTCAACAGGCCCGAACCAAGCTTGTTATATTTCCTCCTCAATCTTTCTTTTAACTTCACTATTTCTGTCAATGGTATCAACATTTACCTAGCATCCTTTATTCAAAACCTTGGTATTGTCTTTGATTCTTTCCCTGTCCTCAATTCTATTGATAGCATTTATAGTACTATATAAAATAATTATGGATCAGTGGGCCTTCTTACTGTACTCCTCTATGTATGAAGAAACTATCAGATGTTTCCTCATTGCATATGATGCTTGCTTTTAATTTTAGATAGATGCTTTTTATGATATTAAAAAGGTCTCTCTATGTTTATACTTTGTAGGGTTTTTAGCATAAATGAGTGTTGTACTTTGTCAAAAGCTTTTCCCATACCTATCAACATATCTTTATTTTTAATATGTTTAATTATATTGATGGTCTTATCAATGTTGCACTATCCTTGCACTATCCTAGTATAATACAACTAGATTTTGATAAATGATATTTTTTGGATGAATCATTGCTGTCTACTTGACATGATTTTATTTTAAAAGTTTTAATAGAAACTCATTTATTTTATGGGTTTATAATTTTCATTTTAAAAATCTTTCTCTTTAGGACATTATTTGCTTCATAAAAAGAATCTGGTAGGGTGCTTTCCCAAATTTTTAGAATAATTTGTATAGTGTGGGTGGTAATTATTCTTAAAAAGTGTGATAGGGATTCTAATCCTTCAGAACCATTCCCTTCCAATACCATATTTCACTGCATAATTATTGCAGATTTCATGCCAAATTTTTTTTTTGCAAAAAAGTAGGATGTGGCCATTATATGAAGCTTTAAAAAAATTGTGTCATTGTTACTCAGAAATCACTTATTACTAAACTGTCTCTGGTGCAAGATTAGGATGCAGGGAATATTGGTGAATATATGTTAAAATTGGGAAGATGCAAGTCTTACCATATCATATGACTTAGTCGTGGCAATTTTGCCTGCCCACCTGCTCCCCTTGCACCTACATCTCTTCATTGAGTTGAGTGATGATACTATTAGTATTGCACCTACTCTAAACAAACCATGCAAGTTGGCTTTCGGAAATATACTGACAATGTGTGTGCCCTGAGAATTCTAGGCTCACAGCTCACAATGCATGAGAGGTAAAAGCATATCCATATGCCACTGGTGAATACATTGCTGCTCTGTTTACCTTTCAAGTGGTGTGACAAACATAATTATGCCATATGACAATCACACAATGAAAGGTCATAAACCAATTTTTGGACTGAAAAAACAGGGTATGACAATTATGTGGTGGTGTGATTATGCAGTAAAATATGGTAGTTCTTTTATGGCTTGATCCATTGTTTTCCTTTGTGATTGGATTATTTAAGATTTCTATTGGTCTTCTTTTAGTTTGGATTAAATGAATATTTCTTTGCTTGCCATTTAAGTATTTCACATTCTTCTGTACTCCCCTTCATATCTTCTCTATTATAGTCAAACATGACTTTGCCCTCCAAGCACATGCTGCCGTTTTCTCCCTCTATAACCGTGCTTGTGGTGATCCTGTGCCTGAAATGACATTCCCATCCCACCCCACTTCCTTTGACTGCTTATCTTCTTTTTTCTTAATTCAATTTTTAATTTATGAAATGAAAGAAGCTTATCCATAGCATAGTACAATATAAAAGACACTTATACAAGAAACTTCAAATCTACCATGCACAACTTGGGTTTGAATCATGCCTCGCGTACTTATTAGCTTTGTGCTAGAAAATCATTTCTCCTCTGTGCTTCAGTTTCCTCATCTGTAAAATGAGAGAGATAGACTAAATTACCTCTAAAATCCCTTCCAGCTCTACCTTTTACACTTACAATCTAAATAATGTGGGAGTGGATGGAGATTGTAGATCTCTGCCTCACCCATTTGCCTACTTTCCTTCAGACCTTATCATTTTAAATGTAAATCCTAAAAAAATTATTCCTACTTCACTTTCAGGCCACTACCCCACCATATTAAAAGTTTCATGAGAATATCCTGTTACCTGATAGTCTGATGGGATTTTTGTAGTGACTCAATAGCATCCTGGGAAATTATGCCATAAATAACTGTTTTGGGAAAATGGCTTGCAGGTTGCAGAACAGCAGACTAATGGCATTTCCCACCTTAATTGATTATTATTTTAGGATTGCAACTTATAACATTTTAGACTTAGCAACTTAGTTAATAACAGAGTAAGATAACTATTTTGTTGTGTGAACAGATCAAAAAGCTTTACAGTCTGAGAGAGCCTCAGCCCTGTCAAATAGGTAATAAGTTCCAGTAGCTCCATTTCTGAAGCCTTGGGTAATAATTCTACAGTTGTTTGATCACCTAGATACCAAGAGACTGCCCCATGTCCCATCTTTACCTAGCCAAGCACTTCCGCATCAGATAATTCTTTATAAATATCTGTGACAAATAGAGAAATCACATTTCTTGAATTGACATCAACTGCCCCAGAAAAATGGCTGTCAAATCATCTTAAAATTTTTTTCCAAGAAAGAGATTATACAGTCTCCCAAATTTCACTCCACTCATAGTCAGGCAGCTTTTGCTAGTGTGTAACTTACATCCCTCCAAAACAATAATCTATTAACTATTCTTCAGCAGAAACAGAATATCTGCTCACAATCCTTTCCCATTCATCCATTGGAAAGTTGACAAACATTACTGGGCAATTTTAGAATTTGTTATAAAAATAGTAAATAATTAAGTCATAAGAATTACAATTGGGAAATATACAATGCAACAAAATGTCCCCTTAATCCTTTCTCACTGCCTAGGGAAATATCTGTATCTGGAAAATGCTTTTTTCCCCCTTTAAACCAGAGACAGTTTTATAAGATAATATTTATAAATTCCCACCATTTCCTTTTACTCCTTCCTCCTTTTTTTTGTCCATTCCCATCAGAATTTTTCAGTTTTTCTTCCAATTGCTTCCCCTTAGTCCCCTACCAGTGCCCTGCTGCTTTCTAGTTGATAATTTCCATAATCCAATATACAAGGTCATGCTAAGGGGTAATATCCCCTTCCAGGTAACATATTTACATTTTTAATACTCTATCTTAATGGAGTGAACTAAAAAAGGGCCCTGAAGGAGTAATGTCAAAAGTTTGTATTTTGGGTACTGCTACAAAGCAGTTGAAAAGAAATAGGCAAGCAGGCCTATCAGAATTTCTTAAATTCTAGCACAGAGGCAAATATTTTCACGGTTGAACAGGATTGCTGCAGCTCCCTGGGCAGTTGGGAGGGGTCATCGGCTGTAGTCATTATGAGGATAAAATCTACCATGTGTGATGGTGTGAACAAGGAAACAGAAGAGTTCACTTGATCCAAGCCAGGGTTTTTCACCAGCACAGTGTGGGAAATGAGGGGGAGGCAGTAGACCCCAGGTGTGAAGTACTAAAGAGATCAGAATGGGTACTTCAATAAATCCACCAGCTGAGAGTGAAGAACAACAATGAAGGCGTGTGCAACTTAAAGGCAGGTGTGATCTGGGTTCAGATTCCATCCCATGACACCAACCGTAAGACTACAGGCTAGTCACTTAATTCTCCTTGATCCTCAATTTCATTGGGCATCAAATCTGGATAATAATACCTTTGCAACTTACCCACGTGGGGTATTGTGTAGAACGAATGAGATAACACATACCAAAACACATTTGCAAACTTTAAGTCTAAAATTGTCCACTATTTTGGTGGACAATCATAAGGCATCACAGGAGATAAGTGGTGTGTCTCCAGTTAGAATACAAGTGTCTTGAAGGCAGGTACTTTTATCCCTGGCTTTGCTTTCTTGGCACTTGACACAGTAACTGGCACATAGTAAGCCTTGAATAAATCTTGGTTGATTAATTAGTAAGCACTTTGTTGCCTATTCAAAAGTTCTGGGCATTTTTTTGTATAATTTCTTTCAGCTTTTTGTTTTTTGTTATATTATTTTGGAAGATCTGTGATTCTTAAATTATCTTTGTACCTTTTGTTATCAAGGTTCAGTCACTTTGGAATGTAAAACCTATATTCGTAAAGGACATGATCACTATCTCCTTAGACCATTCTCCTGAGGATTTTATAGAGAAGGCAGGATATGGGTTAATAGTGGCTGATATCTTCTTACTTGCCCTTTTTAAGGTAACAATACGCTATGATGGTTTTCATTCTTTTAGCATCCTCTCATTTCTAACATATCTTGAAAAATATGTCTCTTAATGCTTTCCAAATTGTGTTGAATGAAGCACAGATTTTTTTCTATGTGTTCTTCCATGGATCAGGTTCATCTGTTCTTCTCACTTTCATTTTTATTCCTTTTAGAAATATAATTCTTTTGTTTTGTTTTTATATCACCCATAAAGTACTTCACATGGATTTTCTCATTTGATCATCACAATAACCCTGTGTCATAAGAGCTGTTATTATTCCTACTTTATAGTTGTGGAAACTGAAGCTAAGATAGGTTAAATGTGTGCCTGGTGACACATAGCTTGAAAGCATATGAGGCAGGATTTGAACTCTGACTCTAAGTCTAGTATTCTATCCACTGAACAACTTACTGCCGTTCCGCATAGATAATCACATGGGCTTATGCAGAGAAATGTGTTCAGAAACCTGGGAGATGAAAAAGGCTCATGCAGGCATGTACATATGACATATATACACTAGCAAAGATACAGAAGGTGAGACAGAAGTGAAGACTAGAACTTTCAGGGAAGGTGTTTCAGGGAAGATATGACAAAATAATAAAGATACCACTCCTAGAATCTTGCTGGTTTGTTTTTTGCCGGGGTGTGTTTAAACAATTGATTAGAAAGAGAAATGATTAGACAAGAGAAGAGGAAAGAGGAGAAATAAGAGGTGTGTTAATTCTCATGGTGAGAAAGTTTCTTCTGTCTCTATACAAATACATACAGATATATGCATACACACATACATACATTCATACATAAATATGCATATATATGTCCATATATATGTAAGCATACAGTAAGGCATTTGAAGGAAAATGTTTCTTGAATTTTGGAACTTGGATGAATCTTCTTGCCATTTAATAAACAGCTTTCATGACCTTTTTTACTGCCTCATTAGTTCCAATGATTTGGCTTTAGTAAATTTAATGCACTTTGATTTTTTTATGATGGTAAATTAGGCTACTTTTTATTTCAATTCTTACCTAGCCCTTAGTCATTGAATGGGCATTGCCTCAGAAAAACTGAGGCCTGGGAAATGATTTTAATTTAGAAAGGCCAAGGCCACCAACTGCATCCCAGGGCATTGCCAGTCATCTTGAAGTTTTTTCTTTTTGACCAGTGGACTTCAATGACGTTGGAGGAGAGAGTCAGGCTGACGACTTTGCACAGCTCTGCCTCACTTAAATTTAATTCATGAGCTAGTCAAGAAATCACCCTTGTGATATCACTGATCTTCTTCAAGAACAAAGGACCACCAACAATAATAAGTTTCCACCAGGGACTAAATCTTCAAAAAAACAGCTATCAGGTGTAGAAAATTCCTACTTGAATTCTATTTGACAAACATTTATTAAGCGATTATTCTGTGTAAGGCATTGTGCTAATCTTATGGTTCAGAGACTGCTTTCAAGTCACCTTCCGGTTGGTTAGAGAATAAGTGGCCTTCAAGCCCTCTCTCAAGTCTACTAGAACCTCTTCTATTCCTCAGTTTTACAGTCATTGCTAAACTGTAATACACTTATTATCTCCACTTCTCTATGGCAAATATATGTTAATTGTTCTGATATTTTTCTGCTCCTGCCCCATTGACTAGTTTCACCAATACTTCCTTACCTTTTTCAGTTATAAAACCCTTTATTAAAAATCCCTTCACAACTGGTTATTTGATAAAGCATTGGGTCACTGCTTAGTTTCCTTTAATAAATCCTTAGAAATATTTTATCACATATTCAAAGACTAAACTTAGGTATTGTGATTTGGAAGGCAGAGGACCTGGGTTCAAATTCTGTTCTTGCCATTTACTATATATTGGGGATAATCACTTCATTTTACGGGGCTTCAATGTCATCATCCCTAAGCTTAGACAGTTGGCCTGAATGACCACTCAGATCAATTCCAGCTCTAAATCTTTAAGTTGTATGGTCTACTGTGAAGGGGGTGAATGGGCATTTGCAGTGATGCCTTCCAGATTGGGTTCTATAAAATACTAGCTTTACATAATTATCTTATGCATGGTCTCCTTTAATCTTTTTCTTGATATTGAGTAATTTTTTTTTACTCAGAGTTGTCAACTCTATATCATACATTATACCTTCTGGTTCAGTCACCTTCATTTGGCTCTTGATATTGCTAATCAAGTATTTTAATTTCAAATGAGCATCAAATTAGGTAATATTTCGAAAGTGTTAAGCACAGTACCTGGCATATATAGGTGTTATATAAGTAGGTGCTTATTTCCTTCCCCTACTCTTCACTTTAATAGTGAGACCTGGAGTCTCAACTAGGTGGGGGTTACTCCCTTCTAAGAGGAAAATCATGAGATCTGTGAAGGAGTCTTACTTCAGATGAGCCCTGTGGGGCCATTATTACAACTTCAGTATGTCTTTCATGAGGTCTCTAGTAATTAGCATTCTACATGGTATGAAAAGAGGGCCACTGTCATCATTGGGAATTGGTGATGTTTCCCAGGTGAAGAACAGGAACGGCTTTGTTGTTCACTTATTTCATTCATGTCTGACTCTTTGTGACCCCGTTTGAGATTTCCTTGGCAAATATACTGTAATGGTTTGCCATTTCTTTCTCTAGATCATTTTACAGATGAGGAAACTGAGGCAAACAGGGCTAAGTGACTTGCCTAGGGTCACACAGCTAGTAAGTGTCTGAGGCCAGATTTAAACTCAGGAAGATAAGTCTTCCTTATTCTAGGCCCAAAACTCTATCTACTATGCCACGTAGCTGGCTGCCTCAACAGGAATGTGACATAGGGCAATTGTGTGTTCTATTTTAGTGGACTACCATTAGAACTTCAGAGGATGAAATAGAAGATTATTATAAGCACATTATTTGATTTTAGTTATTTATTATGAAAGAAATCCCTTTGAAACAGTGCTTTAAAGTATGTTATATTAGCAAATCATTACTAATGTTATTAATGTGAAAATGTGCTGAGTTAAAATGGAATATATAAGTTCATTGAAAGTAGAAACTGTATGCCTCTTATAAAGTATACATTTCAGGGCTGTGTATTTACATCAATTTCATAAGTGTCTGTATATACATAAGAATGTGTACCTTTTCGGGTACATTGATACTAGTGGTAATGACAAATGTTACTCTAGCTAAAGCAATGCCAACCCCTCATCTTTTTCATCTTTTTAAGGGTGCAAGGAGTCTTGTCAGGGAGGTCTTGAGTTGGGTTCTATTCCTTTATCTTCCAGTAACTAGCTAAGTGACACCAGACAAGTTATGAACGTTTATTGTGTTATAGGATATAGAGCTAGAGAGAAGCTTACAGGTCATTCACATTGGTGATGTTCTTGCCATCCACTACGTAAGCTACTATGCCGTACTGACTACTGGACCTTGTTATTAGCTTTGCACGTTCCAGGGGAACTAAGTCTTCTCAGCTCTGGAGCCCTGATTGGTGAGTATAATAAATAGAAGTCCATTGTATCTATCTAGTTCCAGTCATGCTTTGTGTTCCAACTCAGCTGTTTTCTTGCATTCACCTTGCCTGTCACTTCCATCTACATTGATCCTCCTTCTATATTATGCCCCCTACTATAAGCATCCTTCCCCATGCCTCTAATTTTCAGTTCTGGAACCATAATCAAACCAATATTGTCATTACTAGTAGAAAGGGAATGTCCAACATCTCCCCTGTGCATCCACTTGCTAGCTCTGTGACTCCCCAAGCCAAAACACATGTCTTTGCCAACTGCCCTATATACATGGTCTCCTCTTAACAGAAAGCAAGATTTCTAAGGGTACTAGCCTGTCTTGCCTTTATATTTGTGTCCCTCAATGTTTAGTACAGTACTTGGTATAATTGTAATCATTTGATAAATGTTCATTCATTCATTCATTCATTCATGTTGCTCAAGAATTCTTAGGTTGAGGTCCAGTAACCCTTTTTAATATATGTTTTGAAAGCTATATTTCAATTCAATTGTTTTTCTTTGTAATCCTACACTTTTATTTTATGCATTTTAAAACATTGTTCTCAGGAGTCCACAGTCTTCATCAGACTGCCATAAGGGTCTATGACCCAAAAAAGATTCAGATCTCTTGATCTAGTCCACTTCTACCTCTTCAAAATTAAAACAGAAGAGGGAACTGAGGACCAATTTGCCCAAGGTTCATGGTACCCTACCTCCTGGACCATACCTCTGACTCCTAGCCAATTATGGTACTCTCCATGCAGACTGTAGGCTCCACTCTTTGAATGGTTCACTCAGTGCTGTCTGTATAGACCTCAATGGTGCTTAACACAAAGACATACTCATAGAAGACATTCAACAAATAAATGCTGATGTCGATTGAAATCTGTGTATCAGCTCCTTTATCCTTAAAAAAAAATAATAACAATATCTTGTTTAACTCAAGAACTTTTGTGAGAGGGAAGAAAGCTCTAGATACAGATACTTAAAGATATATGTAAATACTCTGAAAATGTTTAAAGTGTTGAACAGGTACAAAGTTCTAAGAAATATTCTTGTGGCTAGCCTCTTTTTCAATTCAGCTCATACAAGTATTGATATTTTTATTTTATGTTTCAGAAAGAGTTGTCTCAATTGTTTTTTCTTTCAAAATGTACTCTATAGAAACAAGTACCAGTAGAAACAACTATTTCAGAAGTATAAACATGAAAAACCATATTTTTCATGGATTGGTTAAAAATGTAACATTGTTTTATATTAAGAAAATTTTCTGTCAATCCTTTCAAAATTAGAACTTCATCTGTGATTCATAACTGAGGTTATTTTTACTTGAGGAAAAAAAAAGATAATGGAACTATGAAAATCTGTTTAAATATTCATTTGAGGTCGCAAATTAGCATGGACCTCTGAATAGTCAAGACTGGCAATATGAAGTATGTGCGTGTGTGTGTGCGTGTGTGTGTGAATCCAGTATGATTGTTTGAACTATTGTATTCAGCCAAAAGGGTCAGACTCATAGAGATGGATCAAAATTTCCACGGAAAATGAGATGATTGGCTGTAGAATTGTACTCAATTGCAAAGGCAGTTAAGAAATCCAACTGTTTTTATTTTTATTGGATTATTCATTTTTAATTTTTCTTCAGTCTTATTTTCATGCACAATTTTTGTACGTTTACCATTAATTTGGTGAATAAGAAATAAACACTTCAAATAAAACTCCAGTCTCTAACTAAAGAAAATTGCATTTGGTTTTGTGTGTGTTGTGTATCTTTAGTGTCCTTTTTACTATTTTGCCAGACTGTAACTTATTTACCTAAAGAATATTCCATATATTGCCATCTGTTGAACTTACCAGCTGACTTTTTAAAGAGGTCTACAGGGTATATGTGAGTAAGTGTATATTGTGTGTAAACAGTTGGTTAAGAGAACACAAAATAATCATTATGTGTCTAACTATTTTCTTTTTTAATGATTAAGATGTGTTTTTAGACTATTTAATAGGAATGATCATTAGATGTATATATACTCCTAAGTAATTAAAATCACTGATATCCCTAACACATCTTAAACCAAATCCTTGTCTAATGCTATACTCTTTAGATAACTAGATCTGATAATCCAAGTCTAATTATTCATGAGATCAGAGATTTAGAGCTAGAAGGGACTTCTGAGACTGAGACTAACTCCTTCTTGTGACAGATAAGAAAGCTGAAGCCCTAAGTGACTTCACCCAGGTCACACAGGTATTAAGTCCTAGAGTTTGGAATTGAACCTAGGTCTTCTGACTGAAAATCCAGGTTTGTTTCCATTGCACCATGATACTCTACTCCCCCTGAATTTAATAGCAATTTTCTCTGTATGATTCATTTAGCATTCAAATACTCAAATGGACCTGTGATCTCATCGATACAGAAGGGTTTTGTTTTTTGGGTTTTTTTGGGGAAGGGGGATGCAGATTGTAATCCATACATGGCTGCCCCTTCAGTGATACTCTTCTCCACATGTTCCTCCAAGTTCACTAGACGGAACCCACTCAGCATGCTGAAGGTCCTCTTCTCTTTCTCCTGACATTTCAAGGGTGCCAAAAAATGACTCACTGTTTACCTGTCCTCTCTCATTCTTGTCAAGTGACCAGACCATTTTCCTATTAAACAGTTTTCTGATGATGTGTTTTACTCCTGATATTCAGAATTCCCCACTGGCTATGTGTATGTGTGTGTGGTGTGTGTGTGTGTGTGTGTGTGTGTGTGTGTGTTTGTAGTCATAGGAGCCTAATATGATCATGCATACCTTCGTGTTTGTATGAATGTATTTCAATGTATGTATATATTTCAGGTTTATTCCTTTAAATTAATGGGGGAATGTAGAAAGGAAACCAGTTTCTTAATCTAGCTTAAAGATTTCAGCTCTATACTGAAAGCAAAACTGTAACAGATAAGAACATACTGTAATAGCTTAGTGGAAATATTGTAAAAGTTATATTTTGTTGAGTGTATATATGTATCTATGTGTCTTTCTATCTCTCTCTATATCCATTATCTAATCAATGTATCTATGCATGCATATGCACATAGCACATACATACATAATATATACATGCATGCATAAATACACACATGTGTGTGGATTGAGGACAGGGATTGGAACAGTGATTTCACAGAAACTCCTCAATGAGGAAACTCCCTGTACCAATGTAGGTCACAAATTCTTTGCAACTTAGAATCTTAGAGAGTTACTGAAAGGTTTTTCCCTGTATAATTTGTATGATTTGCCTAGCATCAAACAGCCATGCGTCAAAGGCAGGGCTTGAATGCAAATGTCCCTGACTTCAAGCCTAGTTCTCTGTGTCATTGCTCTTTATATATACACATATGTACAAGTATATAATATTCATGTATTAGGCAACTTGTGGCACAATGTTAGGCATACATATGTACATACATAACCTTAATATGTTAGGCTGCCATTCTATATATGCACATGTAAACATAATTACATGTACCAATATATGCATATATGTTATATATGTTCTTGTTCTGTGCTGGCATCTGTGGTACAATAGATAGAAAGTTGATAGCAGAATCATGAAGAACCAGATTCATATATTGCCTCTTGTATATACTGATTATTTATGTGACCCTTCCTGGGCAAGTGACTTAAGTTCTCTGTGTCCAACATAACTCTTTAAGTCTATAAGCTGCAGAGCAGCTCATTATTTTCCATGGTAGAGGGAATTTCTTTATTGGGAGTTCCCTGTACCTGTAAAATCTCAAATTCTACTTATTATTATTATTAAACATTAATAATGTATGTATATAATAATAATATAGTGTGTAAGTATGTTGTGTAGGGTGGTGGGCATTCTACAATTCAAGGTAAGGGAACTTGAGCTGTGTTGTATAGACAGAATCTTGGACATGAAATTAGAAGATCTCAGTTCTAGGCTTAGTTCTTCCACAAGTTATTTTTGTGACTTGATTAACCCTGGAGAAGTTTCTAGGACTCAGTTTTTCCACTTGTAAAATTAAGAGGTTGAATTAGACTGTCTCTGTGGTCCTTCCCAGCTCCCAAATTCTGTGATTCTGATTACAATAATTTCTTTTATTTTAGTTCATAAGCCTGTATTGAGAGTTCACATCTAAAAGACTCAGGTACTGCCCTTATTTACTCATCATTAAACCTTTCATATCTGTTCACTCAGTTGGGTAGAAGAAAGGTAATAGATAAATTAAAGGTGTGACTATGCTAAGTAATAATAGCAAAGACATTTGCTCCTAATGAATTGGCTCAATATTTATTTCAGCTTTAAAATGCTGGTTCCTTTCATTTTGGCTTTGACTTTAACACTTTTCCAGGTAGAGTCTTCTCACCTTCGCTGAGGTAAGAGTCATCTCATTGATTGTCTTGAGTAAAAGGAAATGGCTCATGCATCTTTTCTACATTATAACAAATGTCCTTTTGCATTATAATTGAATGGTGATTGTTGTGTTCAATCAATGGGAAAGGTTAAAGGAGCTTCTCTGCCAGCATTTTTAATGGAGAAGTCGATTAAGATTCAGTTTAATCATTCTGGCTGCCTCAGAATTAAAGCAACAAAGACCATCAATGGCACTATAATTACTAGTCTTTCTGTAAGTTTACACTGCTATTTATGCAGCTATAAATTTTGTTATAATGCACAATGTGTCCAGGTTAACTTGCTTTGTTTGGAATGTAAAATATTTCCCTTAATTGTATGAGGAGAAGAAATTGTTCTGATAAAGTATATATAATTCAATCTAATAAAAAAAAATAAAGCTGAGAGTCTGATTAAGTGAATCAGTGTGGTACTCAGTGTTAAATAGTTTAAAGTCATGGCCTTAACCTTGGGAGACTTGAGACATATTTCAGTTTATTGAACATGGAGACTAACATCTCTCCCAGGTGACTATAAAGGGTCAAATGTATTATTCTAATCCCTGTTCCAAACAGAGAAAAGGTCATTATACAGTACTGACCGCATGCTGTAACGAATGAAAAATTCACATTGGGGGCGTGGGTGCAAATCTATTTTAGACTTGGCCTTTAAAATGTTTTTAAAATTGAATGATTAAGTGGTGATGAACCAGAAAAAATACCTTGAAATTGATCCCATTTATTAATTAGTTTGCTCATGTAAAGGTCTTTCTATAAATAGTCAGAAGTCTAGAGAAAATTGTTCTTCTTGAATGGGGAGATGACTTTCAAATGAACCCTTTTGGGCATATAGGGATGATGCTTATACATGTAGTTATATCTGTTCAATAATTTTTCAGTCTATATGTCATTGCTGTATAAGATACATAAGATGATCCAGCCCTGGGCTTTTGAATACCTCTCTCAGCTGACTATAATTCAATGTCAGATTTGTCCCTATTTCAGCAAATCTATGATCTACCTATAATGAGAGGTAGCATAGAGAAGTGGCTAGAGCATCAAGTGTGTCATTTAGAAGATCTGGAATTCAAACCCTGCCTCTGGCTCTTCTTTGCCATTTGACCCACAAACCACTTTGCCTTTCTGAGTCTCAGTTTCTTCATCCACAAAATACGGATAAAATATTGTAGTAGATTTATAGCAGTAGGGAACTCAGAAGTTATATAGCCGAACTCCTTCATTTTCAGACGACGGAACTGACATCCATAATAGTACTTACCTCACTGGGTTGTTAGTAGTCAAATGAGTTAATATATGTATAGCATTTGGAAACTTTGAAATGTTCTGTAAATATAAGTTATTATTATGACACTGCCATGGCACATGGATAACTTATTCTTCAGTGCGCACTAGATGTTTTGTTAAAGAGCCAGGAGATCAGGTACTACTCGAATTTAGAAGAGAGGAGCTAGTATCATTAAAATAGAATGGAGTAAAGATAATATACAAAAGGAAAGTAAAGAATACTTAACGGTCCAGGAGTGATGCAGGCTTGTTTGGTACTTCAGTTTTCGAATTAGAATGAAATGAAACACTTGAAGGTCATTCACCAACTGACAAAAAGAAGTTTATTTAGCCATATTGTAGAAAGGATACTCAGTAAAGATATAGCACTCAACTAAGGCGGACTAACTTTTGGTCACCAGAGCAAGGTGCAGTGATTCTCAGGACTTTAGACTATCTACTGAATCTGAAAGGTACTAAATCCACAGGGGTCAGGGTGAACTTTTTTATTATCTTAGGTGACCAGAAGTCAAAGCCTTAGTCCCTTGAGCCAACCAAATCTCAAGTACAGTTTCAATATCTTTTATAGGAAACATCCAGCCCACATGGCAGACTATGCTGGTAGATATTTCTCCTCCTACACAAAAGTATAAGAAAATTGGCCCCATTCTTTTAGTAAAAATCTATCAGGTACTTCTAGTTACCCAGTGATATGTTGTTAGGAAGTGACCCCATTGTAACAGAAAACACGTTTAAAGCTCAAAAAGGCATTAAAGATTACCTAGTCTAAATCCATCTTTTAGGTGAAAAAATCTGAGAACCAAGGAGCTGCCCAAGGATGTTCCTGATGCTAAATCTAGTGCCCTATCCACTGTGACTCTAAGCAGCTTCCCTTTCACTTAAGCATATATGATAGATTTCAATCTTGTTAACAATGTGATGTTGCTTCTAATAAAAGTGTGAAAATTAGTGACATTAATTTCATGCTAAAATATAACTGGAAAGACAATCTATTAGTTACATAGAAAAGCAGTTATATCATATGCCCAGAGGCACTTAAATATTTTTTGTATTATGTCTAAATAATTTATTTCTAGAATTTATATGATAGCATAAATGAGTAAACTCTACTATAAAAGGCTCTCTATATAAAAGACAATAAAGATGCTGTATTGTATAGACTGTAAATTATCCTTGATTCTTAGGAAATGTGGTTTTATGTTTGTTGAACTGAACCAATTAGTTGTTTCTCATCCTTCATTTTCAAAAAGGACCAATGACATTGAGATGTTGAGGCAAAGTAGTGGATGGTGGGTAATGTCTTGACTTGCAGGCAAATTGGGTTCAAGTAAGGCAGAGTTGTACAAAGTCATCAGTCATCTCACTCTCTTTTCCAGAGTCATCAAAGTCCGGTGGCAAGACAAAAGTCAAAATGACTTTCAATGGCCCAGGATGCAGTGGATGACATGCCCTTGGAGTCTTCGATGTCTGACCAAGTTCTAAGAGCCCCACAGTGCCTGCTTCAGCTGCATGGCTGTTGGAACAAATTATTCTCATCCCTTTCCTCCACCTCCCCTGCCCCCCCCAGAAGATCTTCATATGCTTGCAGTAGATATCCCCCTTACTCACTAATAGGCTTGAGGCCTATTGGTTATCCTCAACCTGGTTTAGCCTATCTGCTGAGACGGTTTTACTGGAATGTGGCTGCTGTGCATTCTGCAGCTTCTTGGAGTCACAGTGAGCCAATTAATACAAGGCTTACAAAAGCCCTAAGCCTAAACATCTCTTATGTAATACTGAACCAGCTAGTCTATGTTCATTCAATTTCAAGTCATATTTTAAATCACTCCCATATAGACAACTGTCCAAATTTAAAAGTTTCCATTTTTAACTTCTAAGGACAGGAACAATAGGTAGGACAATGGAGCTATATTCAGGAAGATCTGGTTTCAAATGCCACATCAGATATTTATGGGCTATGTGACTCTGGGTAAATCACTTAGCCTCTTTGTGCCTCAGTTTCCTCAACTGTAATATGGCCGTAGACACTTAGTAGCTGTGTGACCCTGAGAAAGTTACTTAACCTTTTTTTTTTTGCTTCAGTTTACTCAACTATAAAATAGAGATAATAACAGTAACTACCTTGCAGGGTTGTTGTGAGGGTAAAATGAGACAAATTTGTAAAGTACTTACCACAATGCCTCGTACAGAGTGGGGACTTAATAAATTTTTATTCTTATTCTTATCCTTTCCTTTTTCCTTCCTTTCTCATCAAAGACTTCTATGGTACCTTCTAGTACTAAAGCTATGATCCTATGATCCCATAAGTCACTTAACCTTTTAGTACCATGTATCCTTCACTCTCCTCTTAGTTCTGCTTCTGACTCTCTAGACTTTACCACTAGGCCTCAACTACCTGTTCATTCAGGAAAATCTTTCCACCCTTGCAGCCCCTTCTCCCTTTGGTGAACACTTCCGTTTTGAAGGAGAATTCAGGCAATCCTTCCTTCCTCTCCTGGCTCTGCTTCTGACTCTCCAGGCTTCATGATGGTTGGTTCATTTCTACCCACCCCCTACTTTTTTAGCTGTCTTTTGTGTATCATTTTCCTCCATTAAACTGTAAGCTCCTGGGCAGCACTGCAGCCACATCCTGGTCAAACCATCTCAGCAGACAAGCTAAACCAGGTTGAGGGTAACTAACAGGCCTCAAACCCATGGGTGAGTTAGAGGGATGTCTACCCCGAGCATGTGAAGACTTTCCCTGATGCAATGTGTGGATGAGAACAATTTGAAGGCAGCTAAAGCTGGCACTGTGGAGCACCCAGAGCTTGGTCAGACATTGAAGACACTAAGGTCATCCACTGCACCCCGGGCCATCGCCGGTCACCCTGACTCTTGTCTTGCTACTGAACTTCAATGACTCTGGAAGAGAGAATGAGGCTGATGACTCTGGGCAACACTGCCTCACTTAAATCCAATTCACAAAGGACTCAAGACATCCCCCACCCCTGTGATGTCATTGGTCCCCTTCGAAAACCAAGGATGAACACTAACAACGAGCTGCTTTAGGGCAAGAACAATCTTTTTCGTTTGTTTGTGTTTATATTCCCAGTGCTTAGCATGTTTTTGTGGTTTAGCCATTTTTTCAGTCATATACTACTCTTTATGATACCATTTGGGGTTTTCTTGGCAGATACTAGTTTGCCATGTCCTTCACCAGCTCATTTTATAGATGAGGAAACTGAGGCAAATGGGGTTAAGTGACTTGACCAGGGTCACACAGCTAATAAGCATCTGAGGCCAGTTTTGAACTCAGGAAAATGAGTGTGCCTAACCCCAGGCCTGGCACTCTATCCACTGTGCCACCTAGCTAATATTAGCATATAGCACATACTTGGTAAATTTTTATTGACTTAACCAATGGGGAGCTTAAGCCAATGGCATTAGCAAAAGACACTCCTACACTCCTAACTTCTGAGGGGTAGCTTAGAACTCTCAGGGAAGTAAGTAGCCTTATTATTGTACTCTGAGACTCATCTGTGAGAGTGACCCTCAAAGGTTTTTTGTGCTACACATTTTTTAGGACTGAATCATTTTTTATCAAGTTACTGTTCACTGTCATTCCCTGTGCCCGCTTTTGTTTTGAAGTCACTGGACGTTAAAGTATATTTTAATTTAGTTTGAAGGATCCCATTGGAGCCTTTGTAGAATTTCTTTATTCTTCATCCTCTGTATCATCAACTCATTTGTTTGTTTCCCCAAGGAGAACTTGTGATCCATTTCCATTTAATTGCAACTTAGCTTTCCTGACAAATAAGATAGAGGACTAGATATTTTTTTCAGTCCTTTCCAAAAAAGGAATTTTATGCAAAAGAGAAGGCAATTTAACTGTCTTCCCAGCCTAGGACACCAAGAATCCCAATGAAATAAAAACCCAATGAATAAGCAGCAGAGAAAGCCAGTCTCTAAACCCCAGTGGTTTTACTCAGCACCTCTTCCCTACTACCAATTACATTCTGGCAGGAATGCACAAATCATTCATGGACATGTTTTTTTCACTTAAAGGAAGAAGAAACTTTTTAAATGAAAATAACAACAACAAAACAATCCTATAAGCTTTGCCCTCTATTCTTTAGTGTGAATACTGTTAGCAAAATATGGTTTCAAAATCTGGTGTTTATGATCTTGAGCCAGTCACTTCATATCACTGAAACTCGGTTTCCTCCTCTAAAAATGAAAAGGTTGGTTGAGATAAATAGCCCAGGTCCTTTTCAGGTCTAAAATTCCAACATTCTACTGTTTAGTTCATCCTCTAAAAACAAATTCTTTAAGCCCTTCTTCCTCTGCTCAACTAGTAACTCTATTTTTTCTCTTTCCATTGAAAAATTAACAACTCACCTTGATTTTTCTTATTGCTCCCATTTATTTTTTTAAATACCTATGCATGCTTTATTCAATGTTTTCTTCTATATATATTAAGTTAAAAAAAAACCTGAAATCCAATTTCTTATAAAATTCTTATGCCATTTGCCATTTTCTTTCACTCCTAATCTATCTCTCCTCACAACTGCTGGTTGATTAGCATCAAATGAAGAAGGTATGGAGCAGGGGGCCCACAAAACAAGAACTTTCCCTAAAAATTGGAGAGCTACATAAGGAGAAATTGGAACTAGATATTTGAACATTTCACACAGTATTGATGTCAATTACTAAAAATCACTGATAGGTAAGGATTAAAGATGCTAAATTAGAAATATGAAAATAAGACACGAATCCCTCAGTAGCAATCAAGGGAACTTCTATGGTGTACAAAATATTGCCTCTGTCTTACAAGATCTTCAACTCACTTTAGTAATTTTTAAAATAATGGAATGAAGAAGCCACTAAAACATGCATTTTATGCATAACTCAACAGATGTGAGATTTTTCAAAAAGAAAAAACAACCCTCAATTTTCTGTTCTATAAATGAACACAGCTTAAATAACATGAATAATTCAAGTAAAGAAACAGAAAATTCAGTGATGTCACAGAGAGAGACAGACAGACAGAGACACAGAGACAGAGACAGAGAGAAAAACACAGAGAGATGCACATACAGAGAGACACAGAGAGAAAGAGACAGACAGAGACAGAATAGAAAAGAGAGAAGAGAAGAGAAGAGAAGAGAAGAGAAGAGAAGAGAAGAGAAGAGAAGAGAAGAGAAGAGAAGAGAAGAGAAGAGAAGAGAAGAGAAGGAAGAGAAGAGAGACAAAAACAGAGCACAGACAGAGAGACAGAGAGAAATCTAGACCTTTTTCAATTTGACAACATCATTTCTTAAGCTCAGTTTTTCAATCTGGTAATATTGTTGTATTAGTTCAGTGCAAGCTATGCTGAGGATACAATCTATGTTCGATAGAAAAACCTGATTGAGTCATATATTTGAGTGAATGTGGGCTTGTGAGCATAGAGGAGATGAGCATGCCAGAATGGAAATCATATGGGCCGGGAATTCCCCTTCTGTTGACCACAGAAGGCATAGGCATAATCCATCAAGAACAGAATGCATGGCATACTTTGTTCATTAGCATTTAAAGAGCATGTTTGGCATCAGACAACAAATACAATTCTTGAAAGATCTTGGCAGCAGAATATGTTTGTCAGTTAATGACAATCCACAGCTTTTTCAAGAAAAAGACTAATACTCAACGCTAAGCATGAAATTACTCTTCCATTTTTCATACGAACTCTTACTTAGAAGATAGTGCTCCCACTATAGCAAGTGAACAGTAGAGAAAATGAATATTCTCTGAAGAAGGTTGGGGGCCAGGGAGGGTGAGGGAGGAGGGCAGGGGGAGGGAAGGAAATTTTCTTAAGCCAAATGCAACTCTGGAGAGTTAGTAAAAGAACAAAAAACCATAGAAACACAAACATTCAATTAAAAATTTAACACCGAACATCATTACAACAAACAACTTGCTTAGTAATGACTTAAATTATATTAATTAATTTTAATGTGGAGAGTATCATTAAAATTTTTCAGTCACTTGCTCCCAGGTCTTAGAATTGCTTGTCTAATCAGTCTCATTCATTGTATCTCCTATATGTCTGTAGTGTGTACTCCCTCCCGTTTCTGTGTTCTTTGTTTTGCTGTATAAGATCTTTCCAT